>NC_059327.1:70395352-70995352 GCF_018350155.1 Leopardus geoffroyi | reverse complement strand
GTGCCACCCAGGCGCCCCAAATACTTTCTAAAAAGGTATTCTTCTTTCCCCAGTCACATTTTTTCAATTTCTTTCCCTAGTCACAAAAATTTTTCAATTTTTTCAAAGTCACAAAATTTTTCAATTTTATTTCCAATGGCAGGAAATTCTAAACCTCAGAAAGACAAGTAGCAATTCCCTTGATAATGTTGGGTACCCACTTTTACCATTTGTATTTAATTACAGAAAAACTTGGCATCTAAAAAAATAATAATCCTGAGACATACTTTAGCATTAACTGTCTTAAAATTTGAAATTTAGCAAGAGTGAACTAACTTAGGAAGCATTTTTCTACTGGGGCGACTGGATGACTCAGTCTATTAAATGTCCAAGTCTTGATTTTGGCTCAGATCATGACCTCAAGGTCATGGGATTAAGCCCCGCATCAGGCTCTTTGCTGAGTGTGCAGACTGCTTAAGATTCTCTCTCTCCCTCTGCCCCCAACCCCCACTTGAGCGCTTGAGCTCTCTCTCTCTCTCTCTGTCAAAAACAAAAACAAAAACAAAGAAAGAAAGAAAAAAGAAAGTATTCTTCTACAGCCAAAATTTAAGAAGATGACTGTTGATAAAGCAAAGTGTTTATCACACAATAATTCTTATTTTTCAAAGATTTTCCGAACAAGGATACAAATAGGATGGTTTTGAAATCAATATAGTTATTGTGCAAGAGAATGTGCTTCCATACATGATTAAAGAAGAAGAAAACTGGTAATACTTTCCTTAGAACAAAACGCGTTTCCTATTCAAAAAAACATAGCAGAGGAGATGGCTATTCACAAGGTATCTCCTCAAACTTATCAAAAAAATAGAGATAAAATTATTTAAAGCATAAAAAGTAAGCTATTTAGACTTGCCTTATTACTATCTTTTCTCTATTCACCTGACCACACTGTAAGGTAAAAAAGCACTCTTTACTTTTTAAAGTACTTTTCTGAGCTGGAAAATTTACATAAAACTAACCATGACAGCACAGAAATATTTTGTTTTTTTATTTTTTAAATTTTTTTAATGTTTATTTATTTTTGAGAGAGACAGAGTGTGAGCAGGGGAGGGGCAGAGAGAGAGAGGGAGACACGGATTCCGAAGCAAGCTCCAGGCTCTGAGCTGTCAGCGCAGAGCCTGATGCGGGGCTCGAACCCACAGACCGCAAGATCATGACCTGAGCCGAAGGCAGCTGCTTAACTAACTGACTGAGCCACCCAGGTGCCCTGAAGGAATGTTTTTTAAAGATACATGCTAAAAAAATAAAATTCTTCATGTTTATTGAAATTATCCACACTTTACATATTAACTTTTACTTTTTGAATAAGACAAATCAATGTTCTTTTCTAATTCGTATTAAAATGATCCTGTAAGCTTATGTGAAATTTCTTATAAATGTGTATATTTACTTAATGATGGGATATGCCTACTTCATATTTAAAATATGTTCATGTTTAATATTAATACATCAATTAACATTGATATATTCTACGCAGTTTTCTAAACGGCAGCATTAATTCTAGTGTTCTGTAATTGTGTGAAGTGAAGGCCAAAACTGCACTTTGGTTTATTTTGCATTGGAGCTATAGTCATTGGCTAGATTTCCCAGGCACTTCCCAATCAGCCTCCCTTTCCTGCGTGACTCTATGACTCACTCATGCCCAACTGCACCATTTCTTCACTACCTCATCTATTGTTCTTTCTGGAGTTCCTTGTCTAATAATGCCGTTTCCTTTCTCTCCCTAAACAGTGCCTAACTCCTCCAGTTCTGCTTGATCTCCTTCTTCCCAGGAGTTCAGAATTAAGTTTGAAACCATTATTTAATATGTAGAAAGGGAGCTTCCTGAGGGCAGAGAGCTTTGTCGCTTCGGTCACTACCCTACCTCCAGAGTCTTGGCCACTTCCCGGCATATTAAATGCACTCAGTACACATTTGTTGCACAAGTAAATACAACTGACAATAAATTAGCTTGCTCGTATCATAAGCAGTTCAAGTTTGCTTTGTTACCCTCTCTGAATACATCACAACTTCCTCCTGTGACATGCCAACATTTAACAAATTTGGATCTGCAAGTCTGGTGCTTTCTCCTCAAAGCTCTAGTCCTACCAATGGACAACCTCCAGATGAATGGAATACTCAGTGTCAAGGTGCCCTGTGGACCAGTTAGGTTTAATATAAGTATGAATAAATTGAGAGAGTTCCACTATGTTTATGCTTAATAGTCTCTAAACTAACTATGGTAAATATTAGTGATTTTTACCACTAATTTTTACCACTAAATATAAGTGATCCTTGCATTCACATGTGAGTAAAGATACAAACTAGAGGGGTACCTGGGTGGCTCAGTCGGTTGAGAGTCTGACTTCGGCTCAGGTCATGATCGCATGGCTCGTGGGTTCGAGCCCCGTGTTGGGCTCTGTGCTGACTGTTCAGAGCCTGGAGTCTGCTTCAGATTCTGTGTTTCCTTCTCTCTCTGCCTCTGCTCCACTCGTGCTCTGTCTCTGTCTGTCTCTCAAAAATAAATAAAATGTAAAAAAATGAATAAAATAAAAAGATACAAACTAGAAATAAATCTTAAGGAATGTATTTTGCCTTCGTAATTTTGTGATTAATGCCAAAAGCTTTCACTCAATACTTAACTGAAACTAGATTGTAACAAAGCATTTGACTTCAGCACATATAACTTATGAAGGGCCAGGTTCCAAACACTGTTTACATGAATGTTTTCTTAGGACCAGTAAATGTGACTTTCAGCTCTGATGTGAGCCCTTCTTTCCTTTACTGTACAGGGTGGCCGCAGAGGTTAACCCAGATTATCAGCCTGTTCTCTACCCTTTCAAACCTCAGTGGCCTTTAATTACCAGCTTACTCTAATTATTCCATCTCATCATATTGTCTTGCTAATTGCTTGCTCCTAAGTCCCTGCATCTTTGTACTGATGTCTTCTTTTCTTCTCAGGGTACAATTTTATATTTTCAAAATACAGAATTAGTCGGGTTTTTTTTAATGTTATCTCCTTGTAGAAAAAGGAGAAAAAAATAACAAAGTTCAACGTGATCTCCTACATGTAAGAAATAAAGTGACTTTCCCTCAAATGTAAACTCCCCCCAAAAAATCGCTTTAAGAGGCTACCTTCATTGTTCCACCCCCAACACTATATTCCAGCATGTCCTTTCTGGTCTCTGAAGTTCAAGCTACAAAAAAATAAAAAAAATAAAAAAACAAAAATTTAAAGAGAATTGAATTAAAAGGTGAAGGTTGCTAATGAGTGAGCTCCATCATTTCAACAGCTTTTATTTTATTTTATTTTATTTATTTTATTTTATTTTATTTTATTTTATTTTATTTTATTTTTCTTCAACTTTGTTACAGAAGCCAAAGAAAATAAAGTTTGAAGCCAGGGACCCATATGCTATTCTGCTGTATAACTAACTTTACCATTATGGTATATTCTTGCTTTGAACCATGGGGCAATGTTCCATCAAATAGAACTGATGTGACTGCAATTGACTTTCTAAGATTTATAAAGATAAAATAAATTTGCATAGAGCATGATCAAAAAGTATTCTTTTTCCATTTGGGGAGGAAAATTATAGGCACGATTTCTCCTGAAGATTTGAAATATTTTCATTTCATATATGAGAAATATAAAAACTAATTTTGCCAATTCTTGCCTCAAAATCCTCAATCACTGTTTATTTAAAAGACAGCTCTAAATCTGGAAAACTTTAGGGACCACAATTAATCAGGATGATACTTCACACAAATATTTACTATCTCTCCTTCTCTCTCATCAAAGCCAGAGTGCATCAGGTTTGAGATGGCAGTTGTCCAGAGGGATTTGCTCCCAATTATTTTGATCTCATGCTCTTTGTCTATGTGATGACAAAGCAATAGCATGTTTTTCATCAAAGGCAGGAGATGCATTATTCTTTCTTTGATCTGTAAAAGGACATTCTTGAGTGGAAAGGTGAGAGGATAGACCCTAAGACTCTTTAATGCTTTAATCTGAAAATAAATAAACTACTCTTATGTGAAAAGTTAGAAATTCTTAAAAGCACAATTCCAAAATGAAGAGGTCCTGATTTTTTGTATTCATCTTTAAATCTTTAAATCCAAATGACTCCTCCCCTTTTAGACTGTCATGCATCTCCGAGCCCCAAAATGTGGATATTTTACTCACTGGGAAGCTTTATATTATATTTTAAGCTCGAAAATTAAGAAGATCTTTGAAACTCAATACTCTATCTTAAAGACTGATATTGTCAATGTTCTTTTCTCTTCATCTTTTCTCTCAGTTTCTTTGAACCCCTGATTGAACTGGCATAGGCTGTTATGCTCTCTCCTTGCATTTTCCATGCCCCCTTGAGCTCTCAACATTGTACTCATTTCTTTAGTCAGCTTACTTGAGACCAGCCTCCATTTTGCCTTGTAGCCCATTACTTACTTTTACTTTTTCCAGTGTGTGCATATGTGAGTGAGTCTGGAATGTCATTGTGTATGTCTTCCTCTTTGGAGATGTATAAATAATAACAAGAATTAATCTATCAGATGCCCTCTCCATCTTTTAACTCAATTTTACTCCTTACATAAAGTTAGGCATGGTTTCGACTCCACACGTCAAGGACAAATTCAGAAAATCACAAAATAGTGTATTTATTTATTTTTTGTGCGTGTCAGAAAGAGCAAGAGAGTGAGTCGGGGAGTGGAAGGGGGAGTGAGAGAGAATCCCAAGCAGGCTCCACGCTCAGCATGGAGACTGACGTGGGACTCTTTCTCACAACTGTGAGATCATGACCTGAGCTGAAATCAAGAGTCGTGAGACATTCAACCGACTGAGCCACCCAGGCACCCCTCAATTTTTTCAACTGATGTTTGATTTCTACCTTATTCAATGCATAAAACATTAATTTGAAATATATGATATGTCTAAACATAACACTTAAAACTACAAAGCTTCTAGAAGAAAACTTAGAAGAATATCTTCATTCCTTGGTTGACAAAGTTATCTCAGACAGAACACACAAAAATACTAACAATAAAGGAAAAATTGATAAATTAGGCTTTATCAAAACTTAAATATCTGCACATTAAAAATTCAAAAAATTAATAAGAAAGTATACTGGTGAAAATATTTACAACATACATATTTGACAAAGGACTTGTGTCTGGAAAACATAAATAACTTCTTCAACTTAAAAATTAAGATACAAACAATATAATAAAAATGGACAAACTACATACCAAATAGAAAAGTGGAAAATAAACATATTAAAAAGTGCTAACCGTTACTGGTCAGTAAGGAAATGCAAATTAAAACCACCATGAAATATCCCTTCCTATCCTCTAGAAACAAAATTTAAACAACTGACAATATAAAATATTAGTAAGGATTTGAAGCAACTGGGCCTCTTCATACATTTCAATAATTCTATTCATAAGTATAAAATTTCCCCAAGCACTGAAAACATATGTCCACAAAAATCATGTACATATGTTCATAGTGTATTTATTTGTCATAATCCAAGTGTCCCTTATCATGAGTGTAAAAATCACTAATATAATTACCAAACAAAATAAGAAAGACAGAAAAAAAAAATAGATTCTGTGTCAAAAGGTTTATTGGGGATAATATCTGGAAAAAGGAAAGATGGGAAGCAAAATGAACAAAGGAAGTTGTCAGACCAGGATGCATGTATGACAGTTTCTGCCAGGCCAATGGGAGTTCTGGAGCAGATTGGCTATTATTACAATCTATTGAGGGCCCTTGTGCCACCATCTTGTTCAACAGTTGCCTTAGGGATACTTTAAGAAAAGCGTGTCTTTAATTTGTGGCCACCGGACTCGGTAGTTGACTGAGGATCGCCAAAAATAGTGTGGCTTTGGCTCAAAAGCTGAGGCAGACCATGCGGAAGCTCACAACCAGAGGCTGTCAGCTAACCACATTCCTGGCAGCTGGCGAAGAGTCCTTTGTGAAGGGGTATTTAGGCAGTACCTCTCCATGATTTTCACCCTGGAAGGTTTAAATTATGTTAAGTTTCAAAACTAGCCTAAGGTATGAGATGTTATGATGGTGATTCTCTTTAGGGAACAGAAAGACATTAGTGGTTAAAAAGAGTCATAAGAGTGGTTTCTGTGGTGCCAGTGAGGTCCTATTTCATAACCTAAGTGCAGGTTATGTAGGTGTGTTTATTTTATGATATTTCATCAGGCTGTACCCTTATTATTTGTGCCTCTTTTTGTATATATTTATTTAATTAAAAGAAGAGCAATTTCAATCATTTCAGTAATGGGAATGTAAACCAGATGGTATCTTCATGAATGAGTGAGTGGTAGAAAAACTTAGACTACACACACACACACACACACACACACACCACACAGCACAACATATAGATAACAGCTTCTGTTGTACTGTATTGAAAGACAAGATATTCATGAAGTTATAAGTGATTACAATACCTAGATACTTATTAAAGTGTCAGATTAAAGTCTAATGAGCTAAATGTAATCTAATATATAATAAAATTTGTAATTTAATGGGCTTTGAAGTATAGAAATAACCTTAAATTTAATTTAGATGTTTACAATATATTCATCTTTCCTGAAGCAAATTTCATTTTTCTTCCTTGAATGTCTATTTTTAAAGCTAACATAGGGGTGCCTGGGTGGCTCAGTCGATTAAGCGGCCGACTTCGGCTCAGGTCACGATCTCATGGTCCGTGAGTTCGAGCCCCGCGTCGGGCTCTGTGCTGACAGCTCAGAGCCTGGAGCCTGTTTCAGATTCTGTGTCTCCCTCTCTCTCTGCCCCTCCCCTGTTCATGCTCTGTCTCTCTCTGTCTCAAAAATAAATAAACGTTAAAAAAAATTTTTTTAATAAATAAATAAATAAAAAATAAAAAAAAATAAAGCTAACATAAATGACATGTTACTAATTAAATGGTACTACACAGCCAATGTTTGTGGAATTGAATTAAAATCCATCCAAAGTAAACTGACACAGAAAATTGTATTTATATTATTTCTCCTGTCTTTAAGAGTCATACTTTACAAAAGCTAATGCTTTTCTTGTTTCCAATACATGTTCTGATAAAACCATCATATGCTAGGACACTATTCTAGTTCCTAGGAATGAAAAGATGAACACAACATAGCCCTTACCATAGGGAACTAAAATCATAGCATAGGAATATACGCTTTTGTAATCAATCATAATTCAATATAATGAGTGCTATACAGGTAGCAAAAGAATGAAGATGTGGAAACACAGGGAAGAAAGATATTACATTCCTGTCTTTAGTGTGAGGGAAAAGACCCTCCTACTAAAAACCCCAGAGAAGTCTACTTTAAAGTGTAAATAAGAATTCGCCAAGCAGATAGGCAAAGGGTGGGCCTTTCAGGTAGGAGGAAAGCATAATTAAAGGTAGAGGGGTGAGGATGAAATCTTATGATACACTTAGGATTGCTGAAGAATATAAGGTAATTTTAATTGTAACTGTCGCCCAGGTGGTGATGGAAGAAGGGAATAGAGAAAGACAAGTGGTCATAAGCTGGTATGTGTGGACTGGGAATAGACAATGAAACGTTAGGATAGATGAAGAAGTCTACAACAGTAACTTGAAATAATGCTTTGAGGACCGAGGATGGGATGCTGAAGAAAGACAAGTAATAAAGGCATAGAAGCCAGTGAAAGAAATCAGGGAGAGAAAAGGAAGTAGAGAGGTAGAAGGAGAACAAGTGGTTAAACCAGTGTGTTAACCCAAAAATCAAAAGGAGAGGAGGCCTCAAGAAGGTGACCGGCGGGGTCAAAAGTTTTACCGAAGTCATATGGGATGAGATATGAGAAAAGAACCTGGGATTTGGCAAGGAGAAGGTCCTGTCAACAGATGGTGGTGGCAAAGTCAGAAAGCAGGGGACCCAGCAGTAGAAAGGTGAGGAGTGGAGCAGGAGCCTGAGCTGGAGGCTTCAGAACTGTTGCTGTGGTTGTGCATTTTGAGAAAGGAAAGAAATGGATGAAGCGTTAGTTTGAAAAGACAAAGAGAATAAAATTTTTTGTTTTAAAAAAATAGAAGCACAAAAGGCATCCAAATTGGCAAGGAAGAAGTCAAACTTTCACTATTCACAGATGACATGATACTCTATATAGAAAACCCAAAGACTCCACCAAAACACTGCTGGAACTGATACGCGAATTCAGTAAAGTCTCAGGATACAAAGTCAACATACAGAAATCTGTTACATTTCTACACACCAATAATGAAGCAGCGGAAAGAGAAATTCAGAAATCAATCCCATTTACAATTACACCAAAAACCATAAAATACGTAAGAATAAACCTAGCCAATGAGGTAAAAGATCTGTACTCTGAAAACGATAAAACACTGATGAAAGAAATTGAAGATGACACAACGAAATGGAAACACATTCCATGCTCATCATGGATTAGAAGAACAAATATTGTTAAAATGTGCTACCCAAAGCAATCTATAAATTTAATGCAATCCCTATCAAAATACCGCCAGCATTTTTCACAGAGCTAGAGCAAACAATCCTAAAATTTGTATACAGCCACAAAAGACCCCAAATATCCAAAGCAACTTGGAAAAAGAAAAACAAAGCTGGAGGCATCATGATTTTGAACTTCAAGTTATATCACAAAGGTGTAGTCAAGACAGTATGCTACTGGCACAAAAATAGACACCTAGATCAATAGAACAGAATTGAAAACCCAGAAATGAACCCTCATCTCTATGGCCAATTATTCTTCAACAAAGCAGGAAAGAATATCCAATGGGGAAAAAAAAACAGTTTCTTCAACAAATGGTGTTGGGAAAAACAACAACATGCAGAAGAATGAAACTGGACCACTTTCTTATACCATACACAAAAATAAATACAAAATAGATAAAAGATCTACAATTGAGACCTGAAACCATAAAAATCCTAGAAGGCAATATAAGTAATAACTTCTTTGACATTGGCCAGCAACTTCTTTCTAGATATGTCTCCTGATGCACAGGAAAGAAAAGCAAAAATAAACTACTAGGTCTACATCAAAGTAAAAAACTTCTGCACAGTGAAGGAAACAATCAACAAAACTAAAAAGCAACCGACAGTATGAGAGAAGATCTTTGCAAATGACATATCTGAGGAAGGGTTAGTATCCAAAATCTGTAAAGAACTCCTAAAACTCAATACCCCCAAAATGAATAATCCAATTAAAAAATGGGCAGACGACCTAAATAGACATTTTTCCAAAGAAGACATACAGATGGACAACAGACACAGAAAAAGATGCTCGGCATCACCTATCATCAGGGAAATGCAAATCAAAACTACAATGAGAAATCACCTCACACCTGTCAGAATGGCTAAAATTAACAACACAAGAAATAACAGGGGTTGGCAAGGATGTGGGGAAAGAGGAACCCTCTTGCACTGTTGGTGGGAATGCAAATTAGTGCAGCCACTGTGAAAAACAGTATGGAAGATCCTCAAAAAGTTAAAAATAGAACTACCCTATGATCCAGCGATCGTACTATTGGGTATTTACCCAAAGAATACAAAAATACTAATTCAAAGGGATACTTGCACTCTGATGTTTATAGCAACATTATCTACAATAGCCAAATTATGGAAACAGCCCAAGTGTCCATCGATTGATAAATAGATGAGTAGATAAATAAATTAATAGAATTGATGTGGTATATATATGCAATGGAATATTAGTCAGCCATAAAAATAATTAAATCTTGGCATTTGCAATGACATAAATGGAGCTGGAAAGTATTATGCTAAATGAAATAAGTTATTCGGAGAAAGACAAATACCATATGATTGCACTCATAAGTGGAATTTAAGAAGCAAAATGAACAAAGGGACAAAAAGAGACACAGAGAGGCAATCAAAGAAACAGACTTAACTACAGAGAACAAACGGATGGTTACCAGAGTGGGGGGTGGGGGGAATGGCTGAATAGGTAATGGGGGTTAAGGATTACACTTGTGATGAGTACTGGGTGTGTATGGAAGTTTTGAATCACTATATCGTACACCTGAAACTAATATTAGACTATATGGTAACTAATTGGAATTTAAATAAAAACTTTAAATAAGGGGCGCCTGGGTGGCTCAGTCGGTTAAACGTCAGACTTCGGCTCAGGTCATGATCTCACAGCTCACAGGTTCCAGCCCCGCGTCCAGCTCTGTGCCGACAACTCAGAGCCTAGAGCCTGTCTCGGATTCTGTGTCTCCCTCTGTCTCTCTGCCACCCCCCGCCCGAGCTTGCGCTCTGTCTCTCTCTCTCTCTCAAAAATAAATAAACATTTTTAAAAAATTGAAAAAAAAACTTTAAATAAAAAATAGAAACACAAAAGTATAGTTGTAGGCTGAGTGGAATAAGTCTATAAAGAAGAAATAAGATACAGGAAATAAGAGGATTATCAGAAAAAAGCTTTTGTCTGAACTAGGATGCAAGTGAGGAAAAACGAGCACGTAAATAGGTTTAGAAGTAGAGGGACTGATTCAACAACCAAACTTGGCTAAAGACTAATGAGAGCAGAGCCGAGAAACATCCACTACCATTTCAAAGGAATAGGTCGGTAGCCAGAGCCTCAGGAACAATACATCTTACATGAAACCAGTCAGTGCCAGAATTTGACGGATGGTCTTACCTGGAAAACTTGCTTCAAAATACCCTACCCTGACTCAATTTATCTTGTGTACATGTCCCTTTTCTGTTTCCTTCCTTTCTCTTCTCTTCCTCCCTTATATTCTCCAGACAAATAACACATTTTGTGTTCTTTTTGTGCCGCCCCAGGGCAGACTCTGGCCCAGCGGCATAGGTCTCTTTCCAGAACGGAGCCTTCTGGAAGAGAAAATCTGCCTTCTCCATCCCCCACCATCCTTCGCTACCCCTTTCTGCTTCCTGGAGCATTTGCACAAGATTTGACAACGCTCGCTTGAGTCGGACTTAATATACTAACGGTTCCGGTAAAAACAATAAGAATATAATAATCACAACAGCCATCTTTGAAGTTGAGACACTAAGCCACAGAGAGCGTAAGTTAACTTGGACAAAGTTTAACGGGCAGTAAGTGGTACTGAAAGTGTCAAACCCAGGCGGCAATTACTCTGAAGTCCTCCCTTTCGCTGTGACCTCTTTAATCCCATCAAGAATGGGTTTGAGAGGCCAACCTGAGAAAATGTCCTCCGATACTGTTCTCCGAGTAAAATTGAGCTAAAAGCTTCAGAGATTTAGCTCTGAATTTGCAAAGGACCTCCAGTGGGCTTGCGTTTTGAGCATTTGCAACTACATAGTTTATGATTAATTCCATAACTATTCAAACTGCTCTCCAAAAAAAAAAAAAATCAAGTGAAGTTGAGCTGCACTCAACACTTTCAAGTACTACTCAGCTCTTTTCACCTTCTCCGGAAAGCCACCACATTGCACACGGGATTTACTACCTTCAACTTGTTAAATATGGAGCAAGTGGATAAATTCAAGTGCAAATGGATTTATTACCGAAGTTTGTCCCTGTAAATTCAAGGGTGCCAAGAAGAGTCAAAAATTTTAGCTCAATTTTTATTTCATTATATTTTTAAATTTGGGGCATATCTAATCTTTGGGATAAGTTAGAAACCTCAAACCACGCGGGGCTGGATAAAAATGAAATCCCCATTATCAGGAAAAAAACTACATGTAAACATGTCCGAATAATGATGGTTTTTAACTGTAATATACAGAGTTGTAACTGCACTGCACATGCTCTATCAAACAATACTGTTAATATTTCATTTTCATTAGTGACACATCAGTGGGTGGTTAGTAAGGTAATCCTGCCTTACCCAACATTTTACACAGTAACAAGTATCATCAATAATAATAATAGTAATAATAATGATAATAATAGCTAACTCCTAAGTCTATGCCTCCTTTTTGTAAGTTACTTGATTATTGAAAGACTTTATGTAAGACAAATCTTCCCCAAGTTGTCTGGCGTTTGAAGGAGAAGGACTTCAATTTAAGGGAACTGGCAGGCAAAACAACTAGCTAATAACTTGATGAAACAAGTTTTATTCTAGAAAACATATGGTAGATGGGTAGTTCTCAAATACAATGTGAGTCCACATTGGTACTAAAATAGAAGTTTACTCCACGTTCTGTTTAGATCAATAACTCCAACTGTGCCTCAGGTTCACCCGGGACATTTGCTTAAAATTCATCCCCCATACAATACCCTAAACATGTCTACATTGATGAAGCTAAAGTAGGACACGCAAATTTGCATTTACATCACTTCTGGTAAACATGTTATCGTTGGTTGAGGCACATCCTTTCAAAAATGTGTGCTTAGAAGTAACAAAATCCTGAGGTCAAGAAACCTGAATGCGTCTAAGGATTAACTAGCTTTCCAAAAGATACCAAGCTTTTCCTACCCGTTCCACCTTGCAAACGTCTCTGTTCTTCTTCGCTCCATCTGCCATCACTGAAATATTCAATACCCCACTTTTTTTGTGGCTAGACGTGGCTTTCTGTTTGACTCCTTACCTCTGATATTGCTTCCCGCCAATTAATTCTCTACACCAATTATCTTTAAAGTGGCAACCATGCACTCTTCAGTACCCAAGATGATTTACTGCACCTGCAGAAGATATATTATAATATTTTTTTTCTTTTTCTTTTTAGTGGGCTTCATGCCCAGCATGGAGCCCAACACAGGGTTTGAATTCAGGACCCTGAGGTCATGACCTGAGCTGAGATCAAGATTCAGACTCTTAACTGACTGAGTCATCCAGGCACCCCTTATAACTTTTTTTAAATTTATCATTTTTATTTGAAAAAAATAAGAAATACAGCTTTACAATTATTTAGCATCTGGAATTGATACAGGTACTCATAATCAATCTTCAAGTCATTTATTAGGATGTTACATTGGGAAGTAAAGGTATCTTGAGAAAACCTGGGAATTCTACAAGAAATAGTTTATAGTGGCCCCTAAACTCATTAACTCACTTTCAGTATGCTACATTGTGTGCCTGGTTACCTGATTTATAATTTTTATCACAAAGTTTTAATCTTCAAACAAATGGAAAGTTAGATTTTAAAATGTTCCTAAAATAAAAACTTGAGTTGAAGTTAGTAGACATATCATAAGCAAACAATAAGAAAATATCAAAGCATACAATTCTAAATCTAGCTTTTGCCCCGCTGCATTACCAGATAAAAATGACAATGATGATCTAATCAAATTTCACAAATCATATAAAATGTGAAATGATCTATTATTATTATCGGCACTAATGGACTTCAGCTTAAAAGCCCATTAGATCTTGAGATACTGGGCTACAAAGTACAGCCATAAAATTTATAAATAAGTAAATATATTAAAATGAACTGGAAGCAGGTACTTTTATCCTTACAAGGGTGAATGATCATAATGCTTGGTCATTTAGCTATTTGATCTACAAGACAAGCACAATGGCCCTAGTAAGACACATATTGATCACTTCACCTTTCCTTCAGTGGCTTCCTGCTACATTTGGCATAATTTACAAAACCCTTCTACTGTAGCATCTCACGTGCCTTTTTTTGGGTTGCTCTCTAGAAACTCTGCACTTCTTTAGTTCTATGAGATTTTCCAGGCTCTCTTTAGCCTGGGCTTCTCCACACTGTCTCCTCTGACTACAAAATTATTTCTCTTACTCCTTCCCCTATTTGCCTGGTTACCATCTATTCCTACCTTTCAGATTATACCTAGTAAAATAGTTCCTTTTAGTGGCCCTTCCAAATGCCTTTAGACTAAATTAGAGTCCTCTCTTCATATGTCTTCCTGGAATACTCTGCACTTTCACTATTAAAACACTCACACTTTATTGCAATTACTGGTTAAATTCCTTCTTTCCCCCAAAGTCGGTATAAGTTGAGGTCAGAGGCCAAGACTCTTTCACTGCTGTGTGTCCACCACTGCCATACATAACGCCTATTTAATTCTTTCAAAAAAATTTTAGTACCGTTTAGGTAAATACAGGCAAAAGCAAACTCATATGTCTTCAATTATTTCCTTAAAAACTTAGGTCACCGGGAAGTATAACAGAAGGGCCTGGGGTTTACATGGGACCAACAATCTGGATTGCTCAACTGAGCGACTCATGAGTAAGATAGTAATTTTACCTATACCTGGTAAAAATGTAAAATATTTAAAGATCCAGTGTTTTGGGGGAGTGTTTAAAAATTTAAAATTCTATTCATTTTTTTTTCTTTGAGTGGATCTTATAAAATAAATTGAAAAGACAAACAAAATCACACTGAATTCCTTATAGAAAATGAAAGTGCTACAGAAAAGGTAATAGGTTATCGTCATTTTGCGAATAAATATATTGACATTCTGACTCTCATTCAGCCTTTGAAACAAGCTGCATAAAGAGCTGCAGAGTTGGGGATGAGCCAATTTGTTTCAAAAGAAGAAAATTATGCCAACAGTAAAGTTCCTGGGACTGAATACTTGAAATAAGAATTCCAGGGAGACATCAACAGGGCAAGGTACCTTCTCTTAGGCAATGAACCTCAAGAAATTTCTCTGTTCTGATGATCAACCATAATGCTTAAGTAACTCAACTAGAATGGTTTTAATCATTGTGGTAAAGTTTATAATGACTTACTATAGTTAAGACGTAAGAAATAATGAACTATAGCAAAGCAAAGTACCTAGATTTTGTTGAATATTAAATTTCCTATTTAGTGAGATAAGATTGTCCAATAGAATGAGGGATGGAAAGGGGTAAAAGCAAATTGTACGAGGAAACTTTCAAAAAATTAGCCTACTTGTCCATACATTTTCTTTCACTTATACCTATTAATCACTGTCTGTAGGTACAAATGTCTTTTTAAAATTAAATATAATTTATTCACATTCTAGCCTTTTTCCTATTGATGACATTAGCATTTGACATTCATTTTTGTGTGATTTAATGCCTGGGTGTGTGATGTAGTGGAATTACATAAATATATAGATTTTTTTACTGTACCAGCTATAATAGCAGACGTAGTAAAAAGAATAATTCATATAGCAATCATGTAAATGCTCAATCATGAATATAATGAAAGAGCCATGCAATTTTTCTTACAATTTCATTTTATAATATGCCTTTATGAACTTTGATGTGTTTGAGGCATAGCTCCTGAGCGGTTACTGTGATAGATTGGTTTAGGCTAACAATTTGGTCTCTTTTTAATGAAATTGCTCCTTGGAATGGGAAAATGTGGTTTACTTTGAGAATGATTCTGTTTAATGTCTTAGCCTAAGTGATGTTTGAGTGAAATTAACTGCTCTATGGTTCATGAATTATTTCTGGCCTCCATCACCATCCCCCGTAAAGAAACGTCAAAGGGAAAACAGGCTGTGGAACCTCACTGGTGATCACCATGAAATACGATAGGTGGCATTCCCGAAATAAAAAATCCTTGTCTATTTCTCATTCTGTCCTGGTGTTCTCCAGTTTGTCATCATGCACACTGAAGGGCTGAGTGAGGGATTTACATTGGCCAAGTCTCAAATAACAACATAGTACTTTATATTCGTAAAACATTCAGTTTCGGGGGATCTAAGCACTGTGACTATTACCGAAGTATTTTAGAGGTTTTTAGTTGCTAGCGTAAAGACCGTAAGACGGTAGGTTGAGGATGATTATGTGTCATATTCAAGAAATAGCTTTCATGAAAGCAAAGAACTTGCACACGAGTGAAGACATGCAGATGGAAGGAAGCTGGTGTTTTGATTTTCACTTTGAATCGTGGAAAGTGCACTGAAGGGTATTCTCTTACTGCTAATGGCCAGCTCTTTCTACAACTGTGATTTATTTTACTAGAAGCTGGAACAGGTGTGGTCTATCTTTGCCAAAGTTCATACCTGCCCTAGGCTTCAGGTTTCAGATCTGTTTAGCGAGATTGTTGAACGGCATGCAATCCAAGAACTTCTATCTTATTACACGGACAGGATTCTGACTTACTATTAAAGCCCTTATCAGAAAATCCAGTTGTGCATATGGGATTTGGAGAAATTAAACTTACATAATCTGAAGGGTATCCGTAAGAAGCGATGTCTTAAGAAAAGTTTCTTCCTTGAAAAAGTCTCAACAAAATAAATATTAAAGTTACGCAGATGCATAAACTGAACATTCTTTTTTTATTTCCCAAAATAAATGTCAGTGTTGGCCAAGGACCAAACATGGGACTTTTCAAAACTTGGAATAATTGTTATTAAAGTTAACAGCAAGAAAAGAAGGAGGTCAAAGGGAAATGTGTTCTGCTGCTTGGAATACAACATTTTTGCCATGAACTCTATGAAAAAATAAATATGAGCAGGGAAAAGGGGAAAAAATGAAGAATTTCCATACTCCAATTAAATGTAGGGTTTTCACCTTAGGTCAAATCCCATTTACTGAAAATGCCTGACTTTAAAAAAAGATGTCTTATAATTGCCTTATTTCCTTTTAAAAATATACAGCATTGTGCCAGCAGGTACATTTCTGTTGCTGTTCACGGGACCAGTTCATTCGAGGTGCTGTGAACGTCATGCCCACTGCCTGGGAACGATCGCATTTTTAAGATGGTAGGAAAGTAATTGCGGCAGATCAGTTCGCTGACCTCAACAGCTATAAATGGCTACATGTAATGAGGATAGGTAGATCAACATAGCTCAAGTGTTGAAGTGAAATTGTATCTTATTTCTGGCACCACAAATACTAACCTGATCCTTATCTGTCGAAGAAAAAACATTCCTCCTTAACAGACCGGCATAACTCTTTACGATTTCCGCATACCTCTTGCAAATTATGAAAGACCCATTGTATTAAAACCTGGGATAAACAGGATATTTAGGGACTGTTAGTGTGAGCAGGTTAATCTGTAAATTTCCCTTTGTTTTAGAAATAGCTGAAGAAGAAAAGTGTTCAGTGCTCGTTATAGTTTTCAGATTCTCCTCCCTGTTCCCTCGCCACCACCCAGGCAGACAAAATTATGAAATAGGAAAAAAAAAAAGTATTATTATTATTAAAGCATTTCGTCTCTTTTTGCATATTAAAAAGTCCTAGCCTGAGATAGTCTACTTGGTGCCGCTAGTGAGCTGTGTGGCCTTGGCTATTGTCCTTGTGAAAAATACATCACTTCTCACGGGCTTCCATTGGCCAGATGATCATTTAACCCCATTTTAGTTTTAAACGTCCTTGTAAAAACAGTTGTTTTTTTTTTTCTCCATTTTTGTTTTCTTAATTAAAAAAAAAAATCTTAAATATTATCGCCTCTACATACATTCTAATTTCAGAGGTTTTCTGAAATTTAAAATTTCAGATTTCCTAAAATTGGACATTCAGAGGCACTAAGTATATAGTGGAAATATTGTAAACTTTGGAATTATAAAACCCTGTCATTAAATGATACTTCTTCAACCAGTTGTCTTCTCCAAGCATATTCTCCAGTTGAAAAGTGATTTATGAAACCTTGAGGTCGTATTCTTAGAATGATGGGAGATGAATTAAGAACCTATTTTGTAAATTACATATTGCATGATAAATTATATACAAGCACCCATGGACCCATCACCAGCTTAAGAAATGGGGCATTTCTAATGCATCTGAAGCCTCAGTGGGCCACGCAACAATTACAGCCCTCTTTTTCCACTATAAGGGGAACCCCTGCTGTGAATTTTGTTGTTTATGATACTTCGCATTTTGTTGTTTCCTTGCTAAATATATGTATCTCTAAACAGCATATCTTTTAGTTCTGTATACAGGGGGAATTTATATCAGTGGTATTATACCTGATGTGTTCCAGTGAAAATTGTTTCATTCACTCTACTTTGTCTTTGAGATTTACTTTTGCTAATGCAATGATATATTACTAATACAATGATAATAATAATTCTAGTTTCTTGTTGATAAATATTCAAGTTGTTTACAGTTTGAAGCTTTTATAAACAGTGCTGTTTGAACATTCATGCACATGCTCCTGGTTCACATCTACATGAGTTTTTCTCTAATATACCTACCAGGGAAACCACTGAGTCATTGCGAATGTGCATATATAGCTTTGCAAGGTGTTAGTTTTGTTTTTATTTTTCCCTCCAAAGTAGGCCTGTGAATATATACTCCCACCAACTTCTGTAGAAAGTGAATTTATTACTTGTTCATTCAAAAGGAGAAGAAACTTCCTTCTGGCATTTTTTGGAGGTAATTTTTGAATAACTTTTTCAAGCCCTTCCATGACAGCAGTTAATCGTGTTTTGTTTTGTGCTTACCTTTGTGAAAATTTGGGGCAGATAGAGTGACCATGAACAAAATAAAGTTTATCTAATTTTAATTTCTTTATAGTTGAAAACCACGTTATGTTGTAACAATCCAACAGTTCTGGTTATTTATAATACAGCTGTACTTGTAGCAGCATAAATCATTAAAGTGGCTAGTGGTGATATGCTAGATGAGGGAGAGCAGTCACTCCTTTCTTCTCACTGAATATAAGTTTTTATCTACAACTAAGACCTTACAGACATATTCATATACCACCTACTAGACATCCCCACTTGGAGGATAAAAAGGCTCTTCAAATTCAAAATATCCAAAGTGAGCTTACCACCTTCCTCCTATCCCAGCCCTTCTCTGTGTCCTTACCAACCCCCTCCCCCCCACTGCCATTTAGTGTTGCAAACCTGAAATCTGAGAGCCATCCTTGACTTCTCCCTGTCCACTACTCTAAATACAATCATTCACAAAATCCTCTCAATTTTATCTCTGTGCAGTCCACTTTTCCATCTTCACTGATATTCCCAACACTTTCCAGGCCCTGTGTAAGGGCTCTACACATCTTGCCTCTCTTAATTCTAATGTCAGGTGGTTAAATGGCAGTCTCCTTTATCCAAACTGGGAAGCAGACACTAAGAGAAGTTAAGCAATGCGCGTAAGGTCGCGCAACGACCAGATAATAGGGCTAGAATCCACACTCAGTCTGATTACAAAGTCTCACTCTAAATGCCTTTGTCACCTTGTGACAAACAACTCCAAACTCTTGTCTTGAAACTGGTCCCTTGTTTCCACTCTTGTTCTTCTCCAAGGTTTTCTCCACACTGCACCAGAAAAAAAATTTTAAAACATAGAATCTGGTGTTTTCACTTCTTGGCTCTCAGTCTCTCAACAGCTTTCCATTTCTCTTTTTCTAAAATCAAGTCATTAGCACAATCTAAAAGGCACTTGCTGCCTATTTCTGCAACCACTCTGAGTAGAATATGCCCTTTTCTGCTAAAGATCCTCTGCCTGTTCTCTCTGAAAAAAATTTTCCTTCCCTAATTACTGGTAAGTAATTATTAACCTCTTTTTTTTTTTTTTTTTGTTCTTTAAGTTTCATTCAAAGATAAATTCTTTTAGAAAGCCTTCCTGACCCAAAACCCAGGTCTTTTCACACCACCGGCTGTTATCACAGTAAATGGATTCAGCCTGATTATTAAGGTAAAATAGCAACAATGTACATTGATTTCGAACATTCCCAATTCTACTCTCTAGGGGAATAGGCTTATACCTAGATAAGAATAAAGAAAATAGTTGACGTTTGTCGAGAACTTATTATATGTGTCAGCAGTGGTACTAACTGATTTACATATTTTCATTTCATTATACCTTCTGTTAGAGATGTCCTATGAAACACTTATAACAATTGTAATAAACTGATTAACAGTGAAGTTGTTTCCTATTTTTTTAAATTTTTTTAACTTTTTTTTTTTATTTATTTGTGAGACAGAGAGAGACAGAGCATGAACGGGGGAGGGTCAGAGAGAGAGGGAGACACAGAATCTGAAACAGGCTCCAGGCTCTGGGCTGTCAGCACAGAGCGCAATGCGGGGCTCGAACTCACGGACTGTGAGATCATGACCTGAGCCGAAGTCGGACGTTTAACCGACTGAGCCACCCAGGCGCCCCAGTTGTTTACTATTTTTTACCACCTTTTTATATTCTATAATCAATAAGGGCTAAGATCATATCCTCAGTGCCTTGTCCATACACTGACAAGAATAATATGTAAAGCAAAAATATGTGTTGTTTTTTTTTTTTTTTAAGATGTAATTGTCAAGTTAAGACATTGCTGGAGTCCTCAGGGCAATTTATTCAAATAAAATTTTGTACATCCTACATTCTATTATCTAAACGAAATTAAAGGATTTACTTTGCACCTTTAAACTTCAGATTTAATACACAGACTATCTCACCCATAAAGTACAGAATGCATTTCTCAGTGTTCAGTGTCACAGGTCTTCTATTGTAGATTACATAAAGAGTAAGAAAATAGACATCCTCCACAGATACACAAGAATGAAGGGAAGGTCATATAAAAAAATTAAGCCATATGGGGCGCCTGGGTGGCGCAGTCGGTTAAGCGTCCGACTTCAGCCAGGTCACGATCTCGCGGTCCGTGAGTTCGAGCCCCGTGTCGGGCTCTGGGCTGATGGCTCAGAGCCTGGAGCCTGTTTCCGATTCTGTGTCTCCCTCTCTCTCTGCCCCTCCCCCATTCATGCTCTGTCTCTCTCTGTCCCAAAAATAAATAAACGTTGAAAAAAAAAAATTTTTTTTAAAAATTAAGCCATAGACAGTGTTTTTTTTTTTTTTTATTGAAACTATACCAAGTAGGCCAAGGAAGGCAGCTAGTGTCTATGTATTATAGAGCCATAAGGGACTTTTGAGCTGGGCCAAAATGGAAGGAGGAATTCTGATATTATCCAATTCTCACAAGAGCAGAGATTTCTGTGAATATTTCAAGACATGCTATAAGGATAGGAAGATCCTTCTATTAATTTGAATTCTCTCCAGCCCCAGTTGGAGAGAAGGGATACAAATGTTAAGAAGCAGTCATCTATTGTCTCTATGCATGATCGTCTACGTTGGCAAATCCAAGTGGTGTTTTGGCATTTCATTATCATAGTCTAATGTGTAAAAATATACTGAATCACATGCGTGTTTAGACAAGAAAACATAATATGTGAAACATGACTCCAAAGCCAAAAGAAGTTGTAACGAGATCTCTTCTCACATAATTTAATATCTAGACTCCTTATGTGAGAGGCAGTATAGAGAGGGGTCAAGAGTTTTTAAGATATCAAATGGTTAGGCTATGGACTCCCTGGTCTGTTACTAACTGCCTGGTTTGCTACCCACCAAATCAATGCCTTAAAGACAAATACTAAAAGTTTCTGTGCCTCAGTTTCCTCATCGGTAAAATGAGAACAATATTTACTGGGTTTTTTTTTTTGTTTGCTTGTTTTGTTTTTAGGGATAACATACAGATTAAGTTACATATGAAGCAGTTGGAAGTGTGCCTAGCATATACTGCAAGTTTTCCAAAAATGGTTTTCTTCATCATCATCATCATCATCATCATCATCATCATCACCTAGGTACAGAGCCATCTTTCACAAGGTGGCTGTCTAGAGACAGCAGGGTTCAAGATTTCACATTACACCTGTTACTGACACTGAACAAAACAAGCTTAGGTATCACACCACAATCAATGTGTTGCAGAAACCAGAAGCACAATGTTGTGAATTTCAATCAGACTTTACTATCTATTGATAGGTCAGTAGGCTTTTTCATTTCTATAATATCATAGCTGCAAAGAAGAAGAACTGAAACCTGAAAGCCCTTTTACACCAATTTCTGGGATAAAAAAGATTTTCAGCTCTCTCTGGACACTACAACGATTCCCAGGAACTATGCAAGGACAATGTATCTGCCAAGGGTCTTTAAAATCTTCTTATATTTATTCTTATGAAATTGATTAAGCTATATTTAACATGTATTTTATTTCGTATATGGCACATATGTATTTATATTTATCGCTAAGTTACAGATGACAGGAGATGGTAGGTCACCTTTCAAAGGCCAATGTTTTTAATTCTAATTGAATTGAGTGTGTAAATTATCCAAATGCAAAACTATACCTTTATTTTTACTTGTTTTGTGTTTGCTTGCTTATTTTTTTCTCACTCCTTTAATAAATATCTATAATGCTTACACCTTGTTTTGGGATCAAGAGAGTAATTTATTAAGTCATCAGGGAGTAACCAATGATATGGAGACTCCTCACCACAGAAGAGACAGGAATTACAGCTTGCAAAAAAACACAGAAAAAAATTACTCAATCCTTCCCAATTATGCCATTTATTTTACACCTAATCTCAACTGAATTTTCCACAAACAGTATATTTTCTATGTTTCCTAAGGATCTGTTGGGGGAGCCAGAGTCTATGTAATAGGCTCAGTTGCCCATCTTGAAATAATTCCAAAAGAAAAGGTATTTTCATCTTTTAAACCCCTATAGCAATTCATTTATCCCTCTATGGCATTTACCACTCTGTTCCTTGTGTTTCCATGGTCTGAGCCATTGTTTTCTTTTCCCCACTAAATCCTATAGTGGTAAGGGAGGGAAGGCAATGTAATTATATTTCTCAAACTGTTATGATCAGGAAATGTCACATATATTCTGTAATTGAAGTTTTTTAAAAGCCCTTTAATGAGCATTAGTATTATTTCTGTTATATAGATGAGAAAACTGAGGCCCAGAGAAATTAAAGTACATGACACTGTGCAGCTCTGGTTGCAAAGCCCAAAGCCTTTCCAAGAAGGCTGAGATCTAATTCATTTTTGAATCCCCCATGGAGCTGAGCATAAATCTTCACTCATAGAAATTATCACTAAATGAAAGAAAATAAATACTCCTTGCAGATACTCTTACCTTATATATCAAAAAATAATAATATTTGTCACGTAGGTTCTCTGAAAATTATTTTTATAACTGACTCTGCTATACTAAAATATACATACACACACGGTTTAAAAAAAAAAAAAGCTATCCAGAGTACAAGAGAAGCTAAAAGCACGCTAGCAATACTTAAATATTTGAGAATGTCAAATAGAACTTTAAACATTTCTTTGTATTTCTTTTTTTGGTGTATTCAACTTACATGCATATGTAAACAAATAAATATTCTTTATTCTTAGAGAATATAATTCTTTCATTCTGTGAAATACACTAGGTTCAGTTGGGTTGTATTATATTGTCAAATTCAATTAGTTAACAAAGGTTGATTACACACCTGCTATGTGGTTTATACTTCTCAAAAAGTATTCAATGACTTTTTAAACATGTATAAAAATGGCAATAGCCATTAAACAGCAGCTTCTAACATCTTTACTTTACCAAAGAGTTGATTGCATGTGCTTTAAAATATACAAACCATGTTCAAAGGAGTAAAAGCCACAGAATAGAAGATTTATTTTAATAAAACAGATCTATTCTATAGCAAACAATTTGCATGGTTATAATAAATCATACTCGTGCTAGCTGGCATATTATGAGCTGCCTGAAGGAGACCCCTGGCCAACAGCCAACAAAGACCTAAAGTTCTCAGTACAACAGTCTTCAAAGAGCTGAAGCCTGCCAGCAGCCATGAGAGTGTACCTGGAAAGGGATCCTTCTCTAGTTGTGCCTTCAGATAAAACAGCAGCCCCTGCAAATCCTTTAATTGTAACATTGTGAGAATCTTTGAGACAGATGACCTAGGTAAATTGTGTTCAGGTGCTTGACTCCTGGACATGAGAAATTATAAACATTCTCTATTTTAAACCACAGTCTAGGAGCATCTGGGTGGTTCAGTCGGTTAAGTGTCCAACTTCAGTTCAGGTCACAATCTCGTGGTATGTGAGTTCAAGCCCTCCTTGGGGCTCTGTGCTGACAGCTCAGAGACTGGAGCCTGCTTTGGATTCTGTGTCTCCCTCTCTCTCTCTGCCCCTCCCTCACTCATGCTCTGTTTCTATCTCTCAAAAATATATAAACATTAAAAATAAATAAATAAATAAACAAACCACTAAATCTTGGTGTGATTTTTATGCCCCAAAAGAAAACTAATACACTCGATAACATAAAATAACTGAATTAAAAGGGAAAAGGTAAGTATTTTCTTTCAAATAGTGACTTGGAAACTATTTGTAAAACATACACGTAGACACACAAACAAGGTGGTGGTTAAGATCATAACTTCTAGAGCCAGAATGTTGAGTTTCAATCCCAACCCTGCCACTTACGATTGTGTGACCTGGTAAAAAAATTTTTAATTCATCTTCTGTCTCCTCATCTACAAAGTGAGAATAATAGCAGCAATATTTTATCTGATTGGTAGCAAAGAGTAATGTGCTTAGAATATGACTTGGTATGGGGGGGCGCCTGGGTGGCTCAGTCAGTTAAGCGTCCGACTTCACGGTTCCGTGAGTTTGAGCCCCGCATCGGGCTCTGTGCTGACAGCTCAGAGCCTGGAGCCTGCTTCAGATTGTGTCTTTCTCTTTCTGCCTCTCCCCACTCGTGCTCTATCTCTCTCTTAAAAATAAATAAACCTTAAAAAAAAAAAGAATATGACTTGGTATATTGTAATTGCAATATAAATGCAAGCTATTCTCTTTATTGGGCACCTAGCATTGTGCCTGATACATAGCTCAATAAACATGCATCTCTCCCACGTTCACATTTGATCAACCTGACATGACTGGTTTACTAAGAAGTAAGTAGTTCTAAAGTTTGTGTATATCCCATTGTCCAAACACAATGTATCTTTAAGAAAAATCCTAACTTTAATAGATTTTTTAATTTAAAAGTCTTCTCACATCAGTGCAGCACTTAAGTGTATCATCTAGAGAGCCTAAACATGTGGCTGGTTTTTTTGAAGTATTCACTTATCAAAAGAGAGATCACAAAATCCTTTTTGCATGATCAGTGAAGCAAAAGAAGGGAGAGAGCAGACCCATAAAAAAAAAAAAACTCTCATAAGAAAAAGAGAGATGCAGAGGCTATATGCAGCAACTTTCTTCCAAAACGAGATTATATGTAGTTTCTCCATAATGGGGAAAAAAAAAAAAAAACAGAATCAGGCCAATGGAAGTTCTATTGTTTGCTGACATTTTTACTTGAAATTTTTTTAAATTTTTCAAAACAAAATATGCATTTCATCGGCTTTTCCTCTATCATTCTCATTGTTTTCTCTCTCATTGGGCAGCAAGAGTTGTAGGATCCAGACATCAACATAGATGGAAGAAGAGACCCACTGAATGGTGGAAATGCTTCTCACACTCAGAAAAGCACCCACAAGGACAGGCTCTTGGTAGACTCTTATCTAAACCCTGTGGGTGTGTGAATTTCAAGTCTCAAGTCTTGTGAGAAAAGACTGAGGCACATTTCTGGTATTCTTCCCCAGTGGGATCAGAAATACCCATGAAGAAAGTTTCTCATGCACTCTTTGCCAAAATATTTGCTCACGCTAAACTCCCACAATTCATTTTTCTTCAGTGAATTTTAATTTGCTTCAAAAAATAAATCTAATACTAACATAGAAGAAAACTCCTTAATGTTCGATGGCACTGTCAGACAAAATCAAAGTGATATTCAAAACTTAGTAGCCCGGAAGATAATCTCTTTGGCAATTGGATTCTTATTGGAATAAATTTATTCTCAGCTTCTGAGTAGAGGAAGCTTTTTTAGACTTTCTCACTGGATGCCTTCTTCAGGAACCCGTCACAGATTTTACAGGAACAACTATCTTATTTCTAGATCAAAACAGATTCTGCATCTTCTACATATTACACAGGGAAAAGTCAGCACCCAAGTTTCTCATTCATCTACCAATCCAGTAGTCCAGTAATCTTAAAACCACAAAGATACTAAATGATTCCTATCTTTAGAGTCTAAAAGTTAGACACAGCCTAATGAAAATCAGAGACACCTAAAAGGAATTCAATATACTATGCTGATGATTTCAATGTACTTTTTGATGAAATTTTTGGAGGAGAGGGAGGATAAGTGTATTAGATGAAAATACTGAAAGAATCTTTGTAGAAACATGTTTATATTCTTCAGTCTATTAATATGAGGATTAAGGAGAAAAGGGGAAAGGGCAATATTAGAGATTGCTGATGTGGTTAATGCAAATTGAAAGTAACAAATTATAACCAATTTTGCACTGTTTGTGATTCGGAAGGCAAGTAGCCAAAAACAATAAGCTCTAGAGAACAGGATCAACTTGGTTTAGTGAGGTGAGGTACATTACAGAGGTTGCTATCCAATCAGATATCCTCCACCAACTGTCAGGACGCTGGAAAATGTCCGAAGTCTCATCTTGTCTTCATTTAAAGTGTCCTAAGTTTCCAATTTAAATTGGAATTCCATTTAAAATGGACCATGTGAGAGAATACCGTAAGAATTTTGGGCACTGAATTTCTTAGTTGAATACAGAGGAATTTATTTTAATTAACTGACTTAATCCCTTTCTTCATGATTTTTTTTCCATAAATCTAATAAAAACCTAGAAATTAACTTGGCTGTTTTGCCCACTATTTATAATGAGTAGTGGACTGGCCAAGATACTTTTGGCAGAAATAAAACAAGCTGACGACAAACACCCTGTAAAATATATGAAGTGGAACGTTGGTGACCACATAGATAAGTGAGGGCTATTACATTTTCCAAAAACTACTACTGTTGAATAACTCTTTCCAAAGTTGACTTTCAATCATCTCAGAAATGATACCTTTTCTTAAAACTTCTATAGAAGGTAGCTCTTGACATGTTAGGTTTTTCCAGAAAGACCGGCTATAGCAGAATACACCCAAACAGCGAAGCTACTTGCCTAAAACATTGAAAGGTCTCTGCTTGCAAAATGGCATGTGGCATGCACTGTTCACCCTCTTCCCGTGTGAATGAAGTCTCTAATCCCGCATGTCATTTGGTTGGAACAAGGTCACTAAAGAATAAAATCAATGAGGTTTCCCTAAACACACTGGCGTATTGTGTCTGATTGAAAATGATGTTTGCTTGACACCATTGTGTCCACTGTTCATACTGCGGTTGCTTAAAGCCCAAATGGGTAATAAATTTGGGAGATTCCTGGACTGTTTTCACATTTCCTGTGTTAGTAAATGTCCTCTTTACTGCCGTCTTTCACGGACATACCTATAAGTGTAGCTGCTCTTAAAATGGGTCCAGCTAAAAGAAAACAACTTTTTTTTTTTTTTTTTAGAAATGACCCAGGTCAGGAGGCTTCCTGGTTTTTATTGCCACTTCAAAGCCAAACCAGATAAACTAGCTTAAGGTACCACTTTGACATTGAATGGAATTCGATACAGCTGTCTGAGTCACACGAGTTTTGTCATCACAGGAATTTTGCTTGAAAGTCTCGCCTCTCGCCCATATATGGTAGAGTCCCTGTGCTCTCTGTTCATTTGTGTCAAGAATTTCTCTTCTGTTCCCTGACCCATCAGAATGAGGACTTCCAGTGGTTCGGAGAGGTCCGTCTCTCATCTTTTCGGAAAGTCGCATGAGAGTTGTCAGAGCTCACACTCAATTTAAACTGTTTATGTTTCCTTTCCAGTATGCTCCCAGCAGCAGCAGGGACCACAAGTGGAGCCTGGCAGTTGGAGAGTTGCAAATGCCTGGATGCCACGTTTTCCATCTCTTTTAGATATCCTTGACTCATACATCCTGTCTGGGCTAATGTTGGTTTTCTGATTGCAGTGTGTCTGAAGTCTTAACAAGTGCCCAAGCCACTCTCAAAGGGTCACTGCTTGTTTCAAGAAGCACTTGTGTGTCCCTTGACCTCTCTATCCTTCTCTGATTCCACTTAGGAATCTATGTAGACACATTTTTTACCAGGAAAATTATCCTTTGCTTCAAGCCACTCTGTGATGTTGGTTTGTCTAGTACTTCAAAGATAATTGGACTAGGAAATGTCTAAGCCTAGATATGAGCAGATGATTTTCCAGATGAGATGAGCTATAGTAGAACTTTAGAAGGGAAACTTCTGGGGTGCCTGGGTGGCTCAGTGGGTTAAGAGTATGACTTTAGCTCAGGTCACGATGTCATGGTTTGTGAGTTCGAGCCCCTCATCAGGCTCTGTGCTGACAGCTCAGAGCCTGGAGCCTGCTTCGGATTCTGTCTCTCTCTCTCTCTCTCTCTCTCTCTGCCCCTCCCCCACTCACGTTCTGTCTCTCTCTCTTTCTCTCAAGAATAAATAAACATTTAAAAGAAGTTTAAAGAAATAAAAGGAAAACTTCTGTTTTTAAAGAGAATAGGAAACTCATGTGAGTTATTCATATTGTACTTAGGAAATGATCCAGGTTCAAAATAAATGTGATGTATGAAAAATGGAGTATCTCCTGGAGTTTCTGGTTGCATCTGCAGTTGTGTCTAAGGTTTTCCATTTTTCTGTTCCACTTCAACATTGGATACAGAGTCCAAGAATCATCTTCTGAGACTAGAACAAGAGATTAGTTCAATTGAGAACGTTGGGCAGAAGCAAGAAGCCGGAAGAAATATATTGATCTTTTTCTTTTGAATGTCTACAATGTAACGAATGCCTGGTTAAAAAAAATAATAATAACTAGAGGCTAAAAAAGAAAGATTGTCACATCCAAATGCCAAAATATTTCGGTGCCACCCTTACTATTTATTTTTTAAACTGGTTATTTCTACAAACGATTTTGCTTACCTTCCAACTATTATCCAGGATTTTTAATCAAAATTTCTGACGTGGAAAACTGGTGCTGGGCATTGAGGAGGGCACTTGTTGGGATGAGCACTGGGTATAAGTATGTAAGCGATGAGCCACGGGAATCTACCCCCAAAACCAAGAGCACGCTGTACACACTGTATGTTAGTCAATTGGGCAATAAATTACGTTAAAAAAGTAATAAATAAATAAATAAATTAATTAATTAAATGGAAATCTAAAATCAATCAATCAATTGTAGACAATTAATTGGTTTAATCTATTTTATTTTTAGCTCTTTCTCTTCTCCACTTCGTCTTGCCCCAACCCAAACTCTTAGGTCCTGTCCCTGGGTCTCTGCGAATGCCACACCTTCTACTTCTACTTCTGTGTCTATTCCTACCCTGCCTTTCCCTGGCTCTTCTGTCATTGGCCTTCAGAATTGTGCTCACCTCCCAGGAGCTCTGAGAAGCCTACCCACCCTGGCCTTCTGAAGGCAAGCTAGGTACTCCTTCAGTGTCACTCAGAGGTTTAGCAACAAGTGGCATTAAAGCTTCTGGAAGTTTGACTGATTTTCAAAAGTTTCATTATGGATGTATTGATGACATCCAAACAGACAAGTATAACATACTCTGCCAAAATTACACAAAGAATGTTGTGCGCCTTCCATGAGGCCTAGTATGCGATCCCTCTCTAAGGGCTCCCATGCTTGCTGAGGAAACAGAATATATCTTTGTCAACGTTTAGAAAAATTCCAGGACACTAATTATCAAAGTACTCCATAGGTGTCATAAACAAAATTTGCCAACAAAATTTGGGAAAAAAGGATTCAGGTGGGCGAGTGTTATAAAACAAGGTTTAATGGAAGTGGTAAAATTACCAATTATTTAGGCAGCTTTGACATATGTGCTTCATTTACCACAAGTTAAATAATTGTTTAGGAAAAAAAGTTTTCTCATATGGAAAGCAGGCACCCATAACCAATGTATTTAATTCATCGAATATTAACAAAATTATAATTTAAAAAGACTTATGGCTTCCTTCCAATTGAAGATATAGTTTCCTATGTTCAGGGAAATATTTTTTAAGAATGTTTGGTGCATATAAATAGTCTGCCCAATAACCAAACCTTGACATAAACTAAATATTTGCAAATGTTCCAAAAATTCAGAGACAACATTTTGGTTTTTTGTTTTGTTTTGTTTTGTTTTGTTTTGTTTTGTTTCTCCCATTTTTCCATGGGTTCAGCACTTCTTGTCACAAGTTGTGACAGGAAAAGAAATTACCAAAATATAGCAGAAAAAGCAGTTCCTGTCCTACAATCTAAGAACTTGACTAGAGATATTAGCAATGTCATAGTCTCTCCTACCTGGGAAACATACATGTTATCAAATGTTACACATGTAATAACCACCTCCTTTGAACTTTGGCTATTAGCAGCATTCCATCAAAAGGAAAAATAAACATTTAAAAAGTAGGGGTTATGGGCCCCACAATGACAGAAGTTTATAGGGCAAGTCAATTTTGATGCCTATTTGTAAATATTTTTTTAATGTTGATTTATTTTTGAGAGAGAGACAGAGTTCGAGTAGGGGAGGGGCAGAAAGAGAGAGGGGGAGACACAGAATCCGAAGCAGGTCCCAAGCTCCAGGCTCGGAGCTGTCAGTACAGAGCCCAACGTGGGGCTTGAACCCATAACCGTGAAACTGAAGTTGGATGCCTAACCGACTAAGCCACTCAGACACCCCGATTTTCATCACTATTAATTGTAGAACCCTGACAGTTATAGTAGCTGGTTAGATTCCCCACCTCCCTATGTTTAAGATGGCCCACATAAGACATTAATCGTGAATTAATTACTATTAATCACACGTTTTTCATTGTTAACAACTGATGTTTTATATTGAAGAATAAATCTATTCTTTAAATAAATCTAGAGTGCAGTAATACAATCTTTTCTTAAAGCCCAATTTAACCATTTCCTTATTTGTATTTAAACTATGTCAAAGACATTTCACCAACATGTCCTTTTTCTTTAAAACTCCACATAGTTAAGTATGTACTATGTTACATTTCCTTATTCTGTCCTAAGTTGAAGATATTCAAAAGAAACTCCTTTTGAGAGAGCTAAGTACATTTCCCAAAGCCCATTTATCTCTTCCAAGTTTGAGTTTCCCCAACAAGTCTAAATACTGAAAACTACATTAGAAATGAAGCACCGTGGACTCATACTTTAGAAACTGTGTTTTATCATTATTAAAGTGTAAACATCAATCCTATGGTAAGCCAAACCACATCACCCTTGACTGTTCATTGGTCTCAACAAAACATTTTTTTTTTAAATAGATTTTTCAAAGAATGGAATATTTAAATTTGTGTGTTCATACTGTTCACAAAAAGAGACCACATCAGTTTTTCAAGGCAAAAAAAAAAAAAAAAAAAAAAAAAACTTCCTATTAAGAAATATCTGCATTAAAATAGAACTGAAGAAAAATTACATGACAGAGGATATGGGATCACTTCACCAGTATACCCCGCTGAGTATCCGTAGATTAGCTAGTTGGACGATTAATTTTTAGTCAGCCGGGAGAAAGTCCATCTTTACCACACAAATCAACTTTAGTCAGATGACTAAATGTCTTAGAATCAAGCATTTCTTCTTGTTTCCCAACGAAATGACTCCTGATCACATTATTTTCTGCTCCATGCCACTGAAATACTGCTCTCTCTACCCATTTTATAGAATAAGCCATTGCTATGAGGTGTTATGGAGGATAAATGTCAGAAAAAACAAAATGCCACTTTACCATAACTTTCTCACTCATCTGCTAAAGTATCTGAAATAACACCACTTCAGAGCCATTTCTTCCCATTTCTCTCTTTAATGATCCTTCAGCAATTCAAGCAACTTAACCTGGCTCACACAAAACTAAATCACATCTATTTTCCTTCCAGTGGAGATCCAGAATTCTCTCAGAGAATCTGGGACCATTGGGAACTCAGAGAAACTAACCCTGAATGAAGCTGAAAGGGTACAGAGGAAGAAGCGAGGGCTGCTTCAGATAAAATGGTTAATGTTTTAGGGCAGAGTCTCTCTGCAATGATAAATTATTTCTTCTGCTCCTTAAATTGTCTCTACATTTTATCTTTTCACTTTTCAATCTCTACGCCTAAACTGCTTGCCCTCAACTGTAATTGCTTCTATTGCTCCTTTATGAGTCATAGTAGATTTAGCTAAGTCCACCTTGGAAAATTCTACTGGAAAGAGAACACCTGATAATGTGATATCTCAGTGAATTACTGTTTCTCTTCCTAGCATTCCTATCCATATTTGGACTCTGTAGTCATGGCAGAGTCATTTTTCTTGTATTAAGAACATAGTAAAATCTTTCATGTAATACAATTATTCTATGGTTAAATCATTCCTTTCTAAGAAAAATGTCTGCTTAGAAAATGATATATTTGATATACTACTTTGGAAAATTTAGGGGCTGTGAGAGATGATTAGCAGGCTTTTCCCTAGCTCATCATGAAAGTGAATGGTGGGCGGGGGAGGGGGGGAGAAACCCAATGAAAAAAATGTGCTTGGATGAAGAATTTAACATCCCAGTGGAAATTCTGTAAATCTCAAGACATCCTGAATGATGTTTCACAGGCCCCTACCTACCTTTGCAGAGGAAAAGAAGGGGGGGTGGGGGGAGAAAGTCTTACAGAGAGGTCTTTTGATTCCTTTCCCCGGCAGTAGTTGAGCTCAGAGAGACAGCGCCTTTGCATTCTGCCCTTTCTGCCTAAATACATCAGCTGAGGCGGGGAACCAAGAACTGGGTTCTAAGTCTGGGAACCCAAGGGATCCAGTAGACTTCTGAATTTTACTGATGTCTTCTCTTGGCTGAAGTAGACATGTTCCATCGCACGTCACACCTATATTCCTTTATTTATGCGGTCTTAGGGAACACTTTGGCTCCCCCCGGAATATTATTTTTGTTTTGTGGTTGTTCAGAGGGCAAGAGCACTTTCACTCCTTCCAAGCGTGCTGTGCTCTTCCATCATCTAGTTTTAGCAGCACGGCTGCCCAACGACAACAACAAAAAAACATCTCAGCTTTCAAACCAAAGAATACAGGTAGAAGACAAACGCACAAATTCTCACATCAGAGAATAAGAGAACCAGGAAAAGAGTCCCTATGATAGGAGATTACATTAGCCCAAGAAAGTTAGCACTGGCAATTAGCGAAAGAGAGGCCTCTTTAAGACCACAGAACACCAGAGTGATGACATTGACAGGCACATGTGTTGACGTGGTGAGAAGCAGGCATGAAGCAATTTTACTACTTCCTGTCTCACTTGATAAGCATTACATTCATCACCGGAAACTGCCCAACATCTTTGCAATTTAATATCCTTATATATTGGATATTTCCCACACTATGAGTCCCACCACCACAAGGGGAAGAGAAAAAAGCAGAAAACTCACGTCTTCGGGCTCCTATGGTGCACAGAATCTAAGTCCTACCAATGAGAATTACCCAGGTGACGCTTGGATTCAGGAGTGAGACAGTGGTACAGAGATACTGGTCTTCCAACAAGTGCTTTTGGAGATATCCAGTTCTTCAGGGTCTTTAGGGGCACAGCGTCTGGTGTCCAGACCCAACTATCATGAATATGGCAGTGGTGTTTTCATTTGGGAAGCCTCTACGTCCTGGCCGGGTATAATTTTTAAAAGCTGGCTCTCTGGTCATCCTGGCAATAACCTCTATTAGAATATTTTTTCTGCTTAAACTATTTAAGATGAATTCTGTGCTTTCAATAAAGGACATTGAGTAATACATCCCCCAGGTTTTTTCATTCCCCCTTAGCGGAATATTATTTGATTTTGTTTCGGTATATAAGTATTCCATATCTGTTCCTCCAAGTTATGACTTTCAGTGCTCATATTTATGGTGACAACAGAAGAAATCACCAACTTCCTCCTTTAATAGAATCCACAAAGTTGTGATAAGATTCGCTTTTTCAGATTGCAGCAGGAGACATAGTGATAAAAGAATGATGGCAATTAAACAAGCACCACTGGGTATATGGCTGCTATACATTATTTTATAAACAGGCACATATTATCAACATATCTACAGGAACCTATCTGGGCTGGAAGGGTCTTTTAACAGGGCTCCCAATGAACTCCACCTCTCAATAGTCACACCCTTCTATATTTCGCTCCATTTGTGTGTGGGTGACATATATATATATGGTATATATATATGGTGTGTGTGTGTATATATATATATATATATATATATATATATATATATGGCGTGTATATATATATATATGGTATATATATATATATGGTATATATATATATATATGTATATATATATATGGTAATTCCATGAAAGGTAATTCTACAGTATTCTTTATTAGCCCATTTCAGAGCCAAGTATATATGACAAAATTCTCAAACATTTTTATTACATTATATATATATATATATATATATATATATATTCCTTATAGGAATTAAGGTCTTCAATAGCATACTTAAAGAAAAATAAAAAGCTTCATTTAACTTTTCCTTTATTGAGTAGTACAATCAAGGTAAGAGACATGAACAGCAGCGTATGTTATGGCTGAAATGGTGCAAGAGACTTGTAAGGAAAAGGAGTCCTAGGGTGGGTGGGGTCCTCTCTTTGGGAAAGAAACTTTAAATGGAGATGTTTCAAGGTAAGATTTGGGAGAGGATGGTTTAGTAGGCAGTGTGAAATGTAAACCTCTTTCCTCCCCATGAAACATTCAGTAAATTCTGCGTTATCCTTTAAAGCATTTGGAGCTAGACTTGAGGAGAAAGTGAAATAATAAGACTTGCCTCAAAGTCACTCAGACTAGTAAACTCAGGTTAAAATAAACTGAGAGCTTCTCTTTCATTAGTGAGTAATATTTCCATAAACTCGATGTCTAAGAAGCACACATAGGAAATAATTAAGATCATCCTTTGAAAACTAAAGTACATATATGGGTCATTACAATGTAATCAAGAGCATTTTAGTGGCCAAATGAATGAGATACATTAGTTTCAGCTTTCAGAGGGAATTATGGGGAAGGACAGGAATACTTTAGAGGACAGCCTGCTACAATTTAAAAGGGTATATCATCATTTAATTCATATAACTCATCCATTCATTTTCATGAGTGGCAATTACTTTACCTGGCAATGAGGCAGCCTTAATTTTCAAAGTAAGAGATCAATGTTCTAAAAAGGTAATAAATCTGGGATTATCTCAGAAAAAAATAAAAAGAGGGTCACAAATACACTTTGGAAAACACAGCATAATAATGTGAATTGTAAATCCTGTGTTCATGTATTTACTCACAAAAAAATGCTAATGGACTCAAGAGAACATCTAGTTTATTTCTCACTGTCTTGGATGAGAACATCCAATTAACCTTGATAGTTATCTATTAAAACCTCACAGAGCTCCATGAAAGGTAATTCTACAGTATTCTTTATTAGCCCATTTCAGAGCCAAGTATATATGACAAAATTCTCGAACATTTTTATCACATTTCATGTCGGTTATTGGATACCTTACCATACAAGACTCAAATTTGATCCTAGAACGGTTAACTTTGCCAGAAAAGCCTGTCTACGAGTTTTCCTACTTAGTAATTTTGTAAATCTCTTCCAGAGCTTAAACATTTCCTTTCATTCTAACCCTGTCCCTACTCATTTCTAGTTAATTCCGTTTTCTTGCCTCCTCAGTTGCCTTTCATTTTCCGTCTACTACTTACTGATTGCTCACTTTGTTGCAAGCACCCTTTACAAGAATTATGGAAGTGGACAAAGACAAGACTCGCATAAACAGTAAAAGATCCAGTGCAATCAAATGCCTAAAGGTCTAACGAAAGTAACAATTTGGGGAAGGGGAATGATCAGTGATGACAGAGTCAAACGAGATATACTGAGTACACGTCCACCCCCAGCATCTGACCTGCCACAGATTCCACCAGGAGCATAAGGCCTGAGAGTTGGGGAGGAGGTAGGTTCCCAGAGTAACACTGAGATACCATACTCAATCACGAGAAAGAAAGACAACCAATCCGTCATTGATAAACAAATGTCAACGAGATAGCGGGCACCCAGGATTCCAAGATGACATCATCTGTACCGGTGAAGGAGAAGCCGCAAATGGATGTGAAGCTAGGAGAGCTGCCAAGCTGGATATTGATGAGGGATTTCACCCAAAGGCATGGCTGGAGCACCGGTATTACAGCAACTATGTCAATGTGAAGAAAGGGGACATAGCGGGGATTTCTATGGTGCTGGCAGCTTAAGTGCTTTTCAGCTACTACCACTGTTATAAGGAACTCAAATGCAATCACCTACACAAGGACCACTGAAGAGGGCACATTCAGCATTCCTGACCGTGTTCTTTGCCTGGCACCATTCAATGCTTTCAAATCCTAATTCAGAATGAATATCCAATAAAAATAGAATGTTTAAAAAAAAGTCAACAGATTTCCTCCACCCCCTCCAAAAAACAAACAAACAACAACAAAAACCCAGCCCGTCTATTGAGGCTATGCTAGTTGGCCATTGCACTGTTTGTTATTCTTCCCTCTCAAATTCTGTTCTTTTATAAGTGACTTTGCCACCTGTCTCACAAAATGAATGTTACCCCACCCAAAAACTTCAGCCTCCATCCATCACTCACTGAGCCATGCAGCCCTCCCGACTGCAACAACCTCTCAGCTACTCAAGAACCCTCTGTGAAAGTTGTTCCTGGGACATTGCCCTTGGCAGGGCTACTCCGGCACCAAAGTACTAAATCTTTATATCTCGCTACAGCCACACAGAGCACTCAATTCAAATCATCTCTTCTGGGACACCTTCCCTAAACCCTTAGACTGCACTGAGTTTCCTCTTCTGAGATGCCACATCACCATTGCCCCATGTTAATATCACATGCGTCATGTGATAGTTATGCAGAGTCTAGAACATAGAGATGATTCAAGAAATATTTGTCGAACTAAACCCATTTTTCCTTGTCTAGCACTTCATTGATGTACCCAACCTCCAGAACTTTTCAGAAAACCTAAAGCTCTCTCCTAGTAATCTTTCCTTACTTCTCTCTCTTATTTTAAGACATATCACCCACTCTGTTTCTATTCCTTTCAGTGATACTCCATACACGGATTGGTGTAGTAATCTCTGTCTCTTCTATGCTGTTGACATTGACCTGTAAACTTTTCCAGTTATTAGTCATATGTTCCTCTATGCAAGAGGCTATTCTAACTCATCTTTACTTTCTTTGATGCTTTTGTCCAAACTGAACTCTATTGCTTTCATTGTAGGCATGAACTTTTTCATTGTCCTACAACACAAAGAACATAAAAGTTCTTTCAATTTCCTATATTTCAACCCTCCCACTATACACATCTTTCAATTCAAGCTCATCCTTTACAAATGGTGTAGATGCCTGTATTTTGCAGAGGCTATAAACCCTCAAAAATGGGGTGGGACTAAGGACAATGGCTATGACTTTTTCATATTTGTACATAGGACTAAAATAGTGCTTGGAAAATACTATTAATAAATATTTCTAAAATCTTTTTTTCTTTCAGTAATATAGAGAAGGAAGTAAAGAGGGGAAAAACAACTCGGAGGAAAGTTAACTTTTATTTACTATTAATATAAACCAGCTACTAGGCTAAATGGTTTCCCTTTATAATATGTGGATACTGTTAACTTTTCCTTTTAACAAAGGAGACTGTACAGTTTGCGAATGTTCTGTAATCATTATCCAGCTCCCAAGCAGCAGGGCTAGGAGTGATCCTAGGTACCTTTTGTGTCAGGTACCTTAACCATCATTTATTAAATGCTTCCAAAGACAACATAGGATGCCAGCACTCTACCTATGTGATATGCACAGTTTCAAGCAGGAGTAAGAGTGAAGAGCACTGGAACAATGAGACCAACAAAGTTTCCTAACTGTAGCAAATGATCTCTATTCAAGAGGAGAAAAAAGTTAAGTTGAAGAGGTGATTTTATTTCATTTTTTAAAAATTTTTTAATGTTTATTTATTTTTGAGACAGAGAGAGAGTGTGTGTGAATGGGAAATGGGCAGAGAAAGAGGGAGACAGAATCTGAAGCAGGATCCAGGCTCTGAGCACAGAACCCAACGCATGGCTCAGACTCACCAACTGTGAGATCATGACCTAAGCCAAAGTTGGTTGCTTAATCGACTGAGCTACCCAGGTGCACCAAGGAGGTGATTTTACAAAGGATTACCAACAGCCATGATGTATGAAATAAACCTTATTGACAGTGGAGTGCCATTGTGAAATATGAATTCAAAACCCAATCAAATGTATTTTATATCTATAATATTTGAGGCATTATGATAAGAATTATGGAAAGACAGCTGATTAAAATATGTAAAACTTTAAGAGCTAGGATCTTATAAGGAAGATAAACCTGAATCACAGATATCTGCAATACAAGAAAGAATGTGATTATTGTAAAAATAAATTTTACTGGACTTCAGGAAAAAGAAAGTATTTATTTGTTTATTCATTATAGTAGATATTGTTGTTATCTCTTTTCTACAGATAAGGAAATGGAGGTATAGAAGAGCTGAATGATTTATCCAAGGTCAAATAACCTAGCAAGTAGCAGAGTGGGAATTGGAACCCAGACTGAGTCCAGAACTCCTCCACATAAGTCCTGCCCTGAAAGATTTTTCTGAGAACACACAGTCAGACGGGAGCATGGGGAAGTTCCCTTTGCAATTGGAACCTGGCACATCCAAGTGAGAGTGTAAGAATCACTCATGGGACAATGAAGGCCTGTCGGGGAGAGGCTACAACAGACTTACGATTCCTTGTGAAAGCTGAGGGCCATTCTGGAAGGGAAGCAGGGCATGGCAGTTGAGTTATCTATCTCTCCTTAATCAAAGAGAGGTAATGGCTTTGTAATGAAATGGCTGCAGTTGATGCTGTGGTAAGTATTGAGAGAGAGGTCCAGAAATAAAGGAGTACATATCTTTCTCCTGGAAGAGGAGGAGCTTGAGGTAATGAAATTGTAAGGAGAGAACTGATGAGGTTTTGACAGTGATCAATGCAAAAACAGGAGGCTGTGAGGGTGAAGATAAGGGAAGAGTGGTGGTGCATTTCATCACTCGGTCAAGCACGCTTCCTAAATGCTCACTTTGGCCAGCTGCTAAGTGCTCTGGAAAAGGAATGAGATCTAGTCCACTATGAGTTTATAACTGAATGGATAAAACAGGGCAATGGTAAGCAACCGACTTCCCAGACACACACTGAAATACGAGAAATACAGGTATGCATCACCAGTTATGTTAATATAGTCTCAACATGCTTTGAAGAAGAAATTGGCACTTAGGATTCTTTTTGTTTTTAATTGAGTGTAGGTAATGTACAGTATTATATTAGTTTCAGGTGTACAATATAGTGATTCTAAATTCTATACATTACTCAGTGCTCACCACAGTAAGTGCATTCCTCAATCCCCATCACCTATTTCCCCCAATCCCCTACCCACCTCCCCAATGGTACCCATCAGTTTGTTATCTATAGTTAAGAGTCTGTTTCTTGGGTTGTGTCTCTCCCTCTTTTTCTTTCTCTTTGTTCATTTGTTTTGTTTCTTAAATCCCATGTAAGAGTGATATCATATGGCATTCGTCTTTCTCTGACTTACGTTGCTTAGCATTATATTATCTAACTCCATCCATGTCATTGCAGATGGCAAGATTTAATTCTATTTTATGGCTGAATAATATTCCATTGTGTATATATGTACCACATCTTCTTTAACCATTCATCAATTGATGGATACTTGGCCTGCTTCCATAATTTGGCTATTGTAAACAATATTGTTATAAACATAGGAGTGCATGTATCCCTTTGAATTTGTGTTTTTCTATCTTTGGGGTAAATACTTAGTAGTGAGATTATTGAATCATCTGGTAGTTTTATTTTTAACTTTTTGAGGAACCTCCATACTGTTTTCCACAGTGGCTACACCAGTTTGAATTCCCACCAAGAGGGCAGAGGGTTCTTTTTTCTCCACATCTTCACCAACACTTGTTGTTTCTTGGGTTTTCGACTTGAGACTTTCTGACAGGTGTGAGGTGGTATCTCATGGTAGTTTTGATTTGCATTTTCCTGATGATAAGTGATGATGAGCATCTTTTTATGTGTCTGTTGGCCATCTCTATGTCTTCTTTGGAGAAATGTCTGTTCATGTCTTCTGCCCATTTTTGAAAGAGATTTTTTGTTTATTTTGGGTGTTGAGTTGTCTAAGTTCTTTATATATTTTGGATACGAAGCTTTTATTGGATATATCAGTTGCAAATACCTTCTCCCATTCCATAGGTTGCTTTTTAGCTTTGTTGATTGTTTCCTTTGCTGTGCAGAAGTTGTTTTTTGTTGTCGTTGTTGTTGTCGTTGTTGTTTTTGATGTAGTTCCAGTAGTTTATTTGCAAAAAAGAAAAGAAAAAAAAATTTTTTTTTTTACTTTTAAAGATGATACAGGGACACTTCATGAAAATTAACATTTTACAGATATTAAAAGACAAAAGGAAAAAAAAAAGATCTGGAGCTAGAAGGCAGTTCATTCCAGGTGGAGGAAACAGCTCAGCAGAAGGGCTAAGTTAGGAAAGCAGAGGTAAAAATGAAGAGTTTAGTTTGACTGGAGTGCTCAACCTATAAGACAGCAGTGAAAGAAACACTTAGAGAGCTCAGGCCTCTGTGGCTTTTGCATATGCCCTTTATGCATCAGCTAATGGGATACACCCTACGTTAGCTGGAAAATTGTATTACCATAACTGTGATTGAAAAGGCTAATCCGACAGTGCTGTGTGGTGTGAAATGGAAACGTGATAACTTGATAGAAGGTGTTCATGAATAAAGTAAAATTGTTGGAGCATAACCTAACTGGATTTATCAGACAAAGGAGATAAGAAAAATAAGAGCCAAAAGTTATTCCAACATTCCAGTAGAGTAATCTAATAAAAGAATGTCTTAGGAAGATTAAATGGGAAGAAGGGTAACAACAGAATGATCGTAAAGAACCTAGCAATGAATACAGCAAAATGAATTAATGAAGAGATGCTACCAATGCATGACTTGATAAAAATTCTGAATGAATAGGTGGCAAAAGGAAGAGAAATGAGGATCTAAAATATATTTCAAAACAAGAATTAACAGGAATTGATGTTATGATGAATATAACTCACGGAATCAAAGTCAAATCTAGGATTTGTAAGCTGGGGAAATTTGTGATCCATTGACAGCAGTAACGAATTTACTATAAGGAAAAATTTGTTTTAAAATGGGGGAAAGATAAATTCAAACTTGGGCATGTCAAGTGGCATAATGCAGTCATAATAACCTCAATCAAGCATTTCTGAAGTCACGTTTATCCTCATACACTTTCTTTTTCAAAACTGTACTGTATAAGAAGACACATAGAGCCTTCTACTTCAGATTTTCAGCTTCTGAAAACTCTCAAGACATTTGATGCTTCTAATTATGTTGAGTAATGATTAACTTATATTTTTAGTCTCATTGCATACTACTATAGCAGAAGTAGAGAGATCAAAAAATACTATTGGTCTAATTTTTCTATGCTTTAACTCTTTGGTTATATAAGAACAAGAATTTAAAGTCACAGCTGAAATGGATCCTCATGTCTTTCCATGATGTCCTATATGGCCATTGGTATGAAGGCCCAGCAATAATGAAACTGAAAATAGTTTTGTCCTATATAAATTTACTTGCTTCAAGAAAAATTGTGAGATGACTTTAATACTGTTTGGGAAATATGAACCAACACAGACCATGGTGTAAAAGGCAAATCACTTAAGGTTGTTTAATGAATAAACCAAATAAAACTATCAAATGCCAGTTTATTAGAAATATGATCAGAAAGAATGATACAGAGTTAATATAAGGCGGAAAATTTTTTCCTGCAGATTTTTTAAAGTAAGTTAATTCAATTACTAGGCCATATTAAAGTTTACAGATATCATCTGGTTTATATCCTAAACTACAAAAGAAACCACACCTAAGCACATGAAGGCTGATGCTGTCCAACAGAATAACTTGCTCATAGAAATCATAAAGAACCAATATCCCAGTGATATGACCTGAGGTAATAGAGAAGATAGATAAGCAGTCTGTGCTCAGAAGATCAAAGAATAAATATATTCCCCTTTCATAGATATTCTTTCGCACTATAATCACTTGCCTAGTGGCTCCTGTCAATCTTGTGTCTAAAGACATTTTAATCTAGACAAGATGTTTCCCCCATAAATAAGTTTAGCAATGTTTTTTTCCTTAAGAGATGCTATAATTAAGATGTTTCAGTATTGTAGAAGATATTTATGTCCAACACACTTTCCAAAATCTTTATATTTAAAAATTTAAAGACAATATGTTTCAAATTGGTGAGTTCTGCATTATAAATTTATCAACAATTAAAATGACACAATTAAATAACAGAACAAACATAAAGGGATTGAACAATCTGAGTCAAAAATGGTTTATCAGAAATAATATTTTTTCGATCAATATGAGTATTTTGCCTGTAAAACCGATAAATTCCCGTCTTAAGGTCGTGTGCGTGCGTGTATGTGTGTGTGTGTGTGTGTGTGTGTGTGTGTTGAGACAGAGAGAGAAAATGAATCCTGAGCTAAATGTTTGAAACCTTTATTAGAAGAGAGAATTAACTTGGGTATGACAATTCAAACTTTGCAGAAGAAACCGAGAAACTTAACCACTGTTTCATTCATTCGAGACATCTCTTCAGAACCTGCCTAAACGGTGGACACAGACTCAACTGAAACATGGTGGACTACTCTGTACCCAGACCTACACTTCTCGAGTTACAGAGCAACTGCTTGCAGGCATCACCACAAAAACAGAGCACACTGAAATGCACTGTGAAGGACAACCTGCTTGCATTCCTTCTTGATTGAACAATATGTCCCTGCATCTGACCAGATGAATATTTGTGATAACATCAACCCCCAAATCCAAAAACTTTCAGCAGCCAGATGTCTAGTTCAAAATCTTCCCCAATTGTTGCCAGCACAGCAGCTGCCGGGCGTTCAAACATGACCAACGGAGCATTTTCCATTCTCCTACCACTAAGAGGGTGAGGAAAGGAGATCTTCCCTGTCCATGACTATCTGATTGGGCACGGATTTGGAGGAAAGTTGGGGGGGAAGGGGAAAGGGAAAAGAAGGAAAATATTTGGCCCTACTAGAATAATGAGAAAGGCCCTAAATAGCCTCTGAGTTCTAAGCGACTTCACATCTTTGTTTGGGATAACTGAAATACCAGAATATATGCAATCTTATTTTTAGTCTAATCCTTTGGAAATAGTTGTACCTCACCAACTTCAATGAATTCAGTGAGAGGATAAAGAGTAAATATACAACTTATGAGCATGCTGTTCAGTTTATCAGATGAAATAAATGGGATGAAATGGATAATTTATTTTCCACTTTCCTAAGAGGAAAAGGAAAATATAAAACATTGAAATCCATCCTGGCAAAAACAGGTTACATTTAAGCCATAACTATCCAAATAATCCAGACTGGTGTGGGCCAGGAGTAGTCCCCTTTATATTCTCTTTTGATGTATTTAATAAAGGAAAGGCAGGGATTACAGTGGTTAGAGAATGTTTCAGAAAAGAATATTCTAGTCAAAATCTCTAGCTCATGGGTGGCTACCAAGAATCTGGATTAACACTGAGAAGTAAATAAAGGTCTAGGCCTCACATAGCTCTAATAGCCACTACATAGAGAGACTTCTCAGAAATCTAAAAATCCTTCAACTCTGCAGATAGATTTTTGCCAGGATACAGGTCATTGCTAATAAACCCCAGAGGAATGAGAAACTTAGCAGTAGGGATTTGCTAAACATTGTGGTAGGCCCTAGGAAATCTCCATCTTCTGGGTAACTGTTGTCAAATGGATATTTAATGATGGAGTGGCATGTAGTAAGTACTATAAGTGATAGATACACACCGTTTGGTGGGAATTGAGATGAAAACCAATTCATTCAGCCTGAAGAAGTGAAGTCTTGAGTCATGAAAACAGGACTGCATAGAGATTTACCCAGGAAGACTAAGAAGTAGTAATTTAGAAGCGAAAATAGCACGTTAGAAGGTGTAAAAGCTTCAAAGAGAGGTTATTCAAAATTCTGGGAGTCAAATGAAATAAACATTTAATGTTAGTAAGGGAGATTACAAAACAGGCTGCAAATTCTCCCAGCATGGTCTGTATACCCGACTGCCATGTGACTTTGCAAGAGTTAGATTCTAATCCTTTTCCTCATTGCATCCAGACTTAGCCATGTGACTTGTTTTGGTCAACAGGATATTATCAAATGGGACACAAGCAGAAGTTCGGGAAGCGCTTACATTTTGCACATAAGAATAAAATAAGAGGACCTACTGTAAGCACGTGCCTGCGTCACACCCACCACTTGCTCACAACCAGCACCAACTACCAGTCATGTGAGTCGGGCCATCAGACACCAACAAGGCCCCAGGTGATCAGCCAGGTAATTTCACCCACATAAGTGAGTCCAGGTGAAACTAGAAAAACAATTCTGACTCTCAGAGTAGTGAGACAAGAAATTACTAGTCTCTTAAGATGCACGTCTTTGATCTGGTGGGTTATGTAGTCGAAAAACTAACTGATGGTTGAAATGTTATAGAAGAGTGCATTAGGGCTCTTAAAGGCAAAAAAATAAATAAATAAATAAAAAATAAAAAATAAAAAGTGCATGACTGATTCTAACTAGTTTAAAAGAAAGATCTCATTAAATATAGTATTAAACAGTTCATCGACTCTCCAAGAGAACCAGATGATTAGACTTTGGAGCCAAAAACAAAATCCAAAATCCCCTGCAGAAACTTTCTCCTGAATACACGACAGCCTCTGTTATGGGCTCCAGCCACACAAAATTGCACCTCTCACCTTGGATATTGAGCACTCGATACTATTGGTAGTATCCCTGCAGTTTTTGGAGACTCATTGTAACTGTTGCCCACCTCATAAGGATAGGTCCCATATGCCCACCGCATAAGGATAGGACCCATATGAAGGTCCCCTCTTCATTTATATCACTAGCTTCCAAATTCAAGTCTTCAGTAGCTCTGCATAATTTGCAGACTCAGAAAATATGGCCACACTCCAGTAATGGAGCAGAGTACTGAGAGAGCAAATTCGTGGCTTTGACTTTGTGGAGGAATTGGTTTATAAATTAAGAAATGCCCTAAAGTGTTCAAAGGTGCTGGGAAACCAAAGATAATTTATAAATGTCATTAGAGTCTACTTCTTCATATATACACCTTTCTCTATTAACCATGCAAACAACAGGAACATATATATTCCTCCTTAATATAAGTCAACCATCACTCCACAAATAAAAACTTACTATTACTCTCCAAAGGGAGATGTCCCCAAATTTCATCAATATAGCAAAAAGTGCCAAATCCCGGATCTTTGGATGATGTCATTATTCTTCTAGTTCTGTCATGATAATCTCTTGTTGCTCAATATTCTATAAACTACAGGCCAGAATGCAATGTTTCCTGCAGTCTATAAAAGAGCAAAAGAACAAGAGGGAAGCTTTATTAGAATATTCAAATATATACATGACGCATGAAAGAAAAAAAAAATTGTAGATACTGCAGGTGGTCCCAAGGCTGCATTTAGAATTTATACCATTCCTCCCCCTTTATCTAAACCATATCTCCTTTGCCCTCAGCCAGCTACTCGGGTGATGAGGGTTCTTTACCGAGTAAGATAACCCAAACCCTCATTCCTAAGAGATCTCAGCCCAGGGGTCCTAGTTTTATAATTGTTGATTAATTTTTACATCAGTCATGATAGTCTCATGGTGTGCCCTATGATTCAGACATACTCTTCCCTGCCCTCATTGTATATCAGCCACACTAGTAGCGAGTGACAAAAAGGCCTTTTTAGGGGATAAATTTAGCAGAAAATAATTAGGTGACAAAGGACAAAGCCAGTCCAACATCCCATCTCCGTGATTTTGGGATTCCTTCCTTTAGAGCCTAGATGAAGAATCAACAAGCTTTTTTTTTTTTTTTTTTTTTTTTTTTTCATAAAGGGGAAGATAGTAAATATTGTAGACTAAGGGACACAATTAAGAGTATAATGTGGGTACTTGTATGCCAATTTAAATTGATACTATTTAAAAACATAAAAACCAATCTTAGCTCACAGGCCATTAAAAAATAAAAATAAAACACAAAAACAGGCCAATGACTAGATTTAACTCCCAGGGCTATAATTTGCTGACCTTTAGTCTAGATTATACTAGGTATTTTGGGCATGTCAAATTACTTTAGCCTTAGTAACCAAGCCCAGATCTCAATCAGTGAACAATGTAAGCAATTAGAACCACTCCCAACTACTGGTGTGTGAACCTCTATCAGCAAATTCAATCTAGTATAAGAGTAGACTTTTTTTTTCTTGATCTAATACCCACAGAATCTATTCTTTTTTTTTTTTTTTTTTTTTTTTTTTTTTTAAATTTTTTTTTCAACGTTTATTTTTGGGACAGAGAGAGACAGAGCACGAACGGGGGAGGGGCAGAGAGAGAGGGAGACACAGAATCGGAAACAGGCTCCAGGCTCTGAGCCATCAGCCCAGAGCCTGACGCGGGGCTCGAACTCACGGACTGCGAGATCGTGACCTGGCTGAAGTCGGACGCTTAACCGACTGCGCCACCCAGGCGCCCCAAGAATCTATTCTTATATATCAACTCTAGGTTCTTATATAAAATAACAAACCTGTGCCATCCTTAACTGTCAACCTTGTGCTTTCCGGTTTTGTTTTAAAAATACCTCTACACTCACCCAAAGGCACTGATTTTAGTTACAGATCTGGAGATGCTAGGGTGGCTTCTTATTCTTATTGGGAGAATTGCCTTTCCCCTTTCAGGGCTATTGCTTTAGGTGAAATCATTCCAGACTCATCAAGCAAAGCAGAAATGATCTCATTAGACAGGAAAGAAATCTCAGCTTCCTCTTGCAAAATTGCTTTAACTATTTTATGGAAAACAAACCTATTTAGACCCTAGTTTGTTAATCTCTGTTCCAGGAAGGCTTAAAATCTACACGGCAAACCCCAAGACTCAAAGACCCAAAATTCACTGGTGACACTGATCCCTTTGAGACAACCCTGTTGTCACTGGGTCACGTGAGTACACAAACCTTTGAACTCTACTCACCAGAGCCAAAGGATGGATGCTATTGCTATGTAAGGGTTAAATTGTAGTGTAGGGTTAACCTGTAGCCTTGGGAAATAACAGCTTTGTTTTGACACTGTAGGTTAAGAGATAACAGCCTTGTCCTATCAATCAAGGGAACAAAAGTTCAAGGGAAATCAACTGGATTGGTGTTTGATTGGATCCGGGCAAGGGCATGTTGAGAATTTTGAAAAAGTGGGCCAGAGGCAGGGTCGAGGAGGTCAACTGGTTGCGGCTTAACCGCAGAAGGTCTGAACTGTTTCCACCCCCATCTGGGAACTATTTCTTTGTTCTGTTCCCAGGTGATGAGAAGATGATGTGGTTGGCTATAAAAATTCTGTACCCCGCCTGTTCGAGGCCGCACTCTGGTCAAGAGTGTCGGTCCCGATCGGTCAGCCTTGCCTCTCACTGCAATAAACTTTGTTGTGACTGTCACTGGTGCCCGTAGCATTCTGTTTCAGGAGTTCTGGATGCAATAGCTAGAGTGTCTGCCTCAGCATCCTGAACCTGGATACCCCCAACTCCACCAGAACCAGATGCTCCTGCTTCTCTGTGTCACTAGCTTCCAAGTCACAGGATTCAGCCGGTAGTCAGATTGGCAAAGTTTGGGGTATATCTTGTACCTTCAGTTATAAAAAAAAATATATATATATATATAAATATTAAAAAAGGTATTTTCGATTAAAAAAGATATTTTCTGGCTTCTACCCTAAGGAGGTATAGACTTAAGCTGCTTAGTGATGCTGGGAAAGTAAATAAAATAGCTACGTTACAAACATGTGACGTGACCTTCTCATGAGCATTTAGCAAAGAACTGAAAGACCCAACATTCTAAAGAAGCTGTCCATTACCTGAGCTCCAGCTCCTTACCACCACACATCAGCCACATTGTGTAGATAGTAATCAAATTAAGGGTGTAGATAAAATTACCAGGATGCTGTTTAAGAGTAAGACAAGAAGGCAACTGAGAGCACCTCGGTGGCTCAGTCAGTTAAGCACCTGACTCTTGATTTTAGCTCAGGTCATGTTCTCACAGGTCATGAGTCCGAGCCCCACATCATGCTAAAAGCACAGAACCTGCTTTGGATTCTCTCTCTCTGCCCCTCCTCCGTTAGCACTCTCTCTCTCAAAATAAACAAACTTAAAAAAAAAAAAAGATCATAAGGCAACTGGTAATGAATCTTTAGCAATTCTATATTTTCACATGTGGGAGATGAGACACACCCAAAGGAGACCGACAAGGGTCAGAGAGTTAAAAAAAAAAAAAAAAAAAAAATTAGGAGAGAATGAGTGTCAAAGATGTCCAACTAAGGGAGAGATGTAAAGAAGAAGACTGGGAGAGGTGTTAACAATACTTCAGAAGTGAAGAGAGAGAAAAAAAAAATATATATATATATGTATATATATATATCCATATTCTTAGGTGTTGGCAATTAAGGTGATGTAAGCAAACTCCACAGGAAAGTAAAATAACAAGTGAAGTCAGATTGCAGTTGGTTGAGGAAGAGAATGTGAGATGAATAAATGCAAATAAATGAATAAATGTGAAATGAGTCAAGTATGGCACCTTCTCTGCCAGAGGGTAAAGTTGGAATAAAAAACAGTATCTAGATGATGAGGGAGCAAAAGGTGATATGCCCCCATTCGAAATACCCCCCGAAAACAAACCACCAGAGTCCAGAGTCAAAGCCAAGTGGCAAGGGTCGTTTATTGCAGGTTCGAACCCGGTCCTCCGCGCACTCCTTGCTGGTGACGCTAAGAGGCCCCGAGCGAGGATCTTACAGCTTCTTTTATAGACAGGCACAAACAAGTTAGGGATTTTTTCGAGGTTACAGAGCTGTTATTTGTTGACATTTAAATTTGAACACTCAGCAGAACTCGATTGGTTCCCGCCTTTATTTCAAACCATTCAGCAGAACTTGATTGGTTCCTGCCTTTATGTCAGACTACAACTGGCATGCCCTGGCTGGATTCGGGAACAGCGGGGGGAGGGGAAAGATCTTTTCTTTGCAGTTGTGAGTACACCTGGTAATTTTTCTCTTAGCCTCTCAAAGGCAGGCTGACAAGCTACAAACACCCCCCCACACACACACCTCACCCCCTAGGTGGGATTTGTGTGACATTCCTCAGGCACTCCTGGCTGCGCAAGGACAAAGGAGAGGACAGAAAACAAATGGTTAAACTGATAGAGTCTCCATCAGTTTATAAATATCTTAGTAATATTTTAAGAAAAAGGCAATCTTATCAATAGCCTAATCTCCATGAACTCCCTACTATCATAATGATAATGCTTTGCTAGAGAGAAAAACAACCTTAAGTTGACAATAGCTAAGCCTCCGGTAACCTGTAAATCCTCTTTAGTATATGAAAATCCCTTTAAGAAACTGCTTCTTGGCTTTACCTGCCCCCAATTCCACAGTATAGAAGCAGTCCCTCTTCACAACCCCAGTGAAGCTCTTTCTGCCCATGAGTCCTGTCCCTGGGCTTTAATAAAATCACCTTTTTGCACCAAAGATGGCTTCAAGAATTCTTTCTTGGCTGTTGGCTCCAAATCCCACCATCAATCCAAAATTCCATCATAGAGAATGGAGGGTTCCATTCTTTAGATAGTTTCCTAGAGATTCCGGGAAAGGTTCTTTGTTTTTAATATAGAAACAATTTAATCATTTATGTTTTTTTCTTTGTGAAGAAGAAGAAAAACTGGTCCTCTCAGATTTCTGCTGGTGGGAATGGAGTGGATAGGGATCTTAAGGAATGACTTGAAACATTTGCAATAGATACTCCAAGAACAATCAAAAGGACAATAGGCAGAGTTGTGCCCAGGCTTTTGTCAACTGCTCTGAGATTCCAGCTAAAGCTTGCATCCATGAGTCTCAAGATGCTTTCAGAAGTCTTATAAACACAAAGGTAGTGGCCAAAAGAATAAAGGAGTTGTGGTTATAATAATAATGTAGCATAAAAATAAGGAAGCAAAGAACTTCAGAGGGATCTTCTAAGTAGTAGACCAAGAATCTATGCTGGATTTATAAGAACGTGATCTGAGAAAGTTGCTAAATATGAGGGTTTCATGAGCCTGAAAGATTCTATGCAAAAATTTTCTGTGTATAAATGAAAGTTTTTAATCAAAATAGCAATTGAAGAGGACATAGTGAAGAGTGTGTGAAGAAAAGAAGAAAACGAGGGAGTGGAGGAAACGGAAGAAGGGCCGATCAGACTGAAGCTGAGATTTGAAAGTAGCTCATTTAAAACAGATGCTGGAAGCAAGTAGCCTCCCATGATCCTTTCCCTTAGCAGTGACATTCGTTCCAGAACCTGAAATTACACAAACACCTTCTTCAAGATCAATGACTGGATAAAAAAGAAATAAATTATTTTCTAACTTCTCTAATAAAGATAGAGCTTAGATAAACATCTATACGGGTATTATGCCTCCTTGTAGACAGCAAAATAAACTCAATGATTCCATATCCCAACACCCAGATGGAAGAGGGACCATGTTATTATTATGTATCACAAAACATACTTTTGTTACTTCTAAATATATGTAAAATATTACAATATGTAAGTTAAACATTCAAAAACATTCATTCATTCACGCAATTAGTATTTATTAAAGCTTTTCTTCTTTAAAAATTTTTTTTAAGTTTATTTATTTTGAGAGACAGAGAGAGCAGAGGAGGGGCAGAGAGAGAGGGAGGGAGAGAATCCCAGGAAGTCTCCATGCTGTCAGCAGGGAGCCCAATATAGGGCTCGAACTCACAATCTCTGAGATCATGACCTGAGCTGAAACCAAGAGGATGCTTAACTGACTGAGCCACCCAGGTGCCCCTCAACTTTTTCTAACTTCTTTTTTAAGTTCATTTATTCATTCCAAGAGAGACGGAGAGAGTAAGTGAGGGAAGAGCAGAGAGAGAGAGAGAGAGGGAGAGAGGGAATCCCAAGAAGGTTCCAAACGGCCAGCGTGAAGCCCTATGCAGGGCTCGAACTCATGAAATGTAAGACCATGACCTGAACCAAAACCAAGAGTTGGACACATAACCGACTGAGCCACCCAGACACCCCCTAAACCTTTTCTAAATACCAGGAACTATGTTAGGCATCTGGAATATAATTATGAACTAAAAATATATTGCCATTCCTCTGGAGCTTACAGACTAGTAGGGAAACCTCAGTGACTAAACAATGGCATTAATATGATCACACACTTTAGTAAGTGCCATGATGTGAAAATAGGGAATGCCATAAGACTGAACACTAGAGTAAAATCTAAACAAGTCGAGAGGGTCAGCAAAGTCTGCAGTGGGAGTGATGCTTGATGAGCTCAAGAGAGTGAGAATATAGAGGTGTCAGGAAAAGAACGTGTGGTCCAGGTTGAAGATCTGAGGCAGAAAGGACTCTTTGAATTCAAAGAACCAAAATAAGAACGAGAGGGTAAAGTGTAAGATGAAAAGCAATCTGTGATAAACTAGTCAGGGGATGAGTGGCCAGATCACAGAGGTAAATAGGTCTTAGAACCACAAAATTGAAAAACAAAATTTTTTTTCTTCCAAAAAGTTAGCAATCCATGAGTGGTTTTGAGCAGGAAAGGGACAGAATCAGATTTTTTTTTTTTTAATTAATAAATCATTGTCTGTTGAGTGCATTAAAGAGGAAAGAATAGAGGTCGTTTCGAGAGTGGAGTTTGTGGCTTGGGCCAAGGTGATAGTACTGTAGTGAAGAGAAGTGGAAGACTTAAGAGATGTGTAAGCATATGGATTAGAGACTCCAGGTAAGGAGGAAGGAATTCACAGTGGTAGTTCTTTCCCCGTTTCCAGCTTGCTCAAGTGGATAGATGTGAATAACAAGTACTGAGATGTGAAATCTTAGAGGATGACTAAGTTTTAGGAAAAAAATCGGGAGTTTTAGATATGTTGAGTTTGAATCACCTAAAAATGAGACATATAGAAAGCAAGTGACTTCAGTAGCCCACAGAAAGATTCGGGCTGGAGGTACACATTTGAGAGCCATTTGTTGTACAAAGTAGACATGACACCATGAGAATGGATGCGATTTACCAATGGAGAGGGAATACAGAGTGAAAAAACAGAAAAGGACCAGGAGGAAGTCTTAAAAATGTAATATCTAAAGGTCAGAGAAGGGAGGAAGACACCTTTCTAAAAAGATATGACAAGGGGGCATCCAGTGAGATAAACGAAAGCAGAATTATGTGTCCATGACAACAATGAAAGAGACTGAAAGGAAGGGATGCTTGAGATTTTCAAATGCTCCTTGGAGGTTAAGTAAGACACATTGAAAAATGTCCAATAGGTTCATTGACATGGACTCCCGAGGGTTCTTAAAGACATCCTTTTCATGAGGTGTTAGAGCAGAAGTCAGAATTGGAGTGTATGGTGTGAGGACCAAAAAAAGATAAAAATAAGGATTAGAGGCAATTTTTTTTTTTTTTTTGAGAAGTTGAGCACGGAAGGCCAGAGGAAAAAAGATGGAATGTGCTCAGCCTATCCTAGAGAAGAAGTCTCATCCAATTTTTTTTTAATCTATACAATTAAAAAAATAAAATTTAATAGAACATTTAAAATTGGATGATTTCACATAAAAATCCAGCTGTCCTTGAAACGTCCACTAATCTGACTACACAAATTTATATGACTGCTTCTGATTTGCCAAAAGAGAAACACTTTGGAGGATTTAAATGACTTGCCCAATATCAGAGCTAGGAAGGGTTGAGGTTGGCCTGAAATCCATGACTGACGATTTCAAGTATAATTCCTTTCTGTTTCCCATGAAGTTTTCAAGACCACAAGTGTGCATTCCAATGCAATTCTGGAGTGATCAGAGACACCCATTTCAGACTTTTCTTCATTTGACCCTGACCCAGAGCGAATTTGTACCGTTAGATGTGCAGAGTGAACTCAGAGCCCTACAGTCTGTGGTTCTCTGCCCCAGCTTCTGCAACATCGGGGACTGAAAGAATGCTCCCATTTGACATGGTCCAAAGGATCCCTGGACAAATTTCTCCAGAGTCAATGACTGCATATATACTGTCAGTCATGACAGTGATGAGAGTCAGAAATAGTCAAGAATCCAACAAGAAATAAAGTACTTGGCCAGGTTCACATTTTATACTCACAATGGCTGCCTTCCAAATGTCTGGTCTCTGAGATGGAAAGATCTTTCCTTTAATTCTGGTATGGTTCTCAGTTCAGGGGGAGCTACTGTTCCAGAGATCAATAAAACTCAACATGAAGACTTTTCTGTCTGTGTTTGTTAGGGAAACTCTTAGCTACTCTATTGTTTTATTTTTGAGGGGTGGGGGAGGGGATATTAGTTGTAGTTGTTTTACTCAAAGAACCAACATTTTATTCGGATTGTGTGATTATTACTGGCTACAAAGTAAATATGTAATTAATGTAATTGGTTATAAAGTAAAATGTTTCTTTTCATAAGCATCAGAAGTTATTTTTTAAAAACTTTGCTTTTCTACATTATAAACTCTGGACACAAAAGGAAGAATTATTTTTTTCTTCCAAATTTTTAAAAAAATAATTTTTTTACATGTACTTATTTTTGAGAAACAGAGTGAGACAAAGCGTGAGCAGGGGAGGGACAGAGAGAGAAGGAGACACAGAATCTGAAGCAGACTCCAGGCTCTATGCAAGTGGTCAGCACAGAGCCTGATGCGGGGCTCGAACCCACGAACTGTGAGAAAATGACCTGAGCTGAAGTTGGACGCTCAACCCACTGATCCACCCACTTGCCCCTTTTCTTTCAAATTTTTATTTAAATTCTAGTTAGTTAACATACAGTGCAATATTGGTTTCAGAAGTAGATTTCAGTGATTCACCAATTATATACAATACCCAGTGCTCATCATAACAAGTGTCCTCCTTAATATCCATCACCCATCTAGCCCACCCCCCACCCATTCCCTCCATCAACCCAGTTTGTTCTCTATCTTTAAGAGTCTCTTGTGGTTTGTTTCCCTCTCTCTTCTCCACCCCCTCCCACCTCATATGTTCCTCTGTTTTGTTTCTTAAATTCCACATATGAATGACATCATGTGGTGTCTGTCTCTGATTGACTTACTTCACTTAGCATACTACACTCTAGCTCCATCCATGTCCTTGCAAGTGGACAGAAGGAAGAATTTTTTTTTTTTCAACGTTTATTTATTTATTTTTGGGACAGAGAGAGACAGAGCATGAACGGGGGAGGGGCAGAGAGAGAGGGAGGCACAGAATCTGAAACAGGCTCCAGGCTCCGAGCCATCAGCCCAGAGCCTGACATGGGGCTCGAACTCATGGACCGCGAGATCGTGACCTGAGCTGAAGTCGGACGCTCAACCGACTGCGCCACCCAGGCGCCCCAAGAAGGAAGAATTTTTGAGTGCCTTTGCTTTTCAGAATTAGTTGGGTGCTTCTTTATGTTCCTCCTTCTTCCCCACCATCCCCTCACTTCTTTGCCACAAGAAGTGGCAAAATATAGGAAATATAGGAAAAATATTACTATGACTTTCATTTGTAGGACCTCAGAAAACATCCTGGAAATGATAAAGATTTATTAAGAAGGTAGTCAGTTTGAAATTTTCTGTGATCTTGAAGAGAATTTAAATCAAATGGTTTAAATTAATAGAAATATATTTAACCACAAATAAACAAATCCAAAAGATATAAAGAGAAATACATTATTTTATCTTGAAAGCAAGAGCAATATTATTTTTTTCCTTCTTAGAAATATCTAAGTATTATTACCATAGGAATATATATCTCCCAAAATGAAAAACTCTATTAAGGAAATTTAAATTAGCACAAATCCATTGCTGGTGAAGAATAAACTGTAAACAATTAAACTTTTTTTTTTTTTTAATTTTTTTTTTCAACGTTTATTTATTTTTTTGGGGACAGAGAGAGACAGAGCATGAACGGGGGAAGGGCAGAGAGAGAGGGAGACACAGAATCAGAAACAGGCTCCAGGCTCCGAGCCATCAGCCCAGAGCCTGACGTGGGGCTCGAACTCATGGACCGCGAGATCGTGACCTGGCTGAAGTCGGACGCTTAACCAACTGCGCCACCCAGGCGCCCCAACAATTAAATTTTTTTTTTTAATTTTTTTTTTAACATTTATTTATTTTTGAGACAGAGAGACAGAGCATGAACGGGGGAGGGGCAGAGAGAGAGGGAGACACAGAATCAGAAACAGGCTCCAGGCTCCGAGCCATCGGCCCAGAGCCTGACGTGGGGCTCGAACTCATGGACCGCGAGATCGTGACCTGGCTGAAGTCAGACGCTTAACCGACTGCGCCACCCAGGCACCCCAACAATTAAACTTTTTAATTAGAGTTATGTATTATGTCTTTTTAAGTCAATGAAAGTAAAAATGATTTTATTTCACATGACACAGCATTAAATTTTCTCTGAAATACTTCCACGTATATAATTTAGACCAATGCAATAAAATGGATTTCTTCCATGAACCTAAAGGAATTATATATGAACACATTTAAGAAAATAAATCCTTACATAATAATCCTTAAAAATTAGTCATCCCACACTTTTACCTAACACACCAAAGAGTCAAATAACAGTATGTACTCCTTGCTTGTTTGTGAACTTCTTGAACAGAATGTGAAAACCATGAAGGTTACTGTAATAGCCTGGGTTCCCGGAGGCCCACTCTGAGGTGATGGTCAGAGGTTAGCATGCAGAAGGTTTATTTTCTATTTTTATTTTTTCCCTTTTTTTTCTTATTTTTCAATATATGAAGTTTATTGTCAAATTGGTTTCCATTCAACACCCAGTGCTCATCCCAAGAGGTGCCCTCCTCATTACCCATCACCCACCCTCCCCTCCTTCTCACCCCCCATCAACCCTCAGTTAGCATGCAGAAGGTTTATAAGGGTGTGCCCTCACAGTTAACATCTGTGAAAGGCAAGAGAAGGAAGAGTGGGTGGACAGAGGTGACGGATGCTGTGCAGTCTCAAGAAAGACCTCAATCAGCCTAATGCCAAGTTCTAAACCTGAGATGAACCTTCAGAGTTCTTCCGACTGAGAGAAGGGACCCAGATTTTTATAGCCCACATAGATCAGTGCTGGACTTAGACCTCTCCAGAGATGGGGATATGACCTTGAGCCATGATGGTTTTGTTGGTGATCTTCAAGCCTCATTCATTGGGTCCCATTAGGCCATTGGGTCCCACTTTAACAAGCTATAACATTATATATTCAAAGGTAGATACAGAAGCCATACATATTAATCATCCAGGATCTTCTGAGACACAGATTAAACATGTTCTAGTTTAATACGAGACTCTAAGAGAACCTTACTAAACTCCTTTGTAGACCATGTTCAGCTGGTATCTTTAGTGAGAGGGTCAAACCTCTCTTTACCAATTTTGGTTACTGAACTAACTTACAGAACTTGTTTGTCAGATCAGACCTACAGGAATCAGAGATTTTTTTCTGGTATCCAACTTTACAAATAATTTTAAGGATGCAGACAAGCATAAGGATCAGTCAAAACAGCCATCTGGGACATCAGTGGCAGCTCCCCAGATTCTGGCTCAGAATAGATGAATCCTCTAGAAGAGTTTCATGGGATATCTCATATCGCTGGAACATTTAAATATGAAACAACTCCAGGGAGTGGTATTGCCTACATTAGCCAGGAAGCCATGTCTTTTGGATCCTTGATTCTATATTTCCAGAAAACCCTCAGCCAGAGGCATTCTGCTAAAGGCAAGCTTAGAGTTAAGGGCTTTTTTCCCAGCAAAGAACACTAGCCAAAGGTCAAATTGACAAGGAGATAATATAGGGTCACCTACTTTATTTTCTTTTTGCCAAGAACATTCCTACCATCCATAAAAGGGAGTGAGAAGATCTCAGACCATCTGCTTTAATTCCTTCCTCACTTCACTTAATGTTAAAATGTACAAATGGAACAAAAAGAGTTGGTTTACCTCGAGGATATAATTTATAAACCAGTGTAATATAAGTAAAGCAGAGATTCATGGGATTATGTAAATGTTAATATGAATGATAGCATAAATACAAAGGAGGGTGATCATATTGGGTAAAAATGGTATGGAGTCATCATCCAAGACAAAATGAAGTACTATTGCTACAAAGAGATGGAAAATAGGGTTGGGATCCCAAAACAGTAAATGCTCACCACATCCTCAGAAAAGAATTGGAAGAAAGGTCAAAGTAGGTTAAGGTTAAGACTAACAGGTTTTTAAATTATACTGTGGGTGAGCTATCCACCACAGAGCTCACCACTTACTGAGTTTCTGAGAAGTAAAAAAAAAAATGTTGATGAGTCAAATAAACTTGAAAATGCCTCTTGGGCAACTTGGCAGGAAAGGTAAAAGGAATAAAAAGAGACAACCTGGGAATTCATATATTTCTGAGACTCTGTCCTGAACTACCTCTAACATCTGTGCTTTAGAAATTCTACTTCTACTTCCTTCTTCCATCTCTTTCTACTCCTCCATCTATTTCTCTATATGTTTTAAGGGCACTATCCACAGCCAACAAATGCCCATAGGCTTTTCAATAGAATTTTTTTTTTTAAATAATTATATAAACGTGCTGGGGCTCCTGGGTGGCTTAGTCAGTTAAGTGTCCAACTTCGGCTCACATCATCATCTCACAGTTAGTGAGTTCGAGCCCCTTGTCTGGCTCTGTGCTGACAGCTCAGAGCCTGGAGCCTGCTTCCAATTCTGTGTCTTCCTCTCTCTCTGACCCTTCCCAGCTCACACACTCTCTCTCTGTCTCTCAAAAATAGATAAACATTATATATTTTTTTCAAATAATTGTATAAAAGTGCATGAGGGGTGCCTGTGTGGCTCAGTCGGTTGAGTGTCTGACTTTGGCTCAGGCCATGGTCTCACGGTTCGTGAGTTTGAGCCCCGTGTTGGGCTCTGTGCTGACAGCTCAGTGCCTGGAGCCTGCTTTGGATTCTGTGTCTCCCTCTCTTTCTGCTCCTCCCCTGCTCACACTCTGTCTCTCTCTCAAAAATAAATAAAGATTAAAAAAAAAAGTGCATGAAATCATTCATCTGACTTTAGATCTGTGCAATTCTCCTCACCTATTTCTGAATATTTTTGAAGAGTATAAGAGTCAGAGTCATATTCTACCCTTCATTTTCTTGTTTTTTTTTTTTTTTTCAAAGCAATCACAGACACAGTTCCTAGAAATATTAATAATGTTCTCTTCAAACTATTTTCCGACACGAGGTCAAAGATAGATATTTGAAAGATGAAAATCAGCTTAAGGATAAAATTTTACTCCAAGTAACTTCTGTGAAAATGCTTAATGGAAAGGTCAAGTAATTTATTTTCTAAAAGATTTGTTTCTTGCTGTATAACCTATAAAGGAGTTTTCAGGAAGGAAGGAAGGAAGAAAGAAAGAAAGAAAGAAAGAAAGAAAGAAAGAAAGAAAGAAAGGAGGGAAGGAAGGAAGGAAGGAAGGAAGGAAGGAAGGAAGAGAAAGAAAGAAAGAAAGAAAGAAAGAAAGAAAGAAAGAAAGAAAGAAATATTGAACCAGCAAAAAAAATATCAGAAATCATACGTAGCAAGTAAATTTCAGTATTAGCAAACTTGACTTAGAATGTTCATATGTAGATATAGAAAGTACATGGCCTGGTAGAGGGCATCAGCTGAGGAAGCCCACTGATTGGTGTTTATTTGGCAAATGACTGAAGACCAGGTTCTGAGCTTCAGGGTGCTGACAAAACTGGGAAGCAGATGTGGACTCAGAAAATCAAGCTCAAAAAATACTAATGAATGTGATTCATGAGCACTACCCCCACAGGCAGCCCTTATTCTAACCCCATGCCAACCTTGCAGCTACACACAGCAATGTTTTGCTTTCACTTTAAGGGTCTACTTGCATCAGACTCTGCATGACTGAAGTAGGTGTTATTGAAGATTTCGGAGGCGAGAAGGAAGAGGCTTTCCTTTACACACCTACAATCATGTGTGCAAAATATCTCCAGCAAACATGTAATTTCTCCCAAATTTCTCTTTACCATGACTGGCCAATGAGCCTCATCTTCCTTCTGACTCCTCCTTGTGGTATAAGGCCTAAAATTAAGGCTGAAGATTGTGTGTTGCCTGGACAACTGTTGAAATCCAGAACACCGAGAATGGCATAATCTCAAGGTCTCCTCACTCCTCTATGGTGACTAGATCCCCTCGCCAGACAACCTTCCTCATCAAATAGACCAGGTGCAGCTTCTGCCTATTCCTGAAGAGCGGGTTTCAGTTCCCTGCCAGCCTGGAGAATAATTCAAATAAGCTAATCACATCTATCCACAGGAAACAGGGGCTATCCACTCTCTAGACCCTCTGAAGCCTGCCTCCCGCAATCCCTGACTGGTCGTTCTGTTCCTGAGTGCGACCCCATGTGGCCTACATGATGTGCAGTGGTCTCATCCCTGAGCTGTGAGCCTATGTGACTAGTCAGCTATTGCTGATATTCTCTGTCCAGTGTCATTGTGCTTTGTTCAGCCATAAGTTTAGGGTAAAGATCCCTCCATCGCCAATGGCATGAAAAGGAGAGGAATAAAGCACTATGCCTTTACCGCACGTGTCTCCCTCAAGAAATGTGACCTCCAGGGACACCTGGGTGGCTCAGTCGGTTAAGCGTCCAACTCTTGACTTAGGCTCAGGTCATGACCTCACAGTTTGTGAGTTCCAGCCCAGCGTGGGGCTCCATACTGACAACATGAAGCCTGCTTGGGATTCTCTCTCTTTCCCTCTCTCTGCCCCTCCCCCATTTGCACAGATGTGCTCTCTCTCTCTCTCTCAAAATAAATAAATAAACTTAAAAGAATTTTGTGACTTCCAGTCTTCCTTGAGGTGAAAATCAGAGCTCTGTCCCCTCTAGCCTTCAAATGTGCATTGCACCATGTAGCACTTAATACTTACTTGAAGAATAGGGGAGGCCATGATAGTGAAGAACACTGTGTGAGAACAGGAAGAGAAGGATTCTCCAGTCGCTGGACTCCACCCTGCTTTGCACTGCAATTAAGATGTTAAACAATGGGGCACCTGGGTGGCTCAGTCGGTTAAGCATCTGACTTCCGACTTCGGCTCAGGTCGGAATCTCGCAGCCGAGATTCGGGTGAGTTCAGGTCCCACATTGGGCTCTGAGCTGACAGCTCAGAGCCTAGAGCCTGCTTCAGATTCTGTGTCTCCCCCTCTCTCTCCGCTCCTCCCCCACTCATGCTCTCTCTCTCTCTCTCTGTCTCTCAAAGATGAATAAATGTTAAAAAAACATTTCTAAAAAAAAGATGTTAAACAACATTTGGTTGTTATTTTGTTGTAGGACTATAGAACAGAAGTTGGGTTTACAGTGTGAAATATAATTGCCTGGAGACTTAGCCATTAGCATCCTTTTACTACAACTTTTTCCTCTGCCATGCAGATCTAAATGAAAAGCCAAATTATGTTTAAGATGCTTGGTAAGTTCAGAAAAATGGAGGTTATTTATATGCATTGAATATTCAGTAGAAATAAATATAAACTTCCTAACAGTCTTCTGAGTTTTGTTTTGTTTTGTTTTTTAATGTATTGCCTCACTTAGCCTTCACAAAAACAAATGAGTAGTTATGCAGAGTTATGATCTCCATGGTCCAAATGAGAACACTGATGCACAGACAGATTGGGTAATTTGCCCGGGGTCACACAGTGATGAATGATGGAGCTGAATCTGAAACCAAGAGAACACTTAAAGGTTATCCTCTGCTTTGCTGTCTCTTCAGTAATAGGTGCCAAGAACCAGGTAAAGCCCTAGTGATACCACAACACTCATCCTTGTTTATTATAAATTCTCTCATTCTGTCCCCCCCATTATATTGTCTTCTGTTGGTAATCCCTTTGAATTCCTCAGTACCTCACTCAGAATGTGGCACAAACTAGATGTCTACATATATTCTATGGAACAGATGACTAAATGAACAAATATTTTAAAATGTCCACTTATCTCTATAGTCATGTTGCCAACAGGGTCAGAATTCAACACTTCAAATGTGCATGTCAGTGTGATTCCTCAACGTGAATCCATGATGCGCACTCACAATACTAACAACATCTCACTCTGTTGCCCTAAGTTCTAGGTGTAACCAACAGGGTCTCAAGATCTCTGGTGTGGGATTCAGCCAAAATCATTCTTTGCGGGACATGAGTTGACAGGAGAGCTCTACTTGACCTCCTTACTTCCCTATTCCCTTAATATTTTTCAAGGGATTTTTCCTAATAAGTAACATGCCCATGAATCCTCATTTCAGGGTCTGCTTTCAGGAAACCCATCCTAAGACACCACCTACAGAATACATTCTCTCTTTATTTTTCTTTTTCAATATATGAAATTTATTGTCAAATTGGTTTCCATACAACACCCAGTGCTCATCCCAAAAGGTGCCCTCCTCAATACCCATCACCCACCCTCTCCTCCCTCCCACCCCCCATAAACCCTCAGTTTGTTCTCAGTTTTTAAGAGACTCTTATGCTTTGGCTCTCTCCCACTCTAACCTCTTTTTTTTTTTTTTTTCCTTCCCCTCCCTCATGGGTTTCTGTTAAGTTTCTCAGGATCCACATAAGAGTGAAACCATATGGTATGTGTCTTTCTCTGTATGGCTTATTTCACTTAGCATCACACTCTCCAGTTCCATCCACGTTGCTACAAAGGGCCATATTTCGTTCTTTCTCATTGCCATGTAGTACTCCATTGTGTATATAAACCACAATTTCTTTATCTCTTTGAACATTACAAAGCTAACCGCTCTTGACCAGCTTTGAACACACTACATTGTTCAGACTTGGCACGTTCTTCTTACTTTCAGCCCTAGAAATATTTCATGTTAATGTTGCCTTTTGCACATGCCTACTCTTATCAGTTATGTGTTAATTTTATAATCTTACTTGGGGAGCACATGGGTGGCTCAGTCGGTTAGGAGTCCGACTCCGGCTCAGGTCATGATCTTGCAGTTTTTCCGTTTGAACCCCCCACTGGGCTCTGTGCTGACAGCTCAGAGCCAGGCCCCTGTTTCAGGTTCTGTGTCTCCCCTCTCTTTGCCCCTCCCCCAGTTGCACTCTGTCTCTCTCTCTCTCAAAATATAAATAAACATTAACTTTTTTTTTTTTTTTTTAATAATCTAACTTGGAATTTTGATGTTTCCTTGATCCTGCTTCCATACTCTCTGCAGGGAATTCCCACTTTATGTAAAAATGTATATAAACTTTTCTTATCATTCAACAACTGTTTTATTATACACTTTAATATTTCCAACAACCTGTACTTAAGCAAGACAATAATTATTCTCCCCATTTTCAAAATGAGATATCTTAGGCTCAAAGCAGAGGCCACTCCGACATGTGGTGAAAAAGTAATACAGCTGAGTCCCAAAATTCAGGTCTTCAGATTCCTAGGTACTCACATATTTATCAGTCACTTCTTAAAACTATGTTTCACCCACTGGAAGTCACTAGAATTGTTGTTTAAACGTTTTTAGAATCTCTTAACTCTGCTACTCTGTACGATCAAGAACCAAGTAAAACAACAGATCCTACATGGACCATCAGAGCAGCCTGGGACATTTAATTCTATGCATATGGGGCAAATCATTACATATGCATACTAAATTTTCCAGCTGTCATTTGTATGCGGGATGAAGTCATGGGTAACTTGCCCAACAACGGTTACATCAGTATGCAACAAAATCCAAAATATCCCACTGCGTGCCTATGAAGGTGTCTGAAAAGGAAAGAATCTTTCTGATCTGAAAACAGAATTTGGATCTTCAAATAAAAGTCTTGTATTTGATTGCTCATCTTCTGCACTAAATCAGGTTACTGTGACCTCACATTTCAGAGTTATTTCATTCCTGGACTTTTCTCAGAAATTGCCCATGGTAGAGAAATGAGAGGAAAAAAAAATTCGTACATTTTGGCCATAAAATATTTTAAAAAATTAAAATACAAGTTATCTTGGCTCTTATAATATTGTGATATGTCTATTCCTCTTTCTCATTCATTCTACAAAGATGTTTCTTTATGATCTTAATTTAAAATAATGTATTTGATAAAATAATCATAAATTATGTTATAATAATAAGAAACTAACTCATGAACATGTAGGAATATACTGATTCTTCTCAGTGTTTTAAAACATTTTATATCAATTTTCCCAATTGGGAATATTCCTCAATTCAATTGAGTGTATTCTAAAATTTTATGTAAATATATCCTTTTTTTGTCTTCAGGGAAGGAGGAGGAATTTTTTAGAGGTCATGTTGCCTCTTCCTTCTCCACAGAAAGTTTTTCTTTGCCAACAAGAAGTGTTGAATGAATTAAGACGACTATTGTCTTTAATGGGAAGAAAAGAGTCCACATCTGTTCTACTGTAAAAGAGAAATTGAGAAGGCTGTTTATTTCTTCTTATTCTACTAGCAAGTTTTTGAATACATTTAGTATTCAGTGAGACTTTACAAATGACATCAAAGCATCAATTCAAGTCAACAAATATTTATTGAATGACTACTACATGCCACACACTCTTCTAGACTTCTGAAGTTACATTAGAACACAAAACAAATCCAGACTCATGGAACTTTTGTTCTGAAGAAAAAGTACAGACTATATAATACTGGATGGTGATAAAAAGATGTCCTAAAAAGATTCAAGTCAGGTAAGAGGATAGAGTATGACAGTGGAGATGGGGATCATTTAGCTAGAATGGCCAGAGAAAACCTTGCTGAGTGGATGCCCAAAGGAATAAGTAAGATAGCCATGCCTGTATCTATTCATGACTGGAGAAAAAAAATATTCCAGGAAGAAGGAGAGAAAATTAAAAAAAACAAATCTCTGAGACAAAAATATGCCCAGCATGTTTGAGGAAGAGCAAAAAGTCAGTGTGGTAAGAGAAGTTTCAAAAGATGAGTTTTGAGAAGAATGAAGAATGAAGTCATGTAGAAACTGGGAGTTCTCAGTAAGAACATCACTTTTACTCAAGATGAAATAGGAAATTATTATAAGGTTTTAAGTGAGGAGTGGCACATTGTGACTCAAGTTTTAAAATTCAGACTTTTCTAAATATCTGACTGCTGTGTTGAGACTACACTGTGGGGGGGCTGAAAAAAGAAGCCTCATTTGCGATGCTATTGAAATCATTCTGAGGAGAGAGAATAGTGGTAGGATATACAAGTTCAGAAGTGACTTGATGCTGAATATATGTTTTGATAAAAAGGCTAACAAGATTTGCTGGTGGATTGAATGGGAGGTATGAAATTAAAAAAGGAATAAAGAATAACTCAAATTATTTTGCCCAACAAACCAGTAGAATAAAGTTAACTTATTTTTTGGGGCAAGGGAAACCAGAGGAATAGTGGGATAGGTGAAGAAATGAAGAGTTAGATTGGATACCCAAGGTGGGGGGAGCAACTCACAAATGATTGGACCAGTGAAACTGAAGTTGAAAGGAAAATCTGGACTGGAGATAAGCATCTGAATCATCTGTCTACAGAGATAGTATTTAAAATCATGGAATTGGAGGTCACTAAAAGGAGAATGGCTACACAGAGAAAACAAGATGTAGTTTGAAATGCATGCCCTTTATTAATGTGTGTGTGTTCCCCAGCAAAAGTGCACAGGTATGACTTCATGTGGTTTCCAAGACTCCATTCTTGTAAAATAGATGTGAAACAAATCACACTAGTAAGAGCAGCCTGTCATAAAGGTTCTCTCTTCCCTGTGTGTGACTAAAATGTAGGTTGCAAAAGATTCTAAGGTCTGGGGATTTCTCCTGATGAAGATATTTTCACAAATCAAGGGTTGATTTTGATGTCAAGGACTGGTAAAAGGTGAAAAGAAGTACACAGTGTCAAACTGTGTGACTACTTCCAACAATCCTTCCCTATTTGATAATTACTAAAAAATGTTTTTTCATCTTTGTAATTCTTCCACGTAACCAATAATTTCTTTTCACTTAAGAACTTACAATACTTTTAGTTCTAATCAAGACCTAGAGCTTTGCTTTTCTTTTTTCTTTTCTTTTCTTTTCTTTTCTTTTCTTTTCTTTTCTTTTCTTTTCTTTCTTTTCTTTTCTTTTCTTTTCTTTTCTTTTCTTTTCTTTTCTTTTCTTTTCTTTTCTTTTCTTTTCTCTTTTCTTTTCTCTCTTCTTTCCTTTCCTTTCCTTTCCTTTCCTTTCCTTTCCTTTCCTTTCTCTTCCCTTCTCTTCTCTTCTCTTCTTTCTGTTCTCTTCTCTTCTTTCTCTTCCCTTCTCTTTTTTCTTTCTTTTTTTTTTTAAAGAGAGAGAGAGAGAGGGAGAGCGTGTGCGCATGCATACAAAAGACTGTGTGGGTGGGGGAGGGACAGAGGGAGAGAGAGAATCTTGAGCAGGCCCCATGCCCAGTGTGGATGTTGACACAGGGCTCTTCTCAGATCTGTGAGATCATGGCCTGAGCCTAAATCAAGAGTTAGATGCTTAACCGACTGAGCCACCCAGGCACCCCTGGGTGTGTGTGTGTATGTTTTTAATACATTTCCATTTTAATGTGAAATCATCAAATATTCTTTTTAATTTGCTTAAAAGGATTGATTTTGTAGAAACAAAACTGTTACAAAACATAGAGAGCCATAGGAGACATAATATCCTATGATGGTACTTTAGGAGAAGTGGCATTTAGTCTAAACTTGAACCAATGTCATTATTTTGTATATCTTTATGTATTATATCAAATGTAATAAATATCATATTATATGTTATATATATATATATATATATATATATATGTTAGTTTATATTGCGATATATTTTAAGTAGACACTGTACACAAAAACCATTCTTTCAACAAAACTTTTTTCCTGGCACTGGTTTGTCACATCAACGCCGCAGCATTCTTAAATACTTGGACAGTTAGACGAGAAATAATTTGTTGTTCATACTGTGAACCAATTTTTAGCATCACAGTGCTAGAAAGAAAACAGAGTATGTTGATAAGAAACAGTGTCAAATCCAGTAAACCCAGCTTTATATACTTTGTGCAATGAATGTTTATATTCCATTGATCCCCAAGATAGTTGAAATGATCTGCCAACAACAGCTGTTATGAAAAGTGACTGTGTGCCACTTGACATCAAAATGGCAGATGCGTGTACTCACTGCAGCTGTCAGGCTACAAAAGACAGAGCAGCAAAAACCTACCAAACTGATCCTGCAAAGAATCAAAAATATTTCACATTATATGCAAATTAGAAAAAGGAATCCTAAATACAAGGGACAAAAATGAAATAAACATTGCATTGTTTTGCAACGCGTGGACTAAACGAATAAATAGTTCAGTGGGCTCCTCAAAATTCTTTTGACATCATGAAAAATAGAGACATGCATCTGCTTCATGTGTCTATTCATTGGCTTTGTGTGATACTAGGTTCTAGCGTTCACAGCAAGAGAGATTATTTGCTTGTTTAAAAACTATCACCATGGATCCACCCTTTAAGTTATTCTGAACCTTACATACAGACACGCACACACACACACACACACACACACACACACACCTGTATGCATGCCTGCAATAGCACTTTACAATAAAAGACAGCAAAACACATTTAATGTGTTATTGATCAATCATTCAAAAAAAACTTTCCCTCAAGCATGGTTCAGCCAGCAAATTTGATAGTAAATGATAAGGTAGTCACTTAGCAATGATGTTTATTCATGCTGTCTATTTAGGACTGCTGGGGTTTACCATTTAGATTGTTGTTTGTGTTGTTGTTGTTGTTGTTGTTGTTGTTGTTTTTGGTCGTTTTATAGGTAGCTGTGTTCAAAAGAACAAAACAGAATGCATGCTTGGTTGTTCTGTACTTTTTTGGTGATGGTTTTCATCAAAGCTAACATTGTTCTCTATGGACTGTAGCCCAAATTCATGTCTCTTTTCTTAATGTGGTCAAGTAACTGGCTGAAAAACGCAAGGAAAGCAATTGGTAAGGATATTTGGAGACTCCTCTTTCACCGGTGAAAAACAGACTCTAGTCAGGAAATGCATCACACCCTGGGTAAGAAATAGGAACTAAGTGTGAAAACCACCTCAAAGCATCTTCCTATAAAATAAATTAACTCTGCACTATAATTGACAAAAGCTTTCCAAGCCTAAAACAGTATGATTCTAATAAATGCATAGAAATAATAATAAAAAAGTTTAGTCGTCCCTGAAGAACATACAGAAGTTAACATTTTATGTCTACACATTATAATTGGGACATATTTAATGAAAATCCAGTTTTTCCCCTATATTTTAGTCTGTAAAAATGTAAAAAAAAAGTGAAAAACTTCAGAAGTGTCTCCAGTCATTCCAGACATTTTTCACTGATAAAAAATCAAAGAGGACAACTTCCAAGTTTGTAAAAATTGGCTGAGACTCTGCAACTGGCAATTGGCGGCAGATTTTCATTCCCTCCCCCGTGTTGAGCCTGGTTTTTGAGCAGTAAACCCTTTGAAGTCCACGGGAGTTCTACATGGAGAAGAAATTGTGTCTGGTGAATCTGGCCTTTGCGTTTTTGCTTCCCCCCCACATTTTATAAATGTTTAGTGCCGAACTAACGTATATTCATGTAGCATCTTCTGCTTTCCTTCCTAATATATAAAAGCTGCATTTACATTGTGTAATTCAGAGAAATTATTAAGTTGTGTGTCTTCCATAAACAAATATTCAACTAAAATTAAACATATGTATTATGCATTAAGCAAATTGTGCTTACATATGCACTATAAGCACTACATAGAATGGGAAAGGATTTTTTCAATTTTATGTTAAAATTAATTAAAAATTATATACACATTTATATATGTATATACACATATATACATATAAAACATATATAAAGTGTGTGTATGTGTGTGTGTGTGTGTATATATATATATATATATATATATATAAACTTTAGAGGAATGATCCAGAAAGGTATTCAACTAATTTATAAATATTTATAAATTAACTTTCTTTGTCTCTCTCTCCTTACTCCTTCCTTCTCTTTCCCCGTCTGTCTGTCTCTATCTAGTAGGTCTAGATAGAGGTAGGTCTGTCTCTACCTCTCTCTCTCTCTCTCTGTCCCTCTTTCTCCTAAGACTTTAAAAATTAAATTGTTTGCTCTCAAATTTTCCACATTAGTGTCTAGTCTAAAATGGAATTTCTTTTGAAGGCTTAAATAAAGTCCACCTAGTTATTTGTGAGTTATGTGAACAGTCATAAAAAGTATTCTTAAGATTTTTCTTTTTGCTCATGTAAGTCAAATGAGGCCAGGACTACAAACTTCAACTTGGAAGGATTTTAATCCCCTTAAGGAAAGGAAACATATCTGAATTCAGAGAAAATCTTCTAAGTATTTTTGTTCATTAATTTACACAATTTAAAGAAAAATGATTTAAGCATACCAAGTAAAACATGTCTGTCTACCTGTCTAAAAAGTCACAGAATTCATTTCTTAAAATAGTGATAGTGCAGATCTCCATGCATGAGCTTGTGAGAGCTTTGCTCACTCTCTCTCCCCATCCTGAGCCTAGGAAAATTAAATGAAAAAAAAAGAAACATTGCAATATTAAAGGTAAGAATATGAATAACTTCAAATCAGGAAATGACTAAATGAATAATCCGTGAATAACGTTAAACACCAGTGAGGGTTGTATATATGTATAAAACATTTTTAACAAAACACTATGTTTAGATTGTACAGTGAGTTTTCCACTTCCTAATTCACGCGTATCACATGCAGTCCTGGGCACCACCCCCCCCCACTAGATTAACCCAGTCTTGCTCCATCCTCTCTCATCCCTGTTCCCATTTCCAGATGCTTTTAACTAGCCTCTCCTTCCCTCCAATCCTATGATTTCAAGAAACCCTTTGCACTACAGTTTATAAGCATCTTCTACTTTATTTCTCCAGATGGCCCAAGAAAGACCAGTTTTCCCAGAACTTTCGAATGAAGCCATGTCAATTCAGTCTTCTCTCTGAGACATAAGTGAAAGTGTCAACACTTTCTTTAGTCCCCAATCCCTGTTTTTAGCACGGGACACAAGCTTTGAATTCTCATCATCATCCTCCATCCGTTTGCATCCCTTGGACTATAGGTCACTTCTCTATAGCCGCTGACATGTTTGCAGTGAGATTGAAAGGTCATTATTCTTCCCTGGCCCCTGCCCCATCCCCTCGTTCTATTTCCTTAACATCCAAGGCATATCATCATCATCGTTTGCATGGATGACTGTCTCAATGCCCTGGTTTTCCATCTCCTATACCTCAGTAAAATTTTCCTCTTCATGAGTTTCCCATTACCTGCCTCTGCTTTTTGATCCCCATAACATGACCACAGACCAAGATCTCTTCATTTTCAACTTGTCTTATTGCCATGGCCTGAAACTAACTAACTCCTGTGTTCAGTTTTCTCTTCCTTTCTTCAATTAATTCTCTATCTTGATTTCTAAGCACAACTTTATCTACAAGCACTTTAATGCATAGTTTTTCAGGTTATGACTTCCATAGAACCACATAATCAGATTTAGCCTCTAAAGCTTAGTTTGCAAACTCCAAATTTTATCTACTGACTTGTTGCTATGAAAAGTAGCAATCAGACACTTTCCCCCTCCTACTCCTTTTGAGTAGTGAGTACTCCTGTGAGTAATACTCACATATTATTACTATCACTTTTGTCTCCTTAGTTACTTTTTAAACTTTATATACAGCACTTAAGTCTTTGTTAAGCAACTTTATAGAGTATTTCTTAAATGGTTATTCTATGAGAAGAGGGATATGAAATGATTACATCTGGAGAGTGGAACAGCTTATAAGACTCTTCCTCCTTTTTTCTGTACCTCTCTGTCCAGTTACCTTTCCTTGAATAGTTCGTGAAATAAAAATAAATAAGATGGGAATAAATAAATAAACAAATAAATAAGATGGCTATTTGATCATGACATTCACTTTCAATGACCACTGATTTTCTCAAAAAGATTAGCTTTTCTGTACTTCATCAGGTTGTAATTCATATGAACCCCTCCTCCTCCCACCCCCAAACCTCGTACCTAATTAGTTTTTCTGTTTCACAGTGTTATTCCCTACTAGTCTTGGAACTCATCCCAAATACCCCCGACATGCCCAGACCTATGCCCTCACACCGTGGGCAGGTTTTATTCACCAGACATATGAATTTCACAGCTACAAACACCATGCAACAGTCCACACATATCCAGAATTTGGGATGCTGTGTCCAGGTGCAATTCTTCACCGTTTTTTTCGTTTGTTTGTTTGTTTGTTTGTTTTTGGTTTTTTTTTTGTTTTTGTTTTTTAAACCATAACAAATCTGTCTTCCTTCTTCCTTTTTAAATCAGGAAGGAAGATCAGGTCGGCCGCATCGTTGGGTTAAGGCACCCTGCACAAGAGTCCACCCCCTTCTTCAAAGCTAGACTTCTGTTTACTTTACCCTGGCCTCGTCCCAGCCAACCACAGTCTCCTCCACAGACACCTTCCTGCCAGCAGCAGCGGTCACACAGGTAAGGCCCCAGCAGGCCTCACGGACACACCTACACAAATTAGGACGCTGTGATCAATTTCTTTGCTCCCTCCGGCTCCTCTCATCTAGATTGTAAATAGCTCCAAGTCAAAGAGATTTTTTTTTTTCTTCACGAAGAAATGATTGAAGCATAAGGAGCCAAGGAGGATTTTTAAAATAATGTGATGGAACTCAAACAGTTTTCAGCATGCTTTATTTTAGCAACACTTTCTAGTTTCGTAAGTAAATTTATACATAGATTTTTCCCTTGATTGAACCATTTCAGCAGAGTTCTCATTTGGGGGAATAGATCTTCTTGTAGGTGTTATTCCCATGTTTGAAAGAAAATAACTTTTTCTTTCGCCATGTGTGTTTTTCAAAAGTAAACTTTCCATTTCAAGTTGTGGATGACAGTGGCCAGCCCAAGTTCCATGATCCCCAGGCCGGGCTCTGGCCCCCAAATCAGATGCGATGCACTCATCACTCAGCCGAGGCAGCCCTCTGCCAGGAGGAAACAACTCGTGCTGCTTAAAAGAAACAGCCAAAGAAAGAACCTCAGAGCCAAGGAAAGAGAATATAATATTTTGAAATATTTCAAAAATGTCTTGCAAAGAAAGGACAGTCTCTAAAATTGGACAGAAGAAACAAGATTAAGAAAGCCACATTTTCCATTTTAGCCACCTGAACGATGTGTCCCCGAGAGTGTTCTCCATCAAATAAGAATATCAAATCATTGCAGGAAAGTTTGTCCAACCTACAAATTCAGCACCGTAGGGCAGAATTTCTTTACGAACTCGACATGCTTTGTAGCTCTCACGTAATCGTTTGATAATCCTGACATGCCTTGTACTTCCCATCACAAAGTCTGAAACATCCATGAATCTCATTTTTGATCATTGTGGAAGAACTGTAGAGGAAAACAAAAGCTCATCTGGCTCCACTTTCTTCTGCTTTCTGTACTCCATCCACACTGAACTTCTCTTATTCCTTCCAGTTCACCGTGCTTTTTCCATCCCTGAGCCAGTGGACTTGCCGTTCCCTCTGCCCAGAGACCTCTCCAGTAGCCCTCCTTCTCACCTGTCTAAAGCTTACTTACCAACCACATCTCATGTATTATCCATTCACTCTGCAAATGTTTAGAGAAGGCCTACTAAGTACCCAGCCCCGCTGGAGATCCAGGTATTAACATCGGTGAGCCCCTGAGGTCCACATTCTAGGCAACGAACAGAGACAATAAATAAATAACATGAAGCATATCAGATGGCAATCAGCACAATGTGCAGCATAAATCAGGGTGAGGAGAAATGGCATCCTGAGATAATGGCAGCGGCTCTTACTGTGTGTGGTCAAAGTGTAGCTTTTCAATGACATTTAAGAAAACATCTGATGGAGATGAAGGATGAGTCAGGTGTGTATGTAGGGGAAGAACATTCTAGACAGAACAGTAATCAGAAAGACTCTGAGGAGGAAGCATGCTTGACATCTTGGAGGGCTAGCAAGGATCCCAGAATGGATGGAACAAAGGGGCAAGGGAGGGAGCTTCGGGGGGCTACCCAGAGAGGCAACAGGACCCTATGGCCTGTGGAGGGCCCTGACAACATCATGAAACTCTGACTCTACTCTGAGTAAGATAGGAGTCATCAGAGAGTTTTGAGATAAGCAGTGTCATAAACTGGCTGCAGGTTTCACCAAGGTCATTCAGGCTGCTGCATTGGGAACAGATTGTAGGTGGGAAGGGGACAGGCAAGAAGGACAGTCAGGAGACTATTGCAATGGTCCATGCGAGGAATGACGGTCATTTGCAGCAGGAAGGGGTAGTACTGGTGGTGAAATATTGCAAGATTCTGGTTATTTTGGAAGTAAGCCTGACAAGATTGACTGAGGGACCAAACGTGAGCACCTTCTTAAATTTGACATCCTCAAGGAAACCCGATATGAGGCCTGGTTAGGACTTCCTGCTGTGCAGTCTCGGGGAACCTGAACATCTCTCCTTGTGAACACATGGTACCCTCTCAGTGTTTGTCTTTACACTGGTTATTGTCTACTCCTACAACCCTAGCTGCTAAGGTAGTGCCTTTCGTGTAGTAGATGCCAAATAAACATTCTGCGAAATTATTAAGGGAATGAAAAATTATAGCGTTTGTACATTTCTTTACCTCTCCTTGTAATGCTCTCTTGTAACTTGTACACTTGATAAGCTCCTATTGGCCCATCAAAACTCAATTCAAATATCACCTGAGTCTTTCCACTTCCAATTTCCCAAGGCAGAGTTCGTCACATTCTCCTCTCTGTTTTTGCATCTTGTAATATTGCATTTATTGCCATGCACTTCAATTTACTTTAGGACCACAGTAAAAAAAAAAAAAAAAAAAAAAAAAAAATTGGAATATGTGCTCTTCACAAACAAGGGTATCTAATAGACAAGGATTTCTATTTCTTCAATGTAATAAATCCTCCCAACATAGTCTGGCCTCCAGAGTATGTGCTATGCATACAAATGCCAGTGTAAATGACTTTTAAAGATGGGGTGCCTGGGTGGTTCAGTCTGTTAAGCATCCAACTTCAGCTCAGGTCATGATCTCGCAGTTCATGAGCTTGAGCCCTGCTTCAGGCCCTGTGCTGACAGCTCCGAGCCTGGAGCCTGCTTCGGATTCTGTGTCTCCCTCGCTCTCTGCCCCTCCCCTGCTCATTCTCTCTCTCTCTCTCTCTCTCTCTCTCTCTTTCTCTCTCTCTCTCTCAAAAATAAATAAACATTATTTTTTTAATTTAAGATGATAGCAAACAATATGTTGTGTATTTACAATGTGTCACATTCTATATGAAGTATCTGTCTAAATAATCACATGATCATATATGCTTTTCACAAAACACTATGAATATAAAACAATCATCACTCCATTTTACAAATGAGATGTCTGAGGTTAAGGTACTTGGTCAATCTACATAGGTAATAAGTATTATAGCCAGACTTCAATTCTCATCATGGAGATTGTCACCAATCAACCTCTGTGCTCTGGTGCCTCTCTAGAAGGAAAGGGCTTGAGGTCCCTGTCCAGCCTAGATACAGGAGATTAAATCTAAGTTAAATCAAGTGTTCAGCAGGAATGGGAACTCAGACCCCAACGCTGAAGCCCAAACTGATCACGTTGATGTATCTTCCAGAAATTTTCAGAAATATGAGTCAGGAGATCTTTCTACAGGATATGTAATGAAGGGACTGAATCTATTGAATTTCAGTTTCAAGAGATTTGACATTTCTCAAGAGGTACCCTAGCGACATTTATTTTTATGCTTACCTCTTCTAGTAGATTTCAGCTTCTCTGAAAAAAACACTCTGCCTTTCATTTTTATGACACGCTACTCAGCACGTTCTTGTTTTGTTTAGTAGGAAAGAGTCATTCGAATCTTCCTTCTTTTATGGAGGGAGTCAACTCAAACCTGCGGCAATGACTAGGCTACAATCATATAGGTCATTTTTCATAGGTGCATTGAATCCTGGTCTAGTGCTTGATATCACTCACCACATTTGGAATCAGAGCAGTCATAAATAAGAAAACTCAGACACAGGAAAGAAGAAAGCGAGGGATCATCTGTTTTCTTAAAACTTATGACAGACTTGACTTGCAGGTTCAGTTATGTATCACATTTAGTGGAGAAACCCCTTCTTACTAATACTGCAAAGTATGTATCAGCTCCTGTGTGGAGAGTATCTCCATCTAATAGTACTTTTAAAGTTATTTGTTTATTTGTGAGAGACAGAGAGAGAGTGTGAACAGGGGAGGTACAGAGAGAGGGAGAGAGAGAATACCAAGCAGGCTCTGTGCTGTGAGCACAGAGCCCGACACAGGAGCCATGAGATCATGACCTGACCTGAAATCAAGAGTTGACGCTTAATCACCTGAGCCACCCAGTCATCCCCACATATTTGGCAAGCACCGGTCTGAGGTTAACACATTAGAAAAATGGAACAAAAAATATGTTATATGCAAGAATGAAATAAACAACCAATGAAGTAAGTATTTATTGTAAAATAATAAAGTCAAGCAATAACCAGATAAACTGCAATGGATTTTCAAACATGAATGTTTTTTAAGTACAGAACCTCAAGCTCTGGCAAATTCTTGTAACAAATGTATCTTATAATTTACAGACGCTTTCTTTTAACATCCACTCCCTGCATAAGCACAAACTCCCCCCATGCCCTTCTCCCGCCCCTTCCTACTCGACGTGTCCATACATATTTGGTGAAATCCCTTCACTTGTGTTTTTTAATTAATAAACGTGTAGTTACATTTCCCTTAACATCAAGTCTTTGCCTGAAACAGGCTAGACATTTCTTACAAATAGTTGTAGGTTGAATGAAATTTAAGCATTAAATTAGCTCGATGCACTAACACTTCTATGAAAACGTCTTGTGTTGTATGTCTGGTCTGGCGATAAAGCATTGAATGATGAATCTCTTCATGTCCTCAGCTAACTTCTGAGATTTTTTGGCTGCAACCCAGGACCATTAATATCAATCATATATTCTTCAGGTGGATGTATCACATTTGTATCTTCTGGTAGGACTATTTAGGGAACAATTCTGGACATCTATCTTCTTAGACTCTCCGTTTCTAAGTTGTCTGGGCTTCCTGACTATGTGGACCAGTCTGTACTAGACTTGCCACCAACTTACCCCTAAAAGTAAAAAGGATCCAAAGCACTTCTGAGCGATGATGACAGGCAGAGTCACTGGTGTCCTTTTCTGGGCTAGTGTCTCATAGGTTCACCTTGCTACTGCAGAAGAAATCTGGAGCTACTATTCAATGATGTGCGTGAACAAGTAGCTGAACCATGGCTTTTTAATACCAGTTGCACCTGAATCACTCCATCCTCAGTTCAAAGAGGTGGTAGTTCTGGGGGTGGGGAAGGGGGGGGGGCGGGTGTGAAATAAGTGATGGGGATTAAAGGGTGATCTTGTGATGAGCACTGGGTGTTGTATGGAAGTGTTGAATTGCTAAATTGTACACTTAAAACTAATATGACGCTGTATGTTAACTAACTGGAATTTAAATAAATATTTTTTTAAAAAGATGTGGTGATTCCAACAAAACCTGATAACTCTATCCCCAAACACAGCTCTTAAACCTTAAGAACAATCCAGAGTCACAAGGGGCACCCTATTAAATACAGATTCCTGGCACTGGCCACTAGAGACATCAAATCAAATGGTTCAAAAGGATGACAAGAAGCCTAAATTGTTAACAAGTACCCAGGTTTTATGAGACAGGAGGTCTTTGGGTTATAATATGGTGAACACTACTGCCCTTCCATGTGTGTTGCATGCCATCACGTTTCTATTAGTTTCACGTTACTATTCCTGTGACTTAAGGAGATGAATAGAGACTATTAGCAGGGACTCAGCTGAGCTTTTGGTCTCAACTAGCTAGAAAGGAATGTTGAGGAGAATTCATTTTCGGGGTGCATGTCTCTGCTGTGAGTCATACCAGCACATATGCTGGCAATAGTTTGTTTACTGGAACTTACTTCCTAATTTTACAGTTATTATGATTTTATTATGATGATTATGAGTTTACGATGATCTAATCATGCCTGTAATTAAGTTATATCCCAGCAGGTAAATTTTTCCAAGGGCATTAATTTGTGTATTAAAGCCCAAGGTTATCGCAATATAGAATAAGCCACAGGTAAAAATACATAATAGCAATATATTTGTTAGGAAGAAAAATAAGTCATAAGACGCCGAGAAACAATGATATAACAATATGGCATTTCCTTCAGATGTTAACCTGACCTCAATTGTACTCTTTGATTAAACATAGTGACTTCTCAAAAGCTTATTTTCTGCTTTCATATTTTATCCAGGTTGCTAGATCAAGAGATAAACAGTGAGATTGAGAAGAATGGCTCCAATACTGAGAGTCATGGCAAATCTTACAAGAACCTCCAGAATTTACTGAGGCCACAGGATAGCTTTTGTGATCTTCTTGTGTGAAATCCAGTATTGTGTCAGCCTCCTAGGGTCCAAATTCCACCTTTCTTAAAAGACCTCAAGATTTATTCCCCCTAGCGTTGAATGAGTGAAAATGTGTTTTGTTGAAACTTCCCAAGAAGTAACTGCATTTACTATGGCATCGTGTATTGTTTATGGGCCTGATGAAAGAATTTGGCACTTAATGATTCCCAGACCATTTCAACCTGAAGAAGAAGAAGAAGAAGAAGAAGAAGAAGAAGAAGAAGAAGAAGAAAGAGGAGGAGGAGGAGAAGGAGAGAAAGAAAAGATAGAAAAAAAAGAAAAGAGAAGAAAAGAAAAAGATGGTAGAAGCTGAATGTTTTAAATGCTAAAATCAAAAAAATGTAGCTTCCAAACACCTTACCAAGGAATTAATTCAATGATTTGTCTCAGATGTTATGAAAAATTTTAATGACTGTTGACCTGTTCAAATGAGGGAAATGAAACACAAGAGAAAGTGACTGCGAACAAGATATCCAGGTGGCCCTCTGAAATTCAAGTCTGTTGCTATTAGCTCTGGTTTAATTATCTTCCACTCCCTCACAGTTTTCCCACAAATGCTAATACTCCCTTTGAAATCTCAGCCCTTGCTTTGGTCTGCCCATTTATCGACACTCTAAGAAGTGATGTATTGTGCTTCTCGTCTGGCCAATTAGAGGCACCACACATAGTGCATAGTCACAAAAACTAGACATTGAATGCCTACACATATTTTTTTTTTTGGAATTTGTTATAATTAGAGAAATAAAATACATTTATTGTTTTCATCAAATTATTCTGGGGGAAAGAAACCAAGAGGTAGCTTTTCTTGAGCAGATACCACCCATTTGAATTTGGCTTTAGAAAATTTACAAGATACAGGTAACAATTTATGTCAGTGTAACGCTTAAATCTTGTTACTGAAATTAGGTCGTTTCTGAACTGCGGACACAATACCTTCTGTTGAAGGACTTTATCACCTAAATATGTCTTCCCAGGTAAGAAAACTGTCAATACCAACTGCAATACGAAAGTTTCCATTTTATAAACAGGAAAGCTGATAGAATTTACACAATTGTTTTGTCAAAATTGCTTAAGCTTTAAAGAAGTGTAAACAATGAAAATTCTGGATTAGAGTGTCACAGTGGACATTCTTTCCATTCCTGGTTTCATATTTCTGATATGTGGCAGTGAAATATAGAACTCTAAATGCACAAGCTATGAAGGCTCACTTACTGTTTGATAAGTATCTAAAATGCAGTAAAAACAAAACGCAGGATTTCCCTGGAGCTCTTTCTAGCAATGTGCTGATTATAGCAAAGTTAGATTTATACATCTCTCACCCTTCCTTGATGCACTTCTCTTCTTCCTTCTGGTCCCTCGAATCCAAGGAGTGTCTCCATAGTCTACCCTCATTTCTTCAGTGTTCTCGATCCGCAGGCCTTTCCAGAAATAATGTTTCCCGACAATAATGTTTGCTCCAAATTACTTCTCCCTCCAACCCTTCCAGTCTTTCCAATCATTGATACTCTTTGGACCTAAGCCAGCATTTAGCTAACTATTGGGGAGTAAATACCTATAGTGGCAAGAATTCTTTGCGAATAGCAAATGCCCTGATCAACTAGTTTAAGCAAATTGATAATCTATTGGCTGCTTTAATTGGGAAATCCAAGTGGTTATATAATCTTTATACATAACTGGATCCAAAATTTCCAATGATGTCATTAGGAATCCCACTCCTATTTTTCATATGTATCATTTATTTTAGGTGGGTTTTGTCCATGAAGAGTAAAAATGGGTCTGGAAGTTATAGCTTTGTACGATATTTAATATCTATGATCACAGAGGATAAAGACCCTTTCTCCTTGAGCATACATATCATTTCCCTCAAAGGGGCCTTGATTGGTTCTGCTTGGATTATCTGACCAAGCTAAACAGTCCCCACGTTCAGTGGGATGGAACTATGATTAATCGGCAAAGACCGAGTCCCCACTTCTGTGGCAGGGAAGAGGTGTCATGATTGATTACCTACCATTTGAGTAGTGAAAGTTCACCAAAGGAAAAGAAGAATCATTCTTTTTCATTCCACTGACAATTGAATTCATCATATGAGAGGTGTTTTAATTCTTAAAAGATTCTTAATCCTAAAACTATTTTCTAACAGTGGGATTGCAGGTAGTGTGAACAGAATGTTGAAAGAATTATTTTGCTAAAGAATCCTTCCAGGATCCCCTTGAGGATGGCTCATCTTAATTTGCTTTGTATTTTATGTTCAGGATGACCTAATTCCCAAGGTTTGCTGGTCCCTGAAAATAGATGTGCATTTACCCCTTTCCAAAAGACACTTGAGAAGTGACTCAGTGGTCAAAGAACCAAAACATACACGTACTTCTAATCTACACTGTAATCCGCACAAGCAAATTTACAGAGGACTTTGTCTCCAGTTCCTTTCTGAAGCATTGTTATAAACAGAATTATCCTCAGTAAAGGCAGAATCATATTATTGTTGAAGCAATCAAGTAAAAAGGGAAGGAAATATGGAGGACAGATTTTTATTCTCAAAATATTATTCTTCAACTTCAATTTTGATACCTCTGATGAAAGATCATCTTTACTTACTTTGTTATAAATTAGACAGAATCTTGGAGTTGCCTCTTGCAAAACTACCCTCAAGGCCTCTTTGAACCTGACATAGTTTATATTGTATTTATTTATTTGGATACCTATATCTTCACTAAAGATAATGAATTCTTGACACAGAATCATAGCTTGCAGGCATATAACATCAGGTAAAATCTTGTCCAATTTTTTTTTCCTGAAAGACTATGAAATCTGGCATGAGACACCCATAAAGGTGCTATGTTTATGGTTTACAGCTGCAACATCATGGAAAGAGGGTGGGAGTGATGTACTACCATTACACAATAAGTAGTATCAGGAATTTATTGTGAGATAATACAGTTAAAACATTTCAACAAATTAAACTATTTTATTTATAACATGGATTAATATAGAATGTTAAAACTCAGTCCTCTGTAAATTCTATGAAATGAGGAATTATCCAATTGTTATTTCAAAGACTTATCTTTTGAAAATGTCAGGGTAGCGTTGAAACGTCCCCAGTTTATCTAGACACACATATTTTAGTTCTCTTTATCTCTCTTTTTTTTTTTCCTCTTTCAATCTCACACACACACACACACACACACACACACACATGCACACACACACGCACTCACTGATGGTTGCATACGCAGAAATGGATTTCCATTGTATTTAATGGAAAACCTTTTCACACCAGAGGGACGTAAGACACAATCCCTTGAGTGACTGAATTAGACTGGGATCTTAATGTCATGTAGGTTCAAAACACAGTGTGAAACTTCCCAAGGTATTGTTCTTTAGTACTCCATTCTCTACATAGCTGTCAAAGAGCCCAGGTAAAAGAATGCTGTGACAATGTTCAGCCCTGGATTGTCCATAAAATATTTGACCATATGCACAACATAGATGAAAGCAAGGAGCCCTGGCAGCTATTGCAAAGCAAGTTGAAATGAGGCAGATCATAACTTTTAAAGAGCCACTGCTATATAGCCTCAAACAATGAGACATAAAAGTGGGTGGTTGGAAACCACAGCAACTGCCAGAACATCTTCACGTAGCTTTAAAAGAACTGCTTTTGGGCGTTTATTTTTTCAGCAGACTTCAGGCTGTCTGGAATTCCTAAAAAGAAAAAAAAAAGTAAGCTTTCAGGTGGTAAGGGGAAATGCTAAGTCAAGAACATAGTACATATTCTCTCATTGCATTATTGGGTAACGGTGTCACGCTCTTTACTGTATTTGTAGATCTTAATTGCCAGTTACATTTCCTCCAAAACTAAAGCACAACAACAAATAGTCTAAGGCAGGTATGTGTAGGTATGTGTGGATGCACAGAGAATGCATGATAAGATCTCAGATAATGAAAAATATTCAGGAACTTGTTATTCTACGTAAGTGAATATTTTAGATAATAAAATCGGGTGTCTTCAAGTATCAAGAATTTTTTAAACAAGGTTTGCTTTTTTATCACCAACGTATCATTTACATCACATAATCACATTTGAAAGAATTTTGAATGTAATGTAAAATTTTCTTAATGGCATATTGATACTAAAATCCATTTAGATGCCGAAAATTATTTTCCAACGTCCTTTTGTGTTCCTGCGGCTACTCATAATTAATTATCTTGCTGGAACATCAAAACTTTCTTTATTTTCACTGTGCCTGTTTCTGGCAACAGTCTCCCCTTCCTTCTATTTGGCATTTCCAGCTGTATGGGATGAGAGACAAGCTCATCAAGCTGGTTTCAAGTGTCTTTCGACTCTCCAATAAAAAAAATACAAGCTAGTCAGCTCAAAGGTAACTTCTCTCAACTTCACCGAACATTGTCTATGAAGACTTAGAAAAATATATAACCCGGGGCACCTGGGTGGCTCAGTCAGTGGAGTGTCCAACTCTTGATTTTGGCTCAGGTCATGATCTCATGGTTCTCGATTTACAGCTCCATATTGGGCTCTGCTCTGACAGCATAGAGCCTGCTGAAGATTCTCTCCCTTCCTCTCTCTCTGCCCCTCCCCTACACATTCTCCCCCTCCATCTCTCTCTCTCTCTCTCTCTCTCAAAATAAATAAGTAAAAACTTGAAGAAAATATAAAGAAACATGTAAAACCCAAAATAAAAACTAGGATAGTCAACACACAATCTGGAAGAGATTCTATGTACCACGAATCAGATGGATTAAATTTGAAGTAAGGTGGGAAGACCATTTAGCTACCTTTTAAGATCTGCCCTCTGGATCAGGCTACACAAGATACATTTCTATAAGAAAACAAAGCATTCGCCCCAGTACTGAATAGATGTCACATTTTGATTAATCTAGAGTACCAACCTTGCTTAGCCTAAATCTAACCCTACCCTTCACTTCAATAACCCAACACATGCACACATACACACAAAAACTATTTTCTTCATCCTTTTAGAAAAAAAGTTTAAGGAAAAGAGCTAGGCAACAAGAAAGTAAAATGGGTTGGACAAAGAGGGATCAGAGTGCTTGATGTCACTTTGGAAAATGTAGCCCCTCATTTAAGGGGAAAGTAAAAGCCTTAATGAATCCAAAAACATGGTGGTTAGATTTTTGATGTATTTCATAGCTTTTCAATCTAATGACTGTACCTAGAAAAGATAGTAATAGCCTGAGGAGTGGGTAGGAGCTGTGCACAATAATGCAATGACAGCGCTAGACTAAATCCATGCGACATCTGTGAAATAAAGACAGGAGCAGTCAATACAGCCTATTTGTGGAAAACACTAGTTCTGGAGAGATCTCTACTCTTTCAAATAAGAGTAAAGAAAGCAAAACATAGGGGTCTGGGAAATTATTGCAGAGCCAAAAAAAAAGAGAGCCATTTTCTAAAGGCTAACCAGTTGAGCAGCTAGGAAAATTGTTCCGAAAATAGGGCATTCTCAGAAAAACACAAACAAGACAAAGGTGAGAACCATGGGAAACAGGTGCAAAAACCTTAAAAAGGCTGCTTTTTCAAAAAAATCTGATATTTTAAAAGACCCTTAACCCATTAAAAAGTTAGATAAGATAAAAAAAACTAATAATAAAGTGCATATTGAAGATAAGAAACAATAGTATTGACAACAGACTTAAAATCCTAACGTGGAGAACAAGCTAGATAAATTTCTGAATAATCCAGAGGAAAAATAACATAAGGAAAGTAAACACTAAGTAAAAATTCATAATTATGAAAGATAGAAAATGATAATGCAGCCAGAAATTAATAGAAGTTACAGCAGGAGAATGCACGATGTCTAAAGTAGAAGCAATAATGAAAGATTTAATGAATTAAAATGTTCCTATGCTAAATAAATGACCAACATCAAGATCAGAAGGGCTCAGAATAGGGGCAAGTGGGTGGCTCAGTTGATTGAGTGTCGGACTTCAGCTCAGGTCATGACCTCACGGTTCGTGAGTTCGAGCCCCGCATCGGGCTCTGTGCTAACAGCTTAGAGCCTGGAGCCTGCTTCAAATTCTATGTCTCCCTCTCTCTGCTCCTACCCCTCTCATACTCTGTCAATCTCTCTTTCAAAAAAAAAACAAAATAAAAACATTAAAAATTTTGTTTTTAAAAAAGAAGGGCTCAGTAATCTTTGAGCATAAAAAAATCAGAGAGACTTATATTGTAATATATCTCAAAAAAAATGGAGTTAGAATGGTAAGGAAAAAAATAACAAAAGCACCCAAACACTTTTTTAATATAATGAAAATCAGTTTACTCCTTACTTCATTCCAATGCTAAATGGTAGAAAAATAGCAGACCCATTTCTAAAGTTTTGAGCAATAAAAAGATTATCCCCCAAATGGCAGAGCTTGCCAAGTTGTCCTTTGTAGGTGCAGGCCACAAGAGAGAAAGGTATTTTCAAATAAGCAGATCTCAGAAGACACACTGCCAACATGTGTAGCTTGAAAAAAAAAAATAGAAAACATTATCTTAACAGCTACAGATTAACTAAACATAATTTTAAAATAGGTCACAACATAAAAAAGCTGAAGTACATATTAAATAGGGTTTAATGGCATGTATATACATCTGAAGTATTTAAATTTTTTTCTAAAAATAAGTTATATGAAATAAATAATATTTTAATAATAATCGAGGTTGAGATCTTTAGATTAATGACCACAATTTCAAGTGACTGCAGGGCTTGAGGAACATGGCTGATAACCAAAGAGGTCCAGCCTTCATGAATAGGCATGGTGGGGACCATGCTGAACTAGAGGGCATATCCACTGTCCAAAAACAGCAGAAGCTCCTTAAATCCCTCGCTTCATTTCTGTGCAGTATGGGCCAGATCAACAAATTTCAAGAGAAGCCAGAAATCTATATGTGTCGCATTTTTTTTCATACACACAGAATCCAACTATCAAAAAAGCACTAAGGGTGCCAAACAAAACATGTGTTTGAGATTTGAGCCATTGCTAACCAAGTTTTAACCTAGACATTCAAAAAAAAAAAATGGAAAGTTTTAGAATTACAAAGATAAGTAAAACACCAGAGATCATATGTGGGAGGTTTGGGGGATAGAAATGTCTTGCCTTTCTGGGGATACAAGGAGTTCAAAAGAAAGACTAGATTGGAAAATTAGAAATGCATAGGGTATCAGTGTTTTGGAAAAAAGTATCCTAGCAAAATTTTAAACTTTATTGGATATGGTAAACAAACAAAGCATTGCTAGATAGTGATGTCCTGCTGTACAAATGACTGCTTATTGCAAATCCAAAAGGATACTAACGTGTTAAAAATAATCAAGGTGGTCAATGATTTAATATACAAATACCACTGAACAGAGGCAGAGGGTACAATTACTATGAAACTAAGTACAACTGAGATAAAATGCAATAAATGAATCAAAGTAGGTTACTTTCTTTTTAAATATGATTTAATGAGTTTAAACACAGAGAAACATACTGTTGCAGAGTAGAAAGTAAATATTTATCAGAAAAGGATAAATTAATAAAGGTACAGACTTTGTAAGCAATTTCATCTTATTTTTATTTTTTAGTTTAAGTAATTTTAACTTATTTTTAAAAACATCTATAGAAATACAAATGTCTGACATTTATGCAAACGTATGGGATGGGGAGGCTGGGTGGCTCAGCTGGTTAAGTGTCTGACTCTTGATTTCGGCTCAGGTCATGACTCATGGTTGGTGAGCTCGAGCCCCACTTCAGGCTCAGTGCTGACAGTGTGAAGCTTGCTTGGGATTCTTTCTCTCTCCCTCTCTCTCTGCCCTCCTCCTCTCTCTCTCTCTCTCAAAATGCATAAATAAACTTAAAAAAAAAATAAAATCTTAAAAAAAAAATAACATACAGGATGTAACCAAAATCGTAGTCAGTGGCAAATGTATACCCTTAAATGCTTTCTTAATATCAACAGAAGAATGAGAATAAATGGAATAAACAATCAAAGTAATGAGGGAAAAAACTAAAGTAGACAAAATGATGAAGACAAAAGAGGGAAGAATTACGTTAAGGGTATTAAAATCGATTTTTAAAGCTGATTAAAAAAAAACAAAACATAAAACATAAGTGCCAATCAAATCATACAACATGAAGAGAAGTATATCCCAAACATAAAATGAGGTAATTAACAATAAATAGGGTTAAATATTTATTTTTTTAAGTTCATTTATTTTGAGAGAGAGGGGAGAGTACGTGCCCATGGGGGAGGGGCAGAGAGAGAGAAGAGAGAGAGAATCCTAAGCAGAATCCAGCTGTCAGCAAAGAACCGACCACAGGGCTTGATCCCAGGAACTACCGTGAGATCATGACCTGATTCGACTTAAGAGTCAGTCACTTAACTGACTGAGCCACCCAGGTACCCCATGGTTATTTAAAAGATAAAAGAAGGTGCCGTGCTGTATTAATTCACTTGAAATTCTCAATGAAATGGATGCTTTTCTAAGACAACATACATTACCAAATGGTTGAGATTTCCAGAAGTGGAACCTCAGGATACATGATAATAGATAAACTAATTTTGCAGACAGAATGCAAGAGCACAAGACACTCTGCCACTTTCTGCTGGGTGAACTTGGGCAAATCAACTTGCTTCCCTGACTGTTCCCTTCTCTACCAAGGAGAACTCTGGTGATCATTGGAGTCTCTTCCAGCATCAAAATTCCTTTCTTTTCCTATGTGCTAATCACACACAGGCATGAGTGGAAAGGTTATACAACATAAGAGTAAGCAACACCACAAAGAATAATAACGATGTTTTAGATCCACTCTCCTTGCTGGCTCCCTCCCTTGTTCCCTTGCCCATCTCAGTTCCTATTAATTCAAATGCCATAGCTAAAAAAATATTAGCCAAAAAATTTTAGTTCAATATTGATTCATTCATTAGATTGTCCTGAAATTCTTTCTTTTCTTCTGTGTCTTAGGACTATGCTTTTTTTTTTTTTTTTCTCCCAAGTAACAAGAAGTCATATATGGTCTTTTCTTCTTGAACTCTTGGGGGTGGTTTCCAATACCTAAGTCCCCCTCCAACTCATACTTCAGTTTTGTGGCCTCTTTTTATATTGTTTTATGGAAAATAGCCAAAGTGAGCATCTGTGTTCCTATTCTTCCAAAACCTCCACATCTCACCCTTTCTCTGAAATTTTTCTTTGGAGTTTCATATCATTTGGCATCTCTCTTTTTTAGTGAGGGTGACGCACTAAATCTTTTGTGATGGCTCCAGGATTCAGATATATTTACGCCACTCCTGCTGCCAATGTATCAAGTTGATCAGATTTTGAAATACCATCTGGTTATGATTTGAGTGTAATAGGCCCTGTAAGTAAATCTGTTCATCAGATTTATTTCAAAATTATTTTTCCAACTAATTGCAGGTTATTAGAAGAGCCATGAAGTGAACCAGAACAAATAGAATTCCTTGTCAATGAAGCCTGTGGAGGATGGGGAGGGAGGAGAGGGAGCAGAGGAGGGTTAACTCAAATATATCAAAAGCCTACATGTAACTACTTTACAGTTTTCACTCTTCTTATAATCTCCCTGATTTTAAACAGTTAACCGTATTATATGTCCTGAGGGGCTGTGGCTCTTCTTTGTATCTAGTGAGGCTAAATTTTTCTTGATCCTTCACATTTGTTTCTATTTGGAGAGAAGTTATTATATGACAGCTTTGGGCTCTTATATGTGCACAAAACTATCTGTCTCAAGGCACTCACCATGGGTGATATTTACTAGACACATGATATACTATTTTCTCTGATAGGTGCTTTAATGCACGATGCTTGAAGCTGCATGAGGGAAGGCCCAACACTACACCCAGCGCAGGAACCTAGAAGAACGTCAACTGACACAAGGTAGGACTTCAACAAATAGTATTAAGTGAATAAATGAATTGAAGGAAGACATCACCTGATTTAATCTTTACAACACGAAAGAGTAAGTGCTATAATTCTCATCCTTACACATGAAGAAACAAAGGCTTGGACCAGAGGGTTACTTGCTCATGGTCACATTGCTAGGAAGTAGCTAAGTTAGAACGTAAGCCCAATTCTTACTGATTCGGGAGCTTTTCCCATTTTATAATCCTAAACCCATCCCAAATGTACTAAAATTCTGCCATTTGCTTCAGTTGAGGTGGGGCAGATTGCACTTGATAAGCATCTTATTGTACATTCAGAGAATGTCTAAAAATTTCTGGAACAATCTTGGATGTGTTTGAGCCAGAGAGCTATGTGGGTATAAGAAATCCTAGAAGAGAATCACAAAGAAGGTAATTATACAAGCTTTGCATAGACTATGGCTTCTGATCATTACTTAACATTCATGAGTACTGGCAAATTCCCTGGACATTCTAAGGAATTTAGGTCATTTCCTATGCCCTGGCCAGAAAATTTTATCTTTTCTACTCATAAAAAAAATCTAAAGATAAATAAGATTGATATTGTAACAGATCAAAAATTATAAATGAAAATCAAATACATTTCAGAACAATTTTAAGTGATTTAAGAATCAGTCAGAAGTTTGTCTGTTTCAGAGCAAATGCACATGCATAGAAAGGAAAAACCAGAAGTGAAAGGTAAAACAGGACTCATATGGTAGTACTATGTCCTAGTGGGCCATCCTACAGCAAATAAAGTCTACGTAAATATTCTTCCATCCTTAAAAGTTACTCAGTGCTATGTAAGGAAATCATTAAGTTGCCCTCTAATGCTAATTATTGCCTTTCTTCAAGATGTTATGCATCTTTTCAATAAGTAGAAGCCAATTATGTCTTAATTACTACCCATGTTATTAAGGATTTTTAAAATGCCCCCTTTGTCTGATACAAGAAGAGAGTTCACCATAACTTCCCAGTGTATCCAAAAATATATCTGTAAAGAACAGTTGATATATTATTATTGACATTACAAAGGTATGAGTGTCTTTTCTCTTAGAAAGATCAGAACATCCCTGTTACATATGATTTCACAGTTTATGGTATTAAATCATGCCTTATTAGCATATATGTAATAGTTTTGCCATTACACATTAGTCAGTTTTTTTTAACATGACAGTGTAATATACATTTTATTTTCCATTAAGCAAATTGGATTGCTAAAATAAAAATCAAAGTGCACATCAGAAATGAAAGTAAAGGGGCACCTGGGTGGCTCAGTCCATTAAGCATCTGACTCCTGATTTCGACTCAGGTTGTGATCTCAGTTTGTGAGATCGAGCCCCATGTCAGGCTCTGTGCTGACAGTGTAGCTGCTTGGAATTCTCTCCCTCCTCATCTCTCGCTGGCCCTCTCCCCTTCATGCATTCTCTCTCTCTCTCTCTCTCTCTCTCTCTCTCTTCTCTCAAAATAAATAAATAAATGTTTAAAAAAAATAATTATTGTCTCTAATTTTGCTTGCCCTAAGATCTATGCCCATAATATGAAATGAGCAAACACCAACATTCAGAGCTTCCCTAGATCACAATTACATCTCACCCTTTCATTTTTGGCTGTCTTTACTAACCACTCAACATAACTGTGAAAGTTAAAAAAGACCATTCTTACTTAGCCCATCACTGGGGAGAATTTGATGTCAGTCCACATGAACAGAATTACATTATACTCTGAGAAAAGGACTCTGGGATGACTCTAGAACCAGCCACCAGCTTATATTTCTCATGGTCTTGGTCTTTAGAAAAGTCTATCCTGGCCAAGCCAAAACAACTGGTGGCAACCTTCTAGCTGTGTGTGTGTTCCCCAAGTAGAATTTCCAACATTGCATACTCAAAACTAACAAACAAAAGCCAACGGTGCAATTCTTTTACGATGGAATGCCAATTTTCCATTGAGAAATTTGCTTATTACTTCTAGAATTGTTCCTTATAATTTGGAAGTCCTTTAAGACCAATTAGAATTGACATTTAGTTGTTTAAACTCAAACACTGGCCATCATGAAATATTCTCTAAAGTAGGGTGCTTCCTGGTGAAAAGCAGAAACTCTGGCATTGGGCACACTTCTTTTCAATTCCAGGTTCTCCTTCTCACTGGCCATTCAATCTTCACCTCACCTCACTGAGCCTCAGTCTTCTCATCTCTAGATGGGGGCAGTAGTGGTCTCTAATCCAATGCCTACATCATGAGGTTATTTGTGAAAATTAAATGAGAAAATGGAACTACAGCAAGGACCTAACATAGTGCCTGACACATAGGAATGGGTTAATAAATGCTATCTATAGTTGGCATCTCTCTCAACACAAATATAAAAGTTGTTTTGACTGCAACAAGTATTTGCTGAGCATCACTATGTGCTAGACCAAGAGTAGGTGCTAAGAATGATAATAGGGTGGTCATGGAGAACCTGTAAGGTAAGATTTGGTTTACGGAGTTCCTCAGAAGGCTCAAGAATTGTTGAAATTGTACTTTTCTTTTTTATTTTTATTTTTTGTAAACAGCATGCAATAAAATAAAAATTCCTTTGCCAGTGTTATTTGGCAGTATATATTTTTTTAAAATCAAGAGGTTCACCATGTGTCATCATCCTTCCTCCTTAAAAATTGCTAAGTTGACAATTGCAGAATCAATTGTTGACAACAGATTATATAATCATCTCTAATGTTATGTATAAATCAGTGCTGTCATAGAAAGCCGCTCTGTGTGATTTCATCAGAACCTCTCACACGGACTGCTCCCATCCAAATCTAAAGCTGTTTTCTATCAGAGCAGTGAGAGCTCTGAAATATTCACCTGGCAAACAAAACCCTCCTGATTTAAAAAAAAAAAAAAAAAATGCCCTCTCTGTGTTCCAAAAAGTCTATGGAAATCTACATGTTAAACCAATAAAAACCAGGCAGTAGCATATGGAACATTTTTCCAATTATTTCCCCTCTAAAAAATTACTTTCTGCAGGTTGAACCTCAGGTATTTTAAAATTGTAGATTCAATAGCTCTTTAAACTTTTAATTGGTTCGAGGGTATGTTCTGCAATAAATAACAAGCCTGAGGAAGATTTACTGATGTGTTTTCTTTTTTAATGTTTATTTTTGAGAGAGAGAGAGAGAAAGAGAGAGAGCGAGTGCAAATGGGGGAGGGGCAGAGAGCGAGGGAGACAGAATCTGAAGCAAGCTCCAAGCTCTGAGCTGTCAGCACAGAGCTCTATGTGGGGCCCAAACTCACCAACCATGAGATCACGACCTGAGCCCAAGTCCAATGCTCAACCGATTGAGACACGCAGGTGCCTGTCAGTTTTCAAAATAAGTTATTTTGAGGGAAGAAAGATGATTCCTTAGGTAATATGACTTACTCCTTGGATTCTGAAATCAAAAAGTCACAAAGGGTCTAAGAGAATATTATTTTAAAAATGGATATCTGTTCCAGTTAAGTGTAGAGAAAGGCTGGTACAATTACCTTTTTAGAGAAATAAAATGCATGTATCTACTCTATTTTTTTTTCTTTTTCTTTTTTCTTCAATCACTAACCTCTTACTATGCCTCCTACTGAAAGTGTTTGTTATTCTGAGGAATAAAATGTAGACAGCTCTCCACTGGAAACAGCAGTTTCTCTCATCAAAGCAAGTATTTTAGAAGTCTGATCCTTAAATTTACCTTCAAAGAATACTTTCTGGCAATTACTTCACTTTTTAATTGCCATTAATGAAAAGCCTCATTTATAATTTTTGTTTTATTTTTATTTATAATATGAATGCAAATATTTCCTGTGGAATTACAGAAGAGTAAAAGAAAATAAGATTACCTCAACATTCACTGAATTTCCAACAAACACTACCCTCTGCGTATGATGTTTGATCCAGAAATAATAAGTAAAGGCTTTATTCATTTGCATTAGCTCTGACATTTTAATTTTCACAGCGTGTATTTACTAAGAATGACTATTCTGGATCAATGGTTCCTCAATATTTATACCAGCAACTTTTCCAATTACCCTTTAATCTTTTTTCTGCTTGCATCCTCCTTTTGTCCTGAACCCAAACACGAAGCACAACTTAGAAGAAATATAAACATGAATGTGAACACACACACATATGCACACATGCAACTTGGTTGGTTTCCTGACTGACAACCTTTGGATATGATATGTTTTAGTCCTGAAAATATGCGCTAGCAAGAATGTTGGTTACATGTTAGCCAAAGAGGGGGAAAAAAAGGCAAATGTAATGGTAGGAGCTTCTGCTAATGGATCTGAGTGCCACCGAAGAGTTCCTGAAGTTTTCACAGCATTGGTTTTTGTAATCTTTTTGGAATTTGCTCTGATTCCCCAGAGACCTCCAAAGAGCAATTTAAGAATCATTGTTCCGAAACATTCCTTATAGTCAATAAGGTCAGAAATATCAGTATAAGTTTCTAGAAACTAAGTTTCCGATTCAAATTCCACTAATCTCTAAAGAGATCATTGGTTAAATTTTAGCCCTGGGGCTTATGAATAGATTATATTTCCTTTTGAAAACGTACACTTCTGCAGTAATCTATAGTCTACCGTTATGAATGAGTCTTTTCAAAACAACGCATTATTTGGAAAAGTCAGATGGAGGGCTGGAAGGTTCATCAGAAAGCTGCTGATCACAGGCGAGAATCTCGGTTCATTTGACACACTTCTAAGGAGAAGTCCTTCCATTGTGTGGAGGGTCCAAATCATTAGAATAGAGAGTAGTAGTGAAAGAATATGTTCTCTTTCCTTGTTTCATATGGGCAGATGTGCTGTTACTCATCCTTCAAAACCAGTATTACTCCCTTAAATAATGATTCTCAAGGAATTTACTAGTGAATTCCACAAACGAGGAGCCAACATACCTCTGTTTTTACCACAAATCCCTGGTCTATACAAAAATTCTCGTGAAGTTATATGGGATAAAACGGTAACATTTCTTATGAGTATGTTCTCACGTTCACACATAAAGCTGTCCAAAAGCCTAATATGGTTCAGTTTCCACAGTGCAGAATCTGTTAATTGGATCTGCCTATGTTTTCCAACTCACAGCATCCTGCAGTGCTAAGTATCTAATATAAACACTCCCCACTGAGACTCCTCATAAACCCTGATTTTTTTTTCTTCCTTCAAGTCAGCGAGTGAATTTAGATGGCCTAAATACTAAAAATAAACTTGTTTTTAATTCCTTACTGACATAATCCAATCCTGCACATAGAGTTTAATAATGATTATCCATTTTTTAATCTTCCCCAAAAGAGTAATGCGATGTTGATGTAAAAAGTACAAACAGAGAAGGGCGGGACAATGTTTTGGCAATCTCAGATATTACCTTCAAGAAACGAGAGCATTTTCTATCCACTGTTTTTTGTGATTGTTGTTTTAGCTGTAATGCTATTGCAATAAGCATATATACAGGAAAGAATGCATATCTTAAAGGGGCACTTTGATGACATTTTTACAAGGTTATCACACACAAAAACCGCCTAGATCAATATAAAGAACATTGCCACCCCTGGAAACCTTCTTTATGCCCGCATCTAATCATTATCCCATACACAAAAGTAACCACCATATTATTTTTATCACCATAGATTAATTTTATCAGTTTTCAAACTTCATACAGTATCATATATTTTGTATGGTTAGATATTTAACTTTTTTTTTCCTTGCCATTATATCATTTTGAAATAGATCCATGTTATCTGCACCAGTTCACTCTCTTTTGTTGTATGGCGTTGCATTATATGAGTAGTTTCAATTATGCATTCCATTTCTTCAATAAACACAGGAGCTTTGAGATTTTATGCTTTGTCTTGTGTCAATTTTTGTAAGTTTGTATTTCAAGATGTGTCCATTTTAATGTTTGTTTATTTTTGAGAGACAGAACGTGCAAGTGGGGGAGGGACAGAGAGAGAGGGGGACAGAGGATCCGAAGCAGGCTCTGTGCTGACAACAGCAAGCCCGATGTGGGGCTCGAACTCTCAAACCGTGAGATTTTGATCTGAGCCAGAGTTCGACACTCAACTGACCGAGCCACCCAGGCGTCCCAAGATGTGTCCATTTTAATGTAATTTGTATATCATCTTTTCAAGTCTATGAATCTTTAGTAATATCATCTTTACTTTTTTTTTTTTAAGTTTTTTTTATTTTGAGAGAGAGAGAGTGTGCACACGGCACATGCCCATGCATGCAGACAGAGGGAGAGAGAATCCCAAGCAGGTTCCATCCTGTCATCACAGAGCCCAACAAGGGGCTCAATCCCATGAACTGTGAGATCATGACCTGAGCCAAAATCAAGAGTCAGCCACCTATCCAAGTGAGCCACCAGGCACCCCATCTTTACATTCTTTACATTTGTAGAGTATGTTTGTTATCTGCTCTCTTTTTCATAAGTTGTATTTCTAAAGTGTTCATCAATTCTATAAATTTTTTCAAATAAATTAATTTGATTTGCTGTTTGCTTCTATTTGTTTGATTTCAGGATTTTATTGGTTTATGTTCTCCATTATTTATTTTTATTTTAGGATTTTTAGCTTTAATTTCCTATGGTTTCTGTTGGACCTTGAGAAGAATACTTAGATAATGATTTTTTTAGAATTTCTTCTTTTAATTTTTGCATTTAATGCTATGATTTTCCTCTCAGCTTTTGTCTAGGTGCATTTTACAAGGCTTAATATTTTTTATCTAATGAAAATGACACTTTCTAACTGCTATTATAATTCATCTTCAACGTACGTACGAATCAGAAGAGTACACTTTAATTTTCAAACATTTTGCAGATTATCTATTTTTACTCTTGTTATTGATTTCTAGATTAATTTCTCTGTGGCCAGAGAATCGCCTAGGAATATTTTCAAACTTTTGAATTTTGTTACGATTTACTTGATAGTACAGCATATGGTCTACTTTGGCGCATGTCACTGGGAGACGATTCTCAGGGGTGTCTTATGTTTATGCCCATCTTTAGAGCAGAGGCCGTGACTCCTCTTATCCTGAACTAGATTTTGAAGGATTGTGTATAGCAATCAACTCTGGAAGATGGAGACAGTGTCCTTCTCCAACATAAAAGGCGAGTTTTCTTACAGATTTGAAAGACGTGTCCCTCTGGACCAGCCAGCAGGCATGCTTACTATTCCGTATGAGAGACACTGTTCCATAGCTCCTCTGCCTTCTTCCTTAATACCACTCAGTGCACATACAGATAGTACATGGCCTTCTTCAAACCATTCTGTATGTATGAATTGCAGCGTGGAGGACTAGTACCAAACGTACTGATGCTTGTGTAGCTTGCTATAATGTGAGTAATAAAGCCCAGTGTCTCTGAATCTCATTTTTTCTGCCAGCTTCCATGAAATCATAGCACACTGACATTTTAGGTTAGAAACAGGATAAAAGCAGGGTGAAGTCAGCAAGATGGCAGACAAGAAGCCCTAGAACTTCCTTCCCCCCTTGGAGGCACTGACTCAGTTGGAGACACATGAACCAATTTCCCCTGTAAGAGATCCGGAAACCAGTTAAGAGGCTCCTGCACCCCAGGTAGGTGCAAAAGCAGACGCATCAAAGCTGGTAAGAAAATTCATGGCACTCATTCATCATAGTCCTTCACCCCAGCTCAGTGTGGCATGATTGGGGGGGAAAAAACATCCCAGCTTCTAGCTTCTTGCTGGGGAAAGAAAGAGAAAACTGAAATATACTTCCAACATTCCAACTTTTTGGTGGGTGAGGAGCTGTCCATGGCACCGGCTTTTGTCTTCCGTGTCTCATAGTGTGGGTAAGACCCAGCATGCTCCGGATGCATGGGGAAGCAAGAATGTGGGAGAGCTGGGTGGCGGCATGCTCCTGCTCCAGAGGACCAACAATATAGCAGACGGAGGGCACTACCATTCAAGAGCCTCTCTCTCAGTTGACAAGATGGCGATAGTAAGACCTTCACTATCAAAAACTATTTTAAGTGTAACTTGACTAAACCCCAGTGAAAAGACGCAGAGTGGCTGAATGGATTTTGAAACAACAAGATATGACTATATGTTGTCTACAAGAGATCCACTTTAGCTTGAAGGAGAAACAGGTAGAGAGTGAAAGGGGGGAAAAAGACATTCCATGCCAATGCTACTCGGTAACCAAAAAAGAGCAGGAGTGGCCGTGATTATATCAGACAAACTAGATTTTAAGTCACAACCTATCACAAGAGAAAAATATAGACTTTATGCAATTATAAAAGTGGCGATTTACCATGAAGATATATCATTTATAAATATATATTCACCCAACATCAGAGTATCAAAACATGAAGCAAACACTGGTAGAACTGCAAAGATCATCTGTCTGGATTTTCTATCTGCTATTGAAAGGGAAGTATTGGAATATCCTTCTCTTATTATTTTTTTAAGTTTATTTACCTATTTTGATTGGGGCACCTGGGTGGCTTAGTCGGTTAAGCATCCGATTTCGGCTCAGGTCATGATCTCACGATTGGTGAGTTCAAGGCCCTCATTAGGCTTGTGCTGATGGCTCAGAGCCTGGAGCCTGCTTCGGATTCTGAGTCTCCCTCTCTCTCTGACTCCCCCCCCACCCCCTTGCGCTCTGACTGACTCTGCCTCTCAAAAATAAAGAAATGTAATATTTGATAGAGAGACAGTGAGGGAAAGAGACAACGTGAGCAGGGGAGGGGCAGAGAGAGAATCCCAAGCAGGCTCCATGCTGTCAGCGCAGAGCCCAACATGAGGCTCGAACTCACGAACCATGAGATCATGACCTGAGCCCAAATCAAGAGTCTGAGGCCTAACCAATTGAACCCCCCGGGGCTATTTTTTTTTTCCATACACCAACAGCAAATAGCCTAAAAAGTATATCAAGAAAAAACAACCCAATTTACAATAGCATCAAAAATAATAAAATATGGAGAAATAGAATGAAAGAGGAAGAATTATTACATTGAAAACTACAAAATATTTCAGAAAGAAATGAAAGAAGATACACTTAAATGAAAGATGTCTTCTGTTTACTGATTGGAAGACTTATTGTTAAAATGTTTACATAGACCCAAAGTGATCTTCAAATTAATGCAATCTCTTTCAAAATATCAATGCATTTTTTTTGCAAAAATAGAAAAATAAACACTAAAATTCATATGGAATTCAAAATAATCTTTGGAAGTATTAACAAAGCTAAGAGCCCCACACTTCCTGACATTGAAATATATTACATAGCTACATTATTTAAAACAATATGGTACTTGCAGAAAGAACAGACCTATCAATCAATGGAACAGAACAGAGAGCCTAAAAATACATGCATGCATATAGAGTCAGATAATCCTCAACAAAGGTGTCAAACTATAGAATCAAGAAAGGATAAGCTCTTCAACAAATGATTTTGGGAAAACTGGATGTCAATATGCAAAAGAATAAAAGTGTATCCCCATCTTACATCATATATAAAAAACCACCTCAAAATAAAGACTTAACTGTAAGACCTGAATTTTAAAACTCCTAGAAGAAAACAGGAAAAATGTTTTACAACCTTAGTCTTGGCAATGATTTCTTTGTTGTGACATCAAAAGCACAGGCAACAAAAGCAAAAATTGACAAGCGGGACTATATCAAACTAGAAATCTTTAGTGTAGCAAAGGAAACAATACAGCAAAAGACGACCAATGGAATGGGAGAAACATTTGAAACCATATGTCTTACATTTACATCTTACATTTATATATATCTTACATTTATATATATATATATATACATATCTTACATTTACATATTATATCTTACATTTATATATATTTATATATATTTATTATATATATAATATCGTATATTATATATTTATGTGTTTATGTGTTTGCGTATTTATGTATATATATATGGATTTGTTTATTTCGGTTGTTAGACTGGGTATTATAATTTGCATTGTTCACCTATTAAAGTCTATTTTAATTTAGTACTTTTATCCATTCCCAGACAATGCACAAACTATGGTAACTATATTAGTCTGCTCAGACTGTAATAGTGGAATGTCACAGACTAGATGGCTTAAACAACACAAAGGTATTCTCTCTCAGTTCTGGTCCTAGAAGTCAAAGAAAGGGGCCAGCAGTGTTGGTTTCTGATGAGGTTTCTCTCCTTGAGTTGCAGATAGTTGCCTTCCCTGTATCCTCACATCCTCACAGGCCTTCCTCTGTGAGTGCATAGTGAGAGAGAAAGTTCTGGTGTCCCTTCCTCTTCTCATAAGGACACCTGTCCTATCAGATTAGGTCCCCACCCTTACAATTTTATTCAGTTTTAATTATCTCCGTAAAGGCCTTATTTCCAAGGACAGTCACATTGGTGTTAGGGTGTCAACATATTAATTCTGGGGGGACACCACTCAATCTATAACACATTCTATAATATTTTATATTATATACATATATATATATATTTAATGATACATATTATATTTTGACTGCAATTATCTTCTCAAATTTGGGCTGCTTTGCTATATGTTCTAATATTGAGCGCCACATGCCATTAGTATTTATTTTTTAGTAGACAGTACCCACTTATAGTTATTCCCTTATATTTATCCTTTCCGTCACTTTCATTTCATCTTACAGTTCATCTAGGTTTCCATCTGCAATAATCTCATTGTTAGAAAAATTCCTTTAGTGTTTCTTTTGACACATGCTGGTAAACACAAAGTATCTGAGATTATTCATGATAACCAAGATTTGGAAACAATCTAAATGTTGGTGCATAGATGAATGGATACAGAAAATGTGGTATATAAATACAATGGAATATTATTGAGCCTAAAAAATTATTCTGCCATTTGTGACACAGATATAGCTATTGGGCATTATGTTGAACGAAACAAGCCAGTCACAAAAGGACAAATACAACATAATTCCACTTATATAAGATATTTAAAACTGTCAAACTCACAGAGGCAGAGTATGGTGGGGGTTGCCAAGGGATGAGGAATGGGAAATGGGAAGTCATTTTTCAATGGGTACGAAGTTTCAATTACACAGATGAATAAACACCAGGTCTCCTGTATTAGCATGTTACCTATAGTTAACAATACTGTATTGTCAACTTCAAAATTTGTTAAAAGGATAGGTCTCACATTAAGTGAGTGTTCTTACCACAATAAATAAGAAAATAAATATATAAGTAAATTTTTTTAATTATCTGATAAATAAAAATGTTTTAATTTTACTTCTTTTGGGGGTTGAGCGGATACACAAGCAGAAAGAACAGAGAAGGAGCTCTGCCTTGTCATAGTATTTAAAAATTCAACATATTTTGGGGTGCCTGGGTGGCTCTGTCAGTTAAGTGTCCAACTCTTGGTTTCGGCTCAGGTCATGAGCTCATGGCTTTGTGAGTTCGAGCCCCGTGTCAGGCTCTGTGCTGACAGTGCAGAGCCTGCCTGGGATTCTCTGTCTCCCTTTCTCTCTGCCCCTCCCCCACTTTCACTGTCTCTGTCTCTCTCAAAATAATAAACTTAAATTTTTTTTTTTAAATCTCACATTTTAATCTTTAAGTGTCTTAATCCAACAAAGGAATGGTGTGCTTTAGAATTTACCCTTAACTTTGAAAAATATTTTTTTTCTAAGAATACAAATAATTGACTAAGCAAGAGGTTCTGTCCTCAAAACTTTGTGTATATTATTATTATATATTTTTTTATATTTTTCAGTTATTTGAAAACTGGTGCCATCCTATCCCTGATTTTTTTAATGAAATTTCTAGGGCAACTCTCTAATGAAAATACAGCAGAGAGCTCATGGCATGCATGATACCAAAGCCAGGATAAAGCATGCTATTTCACTTTGTCTACTATTATAAAGCAGTAAAAAATATCCAATGGTAAGAAGACAGTCCCTTAAATAAATGGTGCTGGCAAAACTGTACGGCAACATGCAGAAGAATGAAACTGGACCACTTTCTTACACCATACGCAAAAATAAATTCAAAATGGATGAAAGACCTAAATGTGAGATAGGAAATTAACAAAATCCTAGAAAAGAACACAGACAGCAACTTCTTTGACCTTGGCCATAGCAACTTCTTACTAGACATATCTTTGGAGGCAAAGAAACAAAAGCAAAAATGAACTATTGGGACCTCATCAAGATCAAATGCCTCTGCCCAGAGAAAGAAACAATCAACAAAACTAAACGGCAGCCTGTGGAATGGGGAAGATATTTGCAAATGACATATCAGATAAAGGGCTAGTATCCAAAATCTATAAAGAACTTATCAAACTCAACACCTCAAAAATAAATAATCCAGTTGAGAAATGGGCAGAAGACATGAACAGACATTTCTCCAAAGAAGACATGCAAATAGCTTAAAAACCCATGCAAAAATGCTCAACATCATTCATCATCAAGGAAATACAAATCAAAACCACAGAGATACCACCTCACACCTGTCAGAATGGTTAAAATCAACAGCTCAAGAAAATACAAATGTTGGCGAGGATGTGAAAAAGGGGGAACTCTCTTACACTGTTGGTGGGAATGGAAAATGGTACAGCCACTGTGGAAAACAATGTGGAAGTTCCTCAAAAGTTAAAAATAGTACCATCCTACTCCCCAGCAGTAGCACAACTAGGTATTTATCCAAAGGAAACAAAAATACTGATTTGAAGAGGCACATACACCCCAATGTTTATAGCAGCACTATCGACAATAACCAAAGTATGGAAAGAGTCCAAATGTCCATCGACTGATGAGTGGATAAACAAGATATGATATATATTATGTATTTATTAATATAATTACATATTACATATGTACATAAAATACATAATTAATATAATTACATATTACATATGTACATAAAATACATAATATATAATGAAATATCACTAAGTGGTCAAAAAACAATGAAATCTTGCCATTTGTAACAACATGGATGGAACTGGAGTGTATTATGCTAAGTGAAATAAATCAGTCAGAGAAAGACAAATATCCTATGATTTCACTCATATATGGAATTTAAGAAACAAAATGGATAAACAAAGGGGAAGGGAAGGAAAAATAAGATAAAAACAGAGAAGAAGGCAAACCATAAGAGACTCTTAACTATAGAGAACAAACTAAGGGTTGCTGAGGGTATTGGATGGGGGAGGGCTAAAGAGTTGAGGGGCATTAAGGAGGACACTTGCTGGGATGAGCGCTGGGTGTTATATGTAGGTGATGAATCACTAAATTCTACTCCTGAAACCAAAACCACACTATATATTAACTAACTTGTATTTAAATAAATCTTGGAAGAAAAAAAAATGTGTCTACTCTTAAAGTCTCCAGGCCAGAGATGGCACATTATTATTAATACAGTCAAAGGAAAAGCAAAGTCACATTACTTTCTATCCCCATGACATTCTAGAAAGACAAGAAATTCTGCATTTTGCCTATTCTATTTCCATAAGCTCTTTTGTTCACTAGAAATATATATTAATACTAGGAAAAGACGGTATAAATAAACACTAGGAAAACTATTACTCTTTTAATTTAAATACCAAAATTCAATAGTAGCTAGTTTAGTCAGGATCATATTCCACTAGGATATATTTCTGTAAATACTTGCAATTATAAGTGCATGCTCTCAGAGGATTATACAAAAAGAAGACAATAAGAAGAGATTCACAGTTAGCTAGGGATTTACACTAAAAAGTTATAAAGTAAAATTAAACTCTTAGAAAGTTTTTGAATCAGAAAATAAAAGGCTTATTTGAAATTTTAAGGAGCAAATTTCTTTCGTGTTCATCAAAATTTGCCTTCTTATTACAGGTGTTCTCTTAAATTTTCAGTGTGGTCTCACATAGGCAAGCTCTATTATTCTAAATAATACGTTTTTTCTTTAACTTTGATTGGTCACCACATTTTTTAATATTTACCTTCTATGGTAGAGTTTCTCTTACTAGCAACCTGATAATTCAGTGAATCTAAGGAATCCATTAGGTCAATTGCTTAGAATAATTTACACAAAAGAAATGGCTTTTTTTTTTTAGTTAATTTATTTTTGAGAGAGAGAGAGAGAGAGAGAGAGAGAGAGAGAAAGCAGGGGACACTCAAAGACGGAGGGAGACAGAGAATCCCAAGCAGGCTCTGCACCATCAGCACAGAGCCCAACAAGGGGCTCGATCTCAGAAACCGTGAGATCATGACCTGGGCCAACATTAAGAGTTGGAAGCCTAACTGACTGAGCCACTCAGGCACCCCAAAATAAATAGCTTTTTAAGTTAAACACTTGAAATTGTTTCACTTCTCCATACGTTTTGGGTGTATGGAGGGGGAGTGCACTGCATAGAAAAAAGAAAGTATTAGGACAATACTAGAAGTGATCACAACCTTATTATCTCTTTAACTAAGGCCCCTTGAGGTTAAATTGCTTTAGGTCATACATGAGTTCAAACCTAAAGCAAAAGTTTACTATGGGCGCTAGTGTCTCAAGAGCTCAGTGGAACAACATCCAGCAGAGCTGAGACTCAGACCTCTGTGGAGGGAAAATCAGACAGCTGGCACTGACACCCCTGAACCAGCGTGATAAAACTTGTTCTCGGAGTGCAGAAAAAACTGGCAACTGGTACCAACTATTACCCAAACCAAATGTTGGGATGCAGGGCCATAATTAGAATGACCATTCAGGAAGGAGCATGCCCCTTCCTCTGCTCCAGACTCCAGTTAATGGCCCCTATTAGCAGAACCTGCCAGGGATTCCTCTGGCAAAAATAAGCTAGCGTTTGGGGAATCCCAGCCCCATATCACAAAGCAAAGTATACATGGAACAGTAGGATAGGTTTGGAGCACACTTCGGAAGGCATTCAATTTCCCAGAGGACACTGCAGTTTGAGACCTAATTAATGAAGGCATTGAAAAAGTAAAAGGGATGTATGACTAAACACGCAAGCTAGAGTGCCTGCAGTAAACACTTATGAATGTAGAGATTAACACAGTTCAGTCACGGAGCTGTGACACAAACAAATTACAGCTCGAAAGCCAAAAGTGATCAAAGAGGAATTTTATTCTATGACCTCTTAGATGACATTCAAGTGACTGAAATAAAAAGTCTTCAGAGACGCTCATTAAAGTGCCCTTTGTTTTCATTCCACTTTCCTCATAGGTTTCTTTCTTAACTGTGCTCTTTGCCATCCAAAAGAAGAAAACCTTTCTCTACGCCCAAGTCCCTGAAGCTTTCTTTCCTCTTCTTTACCACTGTGGCATTAATGATAATTCTATCATTTGGAGATGAATTATAATAATTAATTAATAACTTCCTTCCTTATAAAACATTTATTTCCATCTCTCATTGTGATCATGTGATTACATTAGTGGCCCAGTTCTTCACCCCTCTGTATTTATGCTCTTGGGCATGAAACTCTATAGCTCACACAACCTTGACACAGGTCTCAGCCATGTGATTTGTTTTGGCCACTGAAATTCTGAGAAGTGGGACACAAGAAGAAGCTTGAGAAAGCCTTTACCCAACTGGAGTCACTCTTATTCTTTCTCGTTGACAAAGCCATGAGAATATGCCAGGATGTCCTGCTGGAGGATGAGTGATACTCGGTCCAGATATTGCTATTATCCTAGCTAGTGGCCAGTCTACATCAGACTTGTACACAAGTCCACTCAAGATCAAAATAGCCCCACTAGGGGTGCCTGCGTGGCTCAGTCAATTGAGCATCCAACTCTTGATTGTGGCTCAGGTCATGATCAGAGGGGTGTGGGATGGGGCTTCATGCTGCACTCTGAGCTAAGCAAGGAGCCTGCTTGGGATTCTCTCTCCTTCTGCCCCTCTCCCCTGCTCTTGTGTGCTCTCTCACACTCTAAAATAAATTAAAAACAAACAAACAAAAAGCCCCACTAAGCCCAAACACAATCTCTGACCATAGATTGGTGGGGTAAGTAAATTATTATTATGTTAAGTTCCTGAAATTTGAGGTGATTTGATACACAGCATTATCATGGCAATAGGTAACCATTATACTCTTTAACAGGAGCAAATCAGTGCTGGCAACTCTAATATTCTCTTTGATAGTTTGAGGAAAGAAGAAATTGTGTGAACATTTATTTATTAATTTATTCATCTTCTGTCATATTTCAGTGAAATTAAAGCACACAGACCAAAACAAGGACTAATTCCAAAGTAAGAGACAGATGATGAATAGCCTATTTACAAGAAAATAAGATTACTCCCTATACTTAGAACTGATTCGAGTATTTCTTAATCTTTTTTAATGTTTATTTATTTTTAAGAGAGAGAGAGACAGACAAAGCATGAGCAGGGGAGGGGCAGAGAGACAGGAAAACACATGATTCCAACCAGGCTCCAGGCTCTGAACTGTCAGTACAGAGCCCGATGTGGGCCGCGAACTAGGGAACCATGCGATCTGACCTGAGCTGAAGGCGGATGCTCAACCAACTGAGCCATCCAGGTGCCCCTTGAGTAATTTCATTTTTAAAAACTTTGAAGAATATAGTCAAGCTTTTCATTACACTTTTCTAAAAAGCTTCTAACAGAAAATGATTAAGGAGCAATGATGTATTCCAGAATTTCCTTTGTAAAATTTATATCAGATTTTGAAAATACTTTCTAGTTCATTTATCGTTTTAGTCAGAATTATCCATTACTCTCAAAGACCTTTCCACGCCTTATTAAAGAGATTAAATGAAAGATGTAAATCATATTAATAAAAAAAAAAAAACTTATGGGACTATATTTTTACCTTGTTCAGTTTCCCAAAGATTTGAATAAGCTAAAAAAAAATCACTTAAAATCTGCCTGAAATCTTTGTCAATCAAGTCTGTTTTTTGGCTGTTGGGGTGTGTTTGTTTTTGCCTTTTTTACTAAGTTAGGTCATTAAAGAGAGAGAGAGAGAGAAAGGAAAAGGAAAAGAAAAAAAGGATAACCAGCCACTTTCCTCTCCTAACTGAAGAGAATTGGAGTTTGCAGCAGATTATTCAAGATGAATATCAGGAAGAGAGAAATAAAATATACACATCCACCATTATGGTTACCTGCCCAGTACTCCACATTGCCTCACATCCATAGCCCACGGTATAAAAAAGAAGAAAGAAATGACCCAGGCCACAGTCCCTAGAAAGTTCCAATGATTCTGAGAGGACTTCCCTTTCTACATCCCTGCTTCCTTCCTCTGTAGACCTACTCTTGTTTTCCTGACCTGCCACACCAGGCCAGGACCTCCACACTGTGCTAAGCATCAGTTAGAATGAACATCTTTGGACAAGAGGAAATTACTGAAGTAATGAGTAGCGAAACCATGTAACAGGAACAGAAGAATAAATGATACTGGCACACACTTAGGAAGACTGATCAAAGAGACAGAATAGCAAGTCTAGAAATAGGTCCAAGATCATCCGGGAAAGTAGATATGGTAAAGATCACATTTCAAATCTGTGAAGAAGGTGTTCAATAAAATTGAGGTAACCAGGTAGCTATCTGGACAAGACTAAAGTTGGACCCATACCTCAAACTTTACCTCGGGTATATCGATATTTTAAATATATGAAAATGAGGGGCACCTGGGTGGCTCAGTAAGTGATTGACTCTTGGTTTTGGCTCAGGTCATGATCTCAGGTTCATGGTCTCAAGCCCCGCATCAGACCCTATGCTAATGGTGTGGGGCCTGCTTGGGATTCTCTCTCTCCCTCTCTCTCTGCCCCTTGACTGCTCACACTGTCTCTATCATTCTCAAAATAAATAAAGTTAAAAAAAAACACTTAAAAATAAATAAATAAATGAAAATTAAATAATAAAAGAGAAGAAAACAGTTGAGAATTTAAAATCTAATCTCAAAGTGATCTTTCCAAACTTGATATTTTAATTCAAATAAAACAAAGTAATTGTTTAATTATGAAAGCATCTCTCAAAATGAGAGATGAGGGTGAGAAAAAGCATTCGCACATGTTATAGTCAAAAGGTAAATTTCCCTAATATATAAAATGCCCTATAAAACAAAAGCAAAATGCAGAATAATGTATAGTATGCTTCCATTTCTGTAAAAAAAAAAGTACTTTAATGTATGAATTTGTTATATGTAAATGAAATATCTCTGGAAATATAAAAAATTACTATTGGTTGCCCCCAGGGAGGGGAAATGAGTGGTCAGGGTTCAGAAAAGAAAGATTTCACTCTGTAGTACAACAAACTTTTAAATTATAAACTCCATGAATGTACTATTCAAAATAAATACATAAAACTCGAATTAAACTTTTTAATTTCTTAGTGAAAAATAACTGCCGGTATCCTCATGTTTGAATCAGGATTGTTGCCCTACACAGAAAAACCCCCAAATCTCAAGGCTTGACACGCATAAGGTTTACTTCTCACTCCATAAAGTCTGATACATGTTGGGTGACTCTCATGTACCCAGCACCCACAGTAGCTGCAATTCGGGACCTTCAGATTGGCTGCAGTGGAAGACTGATATGAAAAAGTACATGGGTTCTGAACTGGTCCAGCCCAGAACTGACACATGTCATGTCTGCAAAGAGGACATTGGCCAGAACCAGCCATATGGTCCCTGCCCCGACTACAGGAAAGGTCTTGAAAGAAAGAGCATGTGTGGAATACCTGGTGGTCATCACTGTATTTGCACCCCACCCCCTTTAGTAAATTAGTTTTCAAACAAAGGTCTTAACAATTATAAACCCCATACTTTATGTAATCTCTGTTTTATGTGCTTTTGGTTTTACCCTGTTAAAAAGGCATATTCATACTCCAAAGAAAGGCCCATAGATGAGTGGAGGGTGTCTTAGAATACCTTAGATTCACTGAATTATCAGGTTGCTAGTAAGAGAAACTCAACCATAGAAGGTAAATATTAAAAAATGTGGTGACCAATCAAAGTTGAAGAAAAAACGTATTATTTAGAATACCCAGATATATCTTACCTTGAACGTAGAAGAATGAACTTAGAACTTTGACCTAGAACAGCAATAAGAGTAAATGTACTGTTGGCCCGTCTGGATTTGGGTATGCTGTGAAATGTTTGAGTTTAGTCCTTTTCATCTATGCCAAGTACAATTAAACAATAGTAGTCGACACAGTCATTGCCTAGTTGGTGGGGGGTGGGGGGCGCACATGAGCTCACAGTATCCATTTTGTCAGGACCCAAGTTTTCACATCACAGTGAGGGCCACTAAGCATATTCCACCTCCACAAATTACAAAGAAAGTCTACAAGGAAGTTAATGCAATGTTCTGCTGTCTACTTTTGTCTTGGAAAGAACTGTTCGTATTCATACTTAATTTCTGTCTCTCAGTTCTACTCTGCCCATTTTGCCAAACTGAGCTTTATTACTTTGTGGCAAGAGAAGTGAGCTCTCCTAAAAAGTTGAAAGCAATGAAATAGATGGCTGGATGGCCTCTGCATTGTCCTTCTGGATACCGCGGGATGAAGCTTAGACATGATTTAGCGACGTAATGTAGTTAGTCTCCATTTTGCAAAAGTGTTTATTAGCCAGAAAGATTCCTGTATCCAATTCTGAAGCATGCCAGCTGTCTAAAAGAAAGATTCAGAAAGACAGAAAGCTTTGGTAATTGGGACCTGTATTGAGAGATTACTCCCCAGGAGAAGCGAAAAAAGAATTAGAGAAGAGATTGATCAGCATTTCAGCAAAGGAACCAAAGCAACTGAAGTGTATCTTAACATGTCATTTTAATGAGGCATGAAAGTGACTCCAAGAGCACTGTGTGAACAGGACATTTTGCCCCCTATATGTATGCTATTTTTGTTTACCCATAGTGATAACAGGGTGGGCTGTCATAAGCAGAATGTTGAGTCATGAGCACACCCTACTGGTTTGGCGTGGGACAACAGTAAAAGACAAAAGGAATTCTGAAAGATGTTTTTGTCTGTTTTTTGGCCTGTTTTTGTTTATTTGTTTGTTTTGTTTTAAATATGAACATAACAAAAGACAGTATTTTGTAATTTTAATATTATACTAAAATAATAGTAATATGTATAACATGTATATACTAATATAGGTTAATATATATACATATATACATATATATACATACATATATATACATATACACAAATACATACACACATGTATGTACATGTATATATACATATATGTATTACGTATATACATATATGTACATACGTATATACATGTATATATGTATATATGTATATACGTATGTACATATATGTATATACATATATGTACATACGTATATATGTATATATATATGTATATACGTATATATGTATATATATGTATATATGTATATATATGTATACGTATATATGTATATATATGTATATACGTATATATGTATATACGTATATATGTATATACATATATACATACATATATATATATATACGTATATACATGTATGTGTGTATATATATTACATTTATTTCAACAGAATCAAATCTTTTCTAAAGTTTCAGACAACTTGATATGCCTTCTTTCCCTCTTTCTCTATTTTTGGGATTCTCTTAACACTTTCAGCTCTCCTTTAGTTTTAGCAGACTTTGGATGCACCCCAAGGAGGAGGACTCTTTTGAAGTGAATCAATCTGATCCTGGATCCACAGAGCCACCTGCGGATGTCACACTGAAACACTGCTCCTGACACGCCACCTGTTTTTCCTTGTTCTCCTTCAATTTTTGCTTTCATCAGGCAAATTCTTCAAACAGCTGGGTGGTGCCAACACACGGAGCCCCCTGGAGAGTACATTTTTTCCACACTAGAAGACCAAACTTAATTGCTCAGTCACATTCGGAGTACTTTTTCTATTCCATGGATACCTTAATCATGTTAGCCATACTTGAATTAGAAAATTGCAGTGTTTTCAACCACACAAGATGAACACGAATTTATTTGCGGATGAATTTTAGGGAAAGATCAATAGGTAGTCATAATTGTGTGGCTAGCGAATAAATGAACATGTCGCATGATCCCTTCCAACTGCTGTCTTCCCAACTGAGACATTAACTAGAAAAGAGAGGCTCCGTGGATCACAGTAATGAATTAAGAGCTTGAGATTTATACTCTTGTTCTGTTTTGTTGTGTTTTTCACCCAATACTAGGGATGGAGACTACATAGCTATTTTTATATCCACGTATTGCTTTCGTGGTGCAGTAAACATCCATGATTTTACTGTACCTCCATAGCAATGCATTAAGATTTTATCATCACTATATTCTCAGGCTCCAGACAATAAGAGGTGAGAAGCTAGTGACAAAATTCCTATAAGTAAATGGGGGGCAAAGAATAGTGAATTCACCATTCTACTTTCATGTGGTCCAATCTTTTGTTTTAGAGATCAAAAAAGCTATACAGATACCATGGTGCAAAAGGAATTTCTTCCCGACTTTTATGTCTTTCAGGCAGAAAAATAATTTAATGACAAAATATTAAACCTCTTGCAGTATAATAGAGTAAAACTCCAAAAAATCTTGTATGGGCACAAAATGTAATTCATATTTGGCAATATTTGTCTTCCATTTGTTTTTGGCTCACAACTAACTTTGACCCGAAGAAGCTCCCACCACATTATTCATTTTGCATAGCAATATCCCTTAATTTGAGGCCCACCCTTTCAAAACGTGTACTTACATTTTTTTAAATTAAAATCTGATGGATAATTGTGTAAAAATGGCAAAGTTAATTCCATGAGTCCTGGTGCTGTAGCCATCTTCAGTTACCCCTATGAAATCCAATATGCATTCCGCGAAGGGATTAATCTAACAAAACAAAGCTCGAATTACATCACGCAAAAGCCTTTAATGGCTCCCCAATTACCTACAAAATTAAATTCTAAAGTCTTATGCTCACGTGCAAAGTCCTCTTCTGTCAACTTCTTCATCGTCAGCCCTTACTATCCTTGTTTGGATATACCTGTATGCCAACCTAACTGAATTATTTTGTCTCGTTGGATACTTTTTATGACTTTTTCAATGTGACTCTGTTGGCATCCAAAAACTAACACGACCAATCCAAATTCCTTTAAATCATATTCAATGATAGTGATGATGACAATAACAATATGAGAAGTAGCCAGCATTAGTGAGGGCTCATTGTGTGCCAAGCATTGAACTAAGCACTTTTATTTGTCATATGAACTAAGCACTTTTCATACGTAATAGTTCATTTATTCCTCTTGACAACCTTCGGTGGTAGGTCTGCGATTCATGAGAAACTGAGATATAATAATAAATAACTTGTGCAAGGTCCCATACGTTATATGTAGAACCCAGAGGGAAAATGCCTTCTTTTACATGAGCATTGTCTGATTTCTCAAATGTTATAAACCAACTTTATTCAAATTTGTCAGGCAGACCTTCAAGGTAGTTTTTGTAGAAATTGAACCAACGAGTAAGGAAGCCGTTCATGGTTCTGTCCTGGAAACTCACTGAAGTCCAGTTCTCTGTCTTCTTAGAGATCCAGCTACCACCAAGCATGGAAGCTTCACTTTAACCAGAGCAAGATTCCAGAAGCAAGATTGTTTACCTTAATGCAAACTGAATTGTCTGTGCTGGAGGTTAGACACGGTGAATTTTTAAAAATTTAGCTAGGATAACAGTTCTTAGAACGTGAGTAGCTAAGAGAATCTGCCAGATCAAAACTATTCTGAAGCAATACTCTGCTTTTTATCAGTGTTTCAACATTTACACTGACGGTACAAAAGTAGTGGTGAGGAAAACTGTTGGAGCCTTAGCACAAATCAAAGCAGTGGCACCAAACTGTACCAATGCTCTTCATTGCCAGGATATTCACAGGGGGGAAAGTTCCATTTAAGAATGTCCTTGAGAAAGCAATAAAATTTATCAATTTTATGAACCCTAGACCCTTGAGAACGTGTCTTTTTAATGTTCTGAGTGCAAAATGGAAAGTCTATGGAGTGTACATACCAAAGCACGATGGTTGACTCAAGGTAAAACACTTGTGTGACTGAGTTACAGCCGAACTAGATTTTTTTTTTATAACTTTTTTTTTTTTTTTTTTTTTTTTTGAGACAGAGAGAGACAGAGCATGAACGGGGGAGGGGCAGAGAGAGAGGGAGACACAGAATCGGAAGCAGGCTCCAGGCTCTGAGCCACCAGCCCAGAGCCCGACCCGGGGCTCGAAATCACGGACCGCGAGATCGTGACCTGAGCTGAAGTCGGACGCTTAACCGACTGCGCCACCCAGGCGCCCCACTAGATTTTTTTTTAATGGAACACTATTCTTACTTGAAAGAGGAACTAAAAGACAAAATACGGTTATTCAATCTTGAATAGTCGGCAAGCATTTTCTCAAACTTGAATGAAGTGAGCCTACTCCTTCAAAGAAAGGAGTTGACAATATTTGCTGCCAGTGATAAAACTGGAGCTTTTAAGCAAAACTTAGAGTTTTAAGACTTTGTCTTCTTCGTTATACTGGCAGTTTTAAACTTTCTCATGAGATTAGTGGTTGATGACTGTGATTTTTTTTTTTTTTACAATTGTAAAATAAAGTTCGTTAACATTTGTACTATCTGCACAAGTCAGTGCACCAGCATTTTATAATGACAAATGCATGATTTTACAAAACCATGCATAGATAAAATCTCCATTCAAAGTGCAAGATAGGGGGGGCGCATGAGTGGCTCATTCAGTTAAGCCTCTGACCCTTGATTTCGGCTCAAGTCATGATCTCACATTTCATGAGATGGAACCCACACTGCCAGTGTGGAGACTGCTTAGGATTCTCTCCCTCTCTCTCCACCTCTCCCCAACTCGTGTGCATGCGTGCTCTTTCTCTCTCTGTCTCAAAATAAATAAACTTAAAAAAAAAGTGCAAGATAGGACAATGGATTTTAATAGGACAGAATACAAAATGTTAACGGATTTCATTTCAGATTCCACACTGCAATGAATTTCAATAAACTGTCACTTCTTATGCTGTGATTTAGTACCAAAAATATATATCCAAATTACAGTAAAGCCTTGGACTGTGAGTAACTTGTTCTGCAAGTGTTCTGCAAGATAAGCAAAGATTTCTAATAACTTTTAACCTGATAAACAAGCAATGTCTTGCAATAGGAGTAGTACATGATGCTGAATGTCACATGATCACAACTGAGCCAATGGTTCTTCTCTTCTTCTCTCTCTCTCTCTGTCCCTGTCTCTGTCTCTCTCACTACGGGATTGTGGGTGATCATCTCCCATTCTCAGATGCTTGGTCTCAGGCTGTGGTGTTTGGCAGAAATCAGTGATTTTTCAGAACATTGGAAGGTGCCCACAACTGGCACTAGTGTATTTTTTGTCACTTCAAGGCACCGACGGACAGTCCTTTGCTTTCCATACAAGAGTAAGCTTAGGGATGCTTTGCTTCACTCTAGATTAGGCTGCCTGCAGATACAGATCCTCACCTCCGCTGTCTTATTGTCAGTTACATTAAGTACAGTATATGACAAGAGTTTATTAATATGCACTGTAGTCAACATCCCTGTGAGCATATATAATGGCCCCCATGCAGAAAAGGATTCCATTGAACCAATAGATAAGTGATTCCGTTAGTGATAGTGAAAGTCGTCCTACACAATCAGCCTCCTCTCTCTTGTCTCCCTCAAACCAGCCATGAAGGTTTTTAAAGGTAAATACAGATTAATTTGTTTCTTTTTCTTTATATTTTGCATTTTATTTATTATATTACAATCATTTTTATATGAATATTGTTGGGTTGTGGAATAAATCATCTGAGCTTCCATTATTTCTTATGGGGAAATTTGCTTTGATGTACAAGTGCTTTGGATTACAAACGTGTTTCTGGAATGAATTATGCTCGCGAACCAAGGTTTTACTGTATCTGCAGAAATTTTAAACTACTTTTTTTTTCAGTTTAATAAGTCAGATGAGTTATGAAGTCATGTTTTCTTTATATGTTTCCACCAAAACAAAATATCTCACAGATTGAAAGCAGAAATATGTGAAAATCATGTCCTCTTCTAAACTCGACACTAAAAAGATTTTCAAAAAATGTTAAACAATGCTACTCTTCCCATTTTTTTATTTTAAAAATAAATTTATTTTTCACAAATATTTATGTTTAATACAATACTGTTATCACTATTTTTAAATTAATAAATATTTTAATTTTACTTTCAATTTCATAATATATACTCAAGGAATTTTCAATAAATGTTCATGGATTCTGAGACTAAGGTGATTATATACTACTGAGCTCGGTCATCATCTCTAAGAATAAAGAGTCTAGGGGCGCCTGGGTGGCGCAGTCGGTTAAGCGTCCGACTTCAGCCAGGTCACGATCTCGCGGTCCGTGAGTTCGAGCCCCGCGTCAGGCTCTGGGCTGATGGCTCGGAGCCTGGAGCCTGTTTCCGATTCTGTGTCTCCCTCTCTCTCTGCCCCTCCCCCGTTCATGCTCTGTCTCTCTCTGTCACAAAAATAAATAAAAAAATTAAAAAAAAAAAAAAAAAAAAGAAAAACCTGGACCTGGTGAAAAACACCAGCTTATAAAAAACTTAACAATTCCAGAATTCCAGTGACTTTTCAAAAATTGAAAAATAAGGCAATATTAGGATTGCAATTTTCACACTAACCCCCTTCAGAAATGCTCTGGCTCTCTCTGTCCCGAAAATAAATAAACGTTGAAAAAAAAAATTAAAAAAAAGAATAAAGAGTCTACACCTTGCTGAATTCTTACATACCGTTCTCAAAAGGATGAACAAGTATAAGAAGCACACTAATCCATGTATCTTGAATATTTTTAATTTCACCAATAAGGAACCAGTTTAACATTTACTGAGGCAATTAGAAAATATCTAACTCACAAATTAAAACCATTCATGACATTCACTATGTGATTAGAAAAGCCTCATGTGCTGAGGAAGAGGGAGACATAAGCGTGTAGATAGTAACATTAGAATTCCAGCTGAGGACACCTGGAGTTTGAATTCCCTATTAGAATTCAGAATTCAGCAACAGAGCTTTAACTTCATCATAATAAGAATCATGTAATACTATACCATCAATTCTGTAGTATTTGAAGTGAAATTATAGACATTGTAATGCCCAACCTAATGCCACCTGCCTTTGAATCTCTAAGTTCTTTTTACGTGCCTCTTTCAGGATACCTAGTTATAGATTTTACCACTTCTTTATTGACAGTTTTTGAGCATTTATTTTATTTCATATTCACAAATTCTGAACATTTTACCAACCCTATCACTACAAACCAAAATAATGATAATTGGGTAAAACAGATCCTAAGAAGCAAACGAAAATTAACTACGAGTGCTAACAGGGCACTGGGAAGGTGGAACACGCAATTTCAGCAATACACAGAGATCAATAGTAAATAGTAAAGAAGAAATGGATATTCCAGTGGTAAATGAAATATAACAATGAGTACCTAGGAGCAGATTATATTTAGTCACATAAAAGTAAAAATAACAAACACTCAAAGCAGTCAGTAAAGATTTCGTAACTCAGCAGGAACTCAGGGGTGAGACTTGAATCCTGAGGGTGAAATAAAATGGAAAGTGGAGTTCATAATCTTAGATATATCTGACCATTAATTAGTTATGAGTTTAAAGATTCAGGAACAGGAGAACAAGACAATATTCCAGTTACCAGTCTATCAGAATACATAATTAAAGAATATATAATTTTTATTTGAATGAAGAGATGACTTTAAGCATACTGGAAATTTCACTTTACTATTTCAGTATATTAGTCTGCAATTAAAGTCACAATGCTTTTGACATAACTTGGATCAAATAAAATTAGGAACATGGAATGACAGCTTCTAAACTGTAACTCTTAAAAACATTTAGGAGAAAAAAAATTCAAACCCAAGCACAATTTTGTAGTTAAAAAAAAAGGTTGGATTTTAATTCTAGGCTGACCACCTTCTACAAATATAACCTTGAACAAAATATGCAATTTTTCTCAACCGCAGTTTCCTCATTTTTAACAAGGAAGATAAGATAATATCTTCCCAATAGGGTAGTCAGGAGCATTTGACTCCTGACTTATATGATTTATATATATCATATATAAATCCTGATTTATATCATATATAAATTTATATCATATATAAATCCTGACTCCTGATTTATACATATGTGTGTGTGTGTGTGTATATATACACATATATATAATAAATATAATAAATAATAAATATAAATATTTATTTATATGTAATAAATATAATAAATAATAAATATATGTATATATAAAGCATAGTACACATAAGGGTGTAAATATATATAATAATAAATATAATAATAAATATATATATATAAAGCATAGTACACATAAGGGTCTTATTACTTTTAATGATAAAGTTCACTGATTTTGATCAAAAAGTATTTAAAATAAGCTAGCTATTATTACCATTTCCAAGAAGAAAATATTTCCATGTACCATGATAGCAAAAAACAAAAACAAACCCCAAAGAAAACAAAACAAACATTACATTATTAAAAGTAGATTTTAAATGGAAAGAGAAAATGCTAGCCATGGTGCAAAAATAGCATGCTTCTCATTACAAACATGGTCAGGAGTTTTAGTTAGCTTGCAACAAACACCAAAGGGATGGAAGAGATGGGAAATGCTGCACAACCAAAATTCAGAAATATGAGATATTTATCCAAATAAAGGATAAAGATAAGAGTTTCATTTCCTTGGAGTTTCCACATAAAGAATTTATACTAATCTATCGATGAATAAAAGTTAAATCATTCCCAGGATCTCCTGTATTTTAACTTGTATAATACATAAACCTTTGCATAAATCTTATTTCTTTGTCTACAAATTAAAGTCATTTAACGTTTTTTTGTTTTGTTTTGTTTTTTGGTTTTGTGTTGTTACATAATGCTACCCTGAAAGTCAAAGAACTTTGAGATATGTTATGAGACTACTTATAAAAATGTGAGTCCTGGGGCATCTGGGTGGCTCAGTCGGTTAGCATCCAACTCTTGATTTCAGCTCAGGTCATGATCATGGTTCATGAGTTTGAGCCCCACATTGGGCTCTACACTGACAGCAAAGAGCCTGCTTGGGCTTCTCTTTCCCTCTCTCTCTGTTCCTCCCCTGCTCATACCCTTTCCCTCTCTCTCTCTCTTTCTCTCTCTCTCTCATTCTCTTTCTCTCTCTCAAAAATAAAATGAATAATCACTTTAAAAAATGTTAATCCCCTATTGTACCACAGGATACTGACAGGAACATTTCCTATTATCGTTGTTCTTCTTACCTCCCTCAAAGATGGTTATGCACATGGATGACAGAAATAAAACCCACTTAAACTGTGATGATGCCCTCACAATTACCTAATCTGAACTGCAGAAGAGAAATTCTTCATGGTAAATTAAAATGCTCTAAACCAGCTGTGGTATGCATACACCTTAGGTATATATAAAGTTTTTTCAGGGGGGATCTATACATGAACTTTCAGATTCTCAACTTCTATGTTTTTAAATTCTCACATATATACTGTCTTAAATTGATCCTCCTGAATATATACTTTAAAAAAATTTTTTTAATGTTTATTTTTTGAGAGACAAAGAGAGACAGAGCATGAGCAGGGGAGGGTCAGAGACAGAGGGAGACACAGAATCGAAGCAGGCCCCAGGCTCTGAGCTGTCAGCACAGAGCCTGATGTGGGGCTGGAACTCACGAACCTCAAGATCATGACCTGGGCTGAAGTCAGATGCTCAGCCAACTGAGCCACCCAGGCACCATGAGAATATACTTTTAATTGAGGTTCAAGACCTCCTGTTCAATCTCCCTCCCAAGATACCACTATCCCCGTCTCAAAGTTACTGCAGTCCATTGTTCCAGGGTATAAATTTCTGGGAAACAAAACAGAGGTATAAAAATATTAACATTGGTGTTGTGAAAGGAAATGATTAATAACTGGTGAAAAATCTTTTCATAAGACAGGTAGTTTATTTGTTTTGAACAAAATTAGGGCAAGACCCAACTGATAGTGATCTACTAGCAAGGTGCTTTTTAATAATCTGTTATTTGGAGTGATAACTGGGAAGGACTGCAAAGAATTGTGCCCAATTCTAATAATAAGGCTTCTATTCCTACCTGCTTATCTATGTGATAAGGTTTCTGAAGAGGTACATCTAAGCAAACAAAACAGATAGAATTGGGTTTGAACACTGTCTAAATCTAGCAACAAGTAATATTTAGAGACATAAATTAACTTTTAAAAGTTCCATCCGCTAAGAAATCTATAAAGAGATACACTACCAGATTTCTTCCTTTTTATATTTAAGCATTATGTTTCAGAATTTTAGTGTATATAAAACGTTTTTATCAGTGTTGTATAATTAAAACTAGAGTGAAAACCCTACTTAGAAAAAAAGTATTTTATCAGAGATTTACAACCACAGGAAATTATAAAATTTTACATTTAAAGTATGCATATATATATGTACATGTTTTCTTTTTACATAGAAGTATGATAAAATGACCAGAAGACATTCAAACATAATTATGTTTTATGTATTTTTATTTTTTTAAATTTTTTTGGTGTTTACTTATTTTTGAGAGAGAGAGACAGAGAGCAAGCAGGGGAGGGACAGAGAGAGAGGGAGACACAGAATCCGAAGCAGGCTCCAGGCTTTAAGCTGTCAGCACAGAGCCTGATGTGGGGCTCGAACTTACAAGCCGTGAGATCATGACCTGAGCCAACTAAGCCACCCATGTGTCCCTGTTTTATATATTTTAAAACTAGTTGATGGTTCATATCAAGTTGCTATAGTTTTTAAATTCCATAAGCCACAACTCAAAAAATGAGGTACAGTTTTAATTTTGTTATGATCATTTACCATACGTTGGAGAGTTGTTGTTTTTTTGTTTCAGTATCTATGTTTATGATGAGACCTTTAAAATGGTCAGTTAAATGTGAAGCTATCCATAGTTTCACAACGTTCCATTAGGGGTCAGTGAATAAAGGTTTGAAGTAGAATGCTCTGGTCTGAATTACAGACACCAGAAGAGATTCGATTGGGACCGATTCTAAAACGTCACATCGATCACTACAAACAAGGAGGAATAATAGTTGGGGGTTTTTTGGTGTTGTTTTTTTTTGTTTGTTTGTTTTGTTGTTACTGTTGTTTCATTTTGGTTTTTTTGTTTGTTTTTTTCAGTTCCGTGCCAATGTCTGGTTTCTGTCAACTCACCACACGAGATTTATGATTTTGAATGATTAATTAGCAGTGACCATGATTTGTTTTTAGAGAATTTCTCTTTGAAATGTACCTTGATCTTGATATATTACTGCAGGTTGATCTATACAGGAAAAACTGTCACCAAAAGCTGCAAGCACTTTGAGGGAGGCTTTATGTGATTATTAGATTTCAAAGCCATGAAAGCTGGTGCCAATCTTCCAAATAAGGCTTTAAACACAATTGTTGGTGAACACCTCCTTCTTCCTATAATCTTTCCTCTCTCCCACTTTCTCCAATACTGTGTAAAATATACATTGATTTTCTTTGAATTGGAAGTTTTAGCAATCTGAAAGTCATGTATTTGAAACAACTCACCTAACTACAATGTGAAACATTGGGTTCCCACAAGTGCTGAGCACCCAGGCATAATAAAAATCAGATAGTCTATAAAAGTCACATTGAGTCTTCAATAAATTTTTCCATAACATTTGACTATTTCTAGAGCACAGTAAGAAACATAATACTTTCCTTTATATAGCACCGACTTTTATTACTTTGTACAAATTGAGTGTTTGAAACCCAGAAAACCGCTGCATATTCAGTAGAAAAAGTCAATTGCTTTTCTGATCACTTTAATAAAAGCTGTAGAAATTCTTTATATTTAACATCTGTACAACTAAAAAGAAGTGTGTGTGTGTGTGTGTGTGTGTGTGTGTGTGTGTGTAAATGGGACCTCCAGCTGCTCTTAGATTGAAGGAATCTCCATGGCATCAGCAGACAGGAATGATATTTCATTCACCCTTTGGCCATGGTAAAGAAGTCAACAAGATCCACATGGTTGTTCTGGGTGTTAAAGTGTGTCTGCTTTGTAATCGTTGTCTGAGACCCAAGCCCTTGCTTTATAGTGCTTAAATAATTGATTTCACCCAGCCTTCAGTCAGAGTTAGAAAACCCCAAATATTTTCCCATTAATCCTTAGAGTAGGGCACTGCTTATGGTGCTCAGTAGTTTCAAATTCATGGATTCATGGGAAATCGTGGAGTTTACAAAGAAATTCATTTTGGCTGGGAACAAAAATAAAAGCCCCGTATGGATGATTTCTTAATGTGTTGAACCAGAGCTAGAGGTTGATGTGGCAAAAGAAGATTATTAAATTCGTGAAAGATGCGGGTTTATGTTGATGTGTTGCTGAGTGGATTATACTACATAGAAGTCATTGTTATTTTTTTAAATAAGTAAATTTACAAAAAAAGTAGGGGCCTAGTAAAAACACAGGAAATCATCCACATGTTCTAAAACATTAGGACTGGCCTTTAAGGTCAATAACTGATGAAGAATTCACAGGTTAAAGACATTCTGAATATTTGCCCACCAAAAGAAGCAAATTTAATGGGACTATATTCCTATGAAGAAAGCATTCAGGACGTTCTGTCGACTGTTCTAACCAATGAAATTCAAGTTTTATTCACCATTGGAATTAAAGGTAGATGCATGTTTATTCACAACAGAAAACGTACTCTCATTTTTGGTATTTGATTATGCGACATTCTGAAAGAATGTGAAGCAGATTACAAACTAAAGCACCATATGAGATAAATCACTTAAGGAGAAAGATCACAAAGTTTCTTGAAGAAGTTGGAATAGCTGCTCTAAGACAACTGAGTCGAGTAGATTACCATACTGAGGCAATAAATTTGGCTGTAAGACTTTCGACCGCAAACCAAAGGATGGGAACCACCTTGGGTTGCATTGTTTTCACGTTTTACCATTAGAAAGTATACAAATTCATCTAATGTCACTATTTCCACTAGAATGACAATTGTGTGTATATATTGTAGCCAGCCAGATGGATGTTGTGTACGTGTAGATATGTGTAGTAAGTGTGAACGTGGTGATAGATGTCAAGAGCAACAAATTCTACACAATACAGAATGGACAATACTGCAGTGCCATTCATTGGGAAACTGTGTATTAATGCTTACAACAACGGTTAGCACATCAACATAACATTACATAGAACAAAGAATTCGCTTCATTTTTTAAAAGAAATTCTCATGCTGCTGAATTTAGTAGAAAGTGGGTAGGGAAGAAGTGGCTCGCTTTTCTAAAATTATCTTGGAGGGGCGCCTGGGGGGCTCAGTCGGTTGAGCTACTGACTTCCTCTCAGGTCCCTGAGTTCGAGCCCCGCGTCGCGCTCTGTGCTGACAGCTCGGAGCCTGGAGCCTGCTTCAGATTCTGTGTCTCCTTTGCTCTCTGCCCCTCCCCCCCTTCTCAAACATAAATAAACATCAAAAGAAAATTAAAAAAAATAAAATAAAATTATCTGGGAAATTTTGGCAAGCATGTTTTAATTTTAGTGTTTCTTCTTAAGATCATTCCACAAATAGGAGGAAAGCTGCCATGTCAGATTTTGAAAAAATGTATTTGTTTTTTAATTCCATTGCAATTAACATACAATGTGATATTGGTTTCGGGTGTACCAATAAGTTCTACTCCTTCTTTTAATTTTTTTTAATTATTATTATTATTATTTTTTTTTATTTTAGAGAGAGAGTGCATGAGTAGGGGAGAGGGGCAGAGGAAGAGAATCTTAAGCAGGCTCCACACTCAGTATGGAGCCCCATGCAAGGCTCAATCTCATGACCCTGGAATCATGACCTGAGTCAAAATCAAGAGTCAGACACTCAAATGACTGAGCCACTCAGGCACCACCACAGTAAGTGTGCTCTTAATCCCCATCCCCTATTTTACCTACACACACACACACACACACACACACACACACCCTCAATTCCTCTTGGGTAACCACCAGTTCTCTAGAGTTAAGAGTCTGTTTTTTTTTGGTTTGTCCTCTTTCTGTTTGTTCATCAAAGAAGATACTATTAACGGTATAATCTCCGGTCATAGATCTAATCTAATAAATCTTATCCATAAAACTGTCTGAAGTGATAAGCGTTAGTGTGTGCATTTTCAGGTTTACATATTTGTAAAGAAACGATTAGAAAGATCATCCCATATCCTACTAGAGTGCTTCTTCACCAACCCCAGGGTAGCTCTTGATGGATAGAGGTGATCCGATTACCCTTTGTAGACATGGCTGAACACAGACCTGGTGAAAGAGTTATCCTCGTATGGATTCCAAATGATAAATCTTTATGTCACTTTATGGTGTAAATTATATTATTGGTTCACTGCCTTGCCTTTTTATAATTTTTTCCTTAAGTTAGCAAGAAAAAGATCACTATCTGTTTTTAAGTTAATGGAATTCTTGCAAGGGAAGAATTATGTAACGGAAGATAAGAAATGTGTGTTTATTTTTAGCAATACTTGGAGAGAAAAGACAGAAGTCAGTTACTTTATTTAAAAAAAACAGTCTCCATGTGCAAAGAAACATACATTTTAAGCAGATGTAACAGCCGGTCCATTGATTTTTCTGGAGGGATGATTGATTCTACGAACGAAGCCCTTTTAGAAGTAAAGCCTCTATAGCAGGATTCAAGGGTACAGGTAGTGTCTCTGAAAGACCTTCCCATTTATATCTTTCTCTGACTCCTGGAAGCCACCACAGCTGCGTAGTAATGGCTTCAACAAAACAATCCTTTATTTTTTTTTTTCAACGTTTTATTTATTTTTTTGGGGGGACAGAGAGAGACAGAGTATGAACGGGGGAGGGGCAGAGAGAGAGGGAGACACAGAATCGGAAACAGGCTCCAGGCTCTGAGCCATCAGCCCAGAGCCTGACGCGGAGCTCGAACTCACGGACCGCGAGATGGTGACCTAACTGAAGTCGGACGCTTAACCGACTGCGCCACCCAGGCGCCCCAACAACACAATCCTTTAAAGGAAACGAGGGCACTCGAGATTCCCTGAGACCAAAATAAAAAAGGAAAATCTAGCAAGCAATACTACACCTTTAAGCTTAACACAAAACACATAGCAAAGCAACAAAAACCTTCATCACTGTTTTTTAAATCAGAATTTCTACTTTTTGAAAAAGTACAGGTACCATTTTGCCTCAGATGATTGACAGAACTGCAGACATGGAATCATTCATTCAAACAATATTCTTTGAGCACTTCCTTGCAGTGTGCCAGGCACCACTGAGGGCATTTGGAAAATAGCATGGGGCCAAACAAACTCTCCTCGTGGAGCTTATGGTCTAGGAATGAGATCAACAATAAACAGGTAGGTATAATACACATTATGCTCGATTATGATGAGTGCCAACAGAAAGGATAAAGTAGAAAAGGCAGATGAGAGGAATTGGGGTTATGTGAAGGTTGCAATTTTCCTTGGGGCGGGGGGGGGTCATCGAGGAAGGTGCCCCTGAGAAGGCAGCTGTGGAATAAGGTGACAACCTGCTGGTTTATTCCAAGACCATCATGGAGGCCAAGGTAGAAGTCAGTGGTGATAGAAAGATTCATATTCTTTTACTTTTTAGAGACATTAAAATTCATTTAAAGAGTAGAGGAAACTAAATTTTATTTTTACGCAATTGCTGATGAGGTGGCAACATTTTTATGGTAGGAAATAATATGTCTCTGAAAGCAACCCTTTCATCTGGAAAACTGGAACACAGGTAGCTGTTATCTCACATATTGTTCTCTCCTAACACCTCAATAGTTTTCTCAGAAGAACAGAAAGGAAATTGGTACGTTTCAATACTTAGAGCGATTTTTGCTTTATTTTAAGAAACTGCAAAAGCCAATGTAAAAAATATATGTGTGTGTGTGTATTCAATTGATTCAATCTGTAAATATGGCGATAGATTTGACTCTTATTGCGAGGAATAAATGTGCTGCAGCCCAGTCTTGGCAGTTTGAACTCATTTAATGAGCAGAATGTCGAGAAACTTTTCACAGTAAAGAATACAATCCAAAGATCCCTTCTTCATAAATGCACAAGCTGTTCCATCCTCAGGATGTTGGCCATCAGTATATTGTAACAAAGAAACATTTCCTTCTTTTCCTCACTCCTCCATCCTTCCCAACCCGTAAAGAACAGCCCAGTCCCTAAACGTATTCCTTATAAATACATGGGTTCTTTTCTTTTCTCAAAGAGCAATACTCAGAAGCCACAAGAATAACAGAAAATCAGTAAATTTAACAATAAGCAACAAGCATTAAACCACATGGTAAAAGGAGACAGAAATAAGCATAAAATGCATATGGAAAGAGAAGCTAGCTCATTATTATGGGGTGAAATGATCCCAACTAGACACTTTTTCATGATGAATTCAGAGTTCTGAGCCATAAAAACTCACAAACAGTAAGTGTTGCAAAGTGTAAAATTATGGTATCAAGAGAGTCTTCCAATTTTTATTGAAATCTCATTTACACATATAGGGTCTATACCTTCCTTTTTTTATAAAGCTTATTTTCTTTCCCTTTTGATGAGTAGCATGTATTTGTGGTGGCTTACTCTTGGGGAAGCCATCAATGTATAGGAATCTCTGTTCTAAACCAAGATTATTTGGCCAGATGTTGAGCAGCTCTGACAACATTTTTTTAAAATTCAGCTATGAACGTATCATTTTGCACCTAATTTAACAGGGCCCTAAGGAATCAGAATCTCCTATCTCCAAATATAAACACCTTTTAATTGCAGTTCTTAGAGATACTTCAGGATCCAAGCCGGGTACCTGCAACCCAATGCTTTCAACTCAAGCTTGCTATTTCCACAATTTTTCACGAAAGAAAATCTGGATTGTTAAAATTACATTACAGTGTTTCATTATTCCACACCATATCCAATAAGGAGACAGTCCAAACTTCAAATAAACGCTGCTCTGAGCAACCAAATCATAAACACATTTTCATTATTTTGCTGTTAGGTAACTCAAATATGCTAATATTGAATTCTTTTTAAAACTTTCCAAGTGTATTATTTTTCTAAACTACTTTTTAAGTGGTTCTGAAATACTTTCTCTGAGCTGAGACTAGCATTTAAGGATTTACCTCAGTGCAAAAAAAAAATTGTTTTGTTATTATGTTGAATGTGGTTTATAACTAATTTTGGTTCCTTTGGAGATTTGTATACCAAAAAAATGGTAAATTGAAAGAAAATTGGCTCTATTTTGACTGTATTTTGGATGGCCTGAATGATATTCTTAGTCCAAAATCATCTATGCCCTTCTCATCAGTGCTCTCTTTTACTGCATATGATTTCCAATGTAAGTTCTGAGATACTGTTTGGGTCTGGGATTTGGCCCTTCTTATAAGCTAGTCCATCAGTCTATCCGTGTTTCATGGACTCTGGCAGAAGACACAGATCTCCCGGGTCAGAGGCAAGGAAACAGCAGAGCAGGTAGCATGAGCATCAAGTTTGCATTGATTCCTCCTATCCCCGGGTGGGACGCAGAGGGCCAGTCTTACGCTTGGTGGGTTTGCATCACAGCTGATAAACACAGCTTGGGAAATCCAAGCACGAAGTAAGTCTGCTCTTTGTCTTTAAAGGACAAACATACCACCCTAAGAAATGGCCCAGGGAAAGAGTGGTCAGGGCCTTGCGCTCTTGGCAAACTCAAGCAGGTAGTATGCACAAGGACGCTCCATACGCATGAAGGATTGACTCTAGCAGGTGATATTTGAGTGAAGTTTGATTCAAAAAATCCTGATTGAGGGGCGCCCAGCCGGGGCTCAGTCGGTTAAGCATCAGACTCCTGATTCCGGTCCAGGTTATTTCTCAAGGTTCGTGAGTTCGAGCCCCTCATCAGGTTCTGTGCTGACAACACAGAATCTGTTTGAGATTCTCTCTTCCTCTCTTTCTGTCCCACCCACCCCCACTCATGCTCTCTCTAAATAAATGAACTTAAAACCAAACCAAAACAAAAATCCTGATTGAGATCGATTTCAATTCATCTCAAGAAAATCTATTGATATTCTTTCTGTCTCTTGCTCACACACACACACCTCTTACACTGACTTCAAGTCAACTGAAACCAAAATCTTGAATAATAACCCACATACACTGCCTATTCCCAAGTCAGCTAAAAGTAAAGGTGACTCTTTGGGCTTGTTCAGTTCTTTGCTTATAAACAAAATGTTGCAAGGACTAAGTATTTTTGCAATGCTGTCCTTTAGGACTGAACTGAGGTCCCCTCATTTTCCACAGGATACCAAACTGCAAACAGCTACAAATTTCCATCATTATGAATATAAACCATATTTAAAATGACGAAAGCTGCGAAAAGCTGAAACAAAATACTGCTTATTCTCTTTCTACTATTCTGGAAGTGCCTTTGCAAATTAAAAAATAAAGTCCTGCAATACTTTACCTCAGGTAAAAGTTTTCACACTTATCAGATTATCAAATGCACGTATTTTTCCATAAAATTTGGGCTGAAATATTGTTTAGCTCTTGACCCTATATTTCAGCTGGGGCTGTCTAATTCCTGGGTTGTACTTAAAAATTTGTTTTTAATGCTTATTTATTTTTGAAAGAAAGAGAGACAGAGCGTGGGCAGGGGAGGGGCAGAGAGAGAGGGAGATCCAGAATCCCAAGCAGGCTCCAGGCTCTGAGCTGTCAGCATAAAGCCTGATGCAGGGCTTGAGCTCATGAACCATGAGATTGTGACCTGGGCCGAAGTCAGACGCTTAACCAACTGAGCCACCCAGGCGCCCCTTGGTTTGTACTTTAAAAAGTAACAAAGAAAAGAGACTGGCAGCTAGTGGAATAACACCGAAGCAAGAAACAACATTCTGTTTCAAAAGATGTCTTATGTTCAGTCTCTTCACCCATTTTTTTTTGTTGTTGTTGTTTTACAAATATCTCTTTGCAGGACAGCTTGCTTTTTAAGTGAATTAGAAAGGTGGGATTTATAAAGTGGATCAGAAATAATAAAATTATATGTAAAGTGGTTATTTTTTTTACTTTAATACACGCATAAATGTCTACTCTAGGCTTTAGAGACTGGATAATATATTTAACCAGGCATAACTGTAGCCAAGCATTTCCAGAAGTTGTAACTGTAATAATTGTAGAAAAGGTCTGGAAAAGAGCCCAGACAAAGGTACCCCTTTAACATAAATCATCCAAAAGTGTTCTTCTAATCTTAAGAGGGAATAGATAGTTTCATTAAAGGGAGAAACGAAATCAGGGTAAAAGATACTATTATCCATAACTTTACCCTAACCAACACTTCATGCAGTATAATTTTAATTTCATTAGACCAAGAAACCGCAGCAGTAACTCCATCTTTTAAGTAGTATTGCTGTTTCTTTTATTTTGCTTACTGAGAATTACTGTCTACGTATCCAGCAAGCATGAATCTGTGTCTTCAGTCTAGATAAAGAAGAAGAGACTGAAGTTAGGCCTCTACTTGCAGGAGTTCCCATTGTGGTGCGGAAATGAACTCATACACCGGTCATGACATCGAATGGGGTAAGACGCCTGTAAAGTGCACTTGGCAACCACTATGAGCAACGGGCTCTGACAATTTGAACTACACACCAGTTCTAAAGCAAGCACCTTTGGATGACACGCTCACAGGGTCAGAGTACTCCACTCCAATTAAATTGGGGTAGTCAACATTTTTCCTTAAACTCCACACTTGCGTACCAAGAAGTCTCAGCTTTTTTTAGAAGCATGTCATAACTCAACATGACTCCAAAAAAAAAAAAAAAAAAAAAAAAAAAAGTCAAGTTCCTTAAAGTCCCAAGAGTTTGGGCACCACTTTGATGCTTTGATGTGTGATTCTTAAAATGAAATAGTAAGAGTGATAAGTGCTTATAATATAAGCTACAGTTTGTTCAATGTTTATGCTGTGTGGGCACTGCGCCAGGCCTTTTATTGTTTTCTCCTCATTTATGCCTTAAAACACTGCTATATGACAAGACTCTTGAGATTCATATTTATAAATAATACCTAGGCTAAAAAGACATTAGGCAACGCCCCCAAAGCCACATCAGTCCTGGGGGCAGCAGGATTCAAACCTAGGCTTGCTTGTCTCTCAGCTATGGGATTTGTTCACACAGTTAACTAAATGGGTATCTTTGTCTAAATGTGCCAAATGTTATTCTTATGCATGCTTTCTTTATCAAATTTTATAATCCATAGTCTCTAGAAAAAAAGATGTTTTCCTGTGATCTTAAATAAAAGTGGCAAAAAGTTGTCTTCAGTAAGAATATTCTTTCCCTCTGCATTAGTTTGCTAGGGATACCTTAACAAAGTACCACAGACTCGGTGGTTTAAATATCAGAAACTTATTGTCTCACTATTCTGGGATCCAGAAGTCCCAGACTGGAGTGTTGGAAGGGGCAGGGGTTCCTCCTAGGGGAGAGGGGAGGTAGGGGAAAATCTGGTCTGTGCCTTTTCTAGAGCTTCTGGTGCTTCTCTGGCAATTTTAGGATGTTCCTTAACTTGTAGATCTCTGCCTTCATCTCCACAAAGCATTCTCTCTGTATACGTGTCTGTGTCCCAATTTCCTCTTTTATGAGGACACGGTCATATTTGATTGGGGGGCCCATCGTACTCCAACGTGACCTCATCTTCACTAAATACATTGTAACGACTCCATTTCCAAATGTCGTCCTATCCCGAGGTACCAGGGGTTGGTCCTTCAACATATGCATTTGGAGAGGATGCAGTTCAATGCATAACACTATCCAAAGTGAAGTAGGTGTTCACAAAAAGTTAAGCTAATGGAAACAGTTCAGCCCAAACTGTCACACCACACTGCCCACTACCCACGACGAAACTTTCTTCTGTTTAAATCCCGCAAACCATGGATCACGAACTCAAAAACATACAGGCGGATAACGACAGGCAGGGAGCTGTGGGCCTGCAAGTGAATAGACGCGGATTGTGTGAGTTGCGTGGACGGCAGTGAAGCCGGAAAATGCATGTCCCGCCCCCACAGGGAGCTGCTTCCCAGCGCTCACGAATTGGTGCCATAAAGAGAATTCTTGGAGACTTTCTGAGAATTTATATTTGCATGTGTAATCGCCCACATTAAACGTAGGCTCATGCTAAACACCTACTGCACACACATATACACATGCGTGAGCGGCCCACACTGTGTGAGCCACGTACACCTTGGCAGATTCTAGTTCACGGTTCAATTCCAGGTCCACGTGCACATTTCCGTCTCGAGCTTCCCCGCAGGGTGCCGTACGCTGTATGGAGATGTTCCTGGGATCCCTTCTCTCGGCACATTCTTTCTGGGCAATCTTAGGCTTCTCTATCGGTTCTAAAAAAGTATTATTTTTTTAAATGTTTGTTCATTTTTTTTAAATTTTTTTTTCAACGTTTATTTATTTTTGGGACAGAGAGAGACAGAGCATGAACGGGGGAGGGGCAGAGAGAGAGGGAGACACAGAATCGGAAACAGGCTCCAGGCTCTGAGCCATCAGCCCAGAGCCTGACGCGGGGCTCGAACTCCCGGACCGCGAGATCGTGACCTGGCTGAAGTCGGACGCTTAACCGACTGCGCCACCCAGGCACCCCATAAATGTTTGTTCATTTTTGAGAGAGAGAGCATTAGCAGGGGAGGGGCAGAGGAAGAAGGAGACGGAGGATCCCAAGCAGGCTCTGCACTCACTGACACTCACTGACAGCAGTGAGCCTGATGGGGGCTCAAACTCATGAACCCTTAGATCATGACCTGAGCCAAAGTTGGATGCTCAACCAACTGAGCCACCCAGGCACCTCCTGAAAACTTAACTTTTAAATCTTCCTCCTTCACTCTGGCTTCCGGCCTGTGCTTCAGTCCTACATTTCCAACCACCAGCCAGTTGGAATTTCAAACCCCAAACGAACGAATTCTCTTCCACCCCCTCAGTACTCCTGATGTCCAGTGAGGGCACCATCACTCCCCACATCACTTTCCACACCATGGAAAACTATGGGAACTCTTTGACTTACGTCTTGTAACTTCTGTGTCTAACAATTGATAGAATTGTTCCAGAGCCCTTATCAAGGGTTGGGAAGGGAAATAATGCTCCCTCAGACAATCCTTCCTGTGACCGTGAATGTAAATTCATCTTACCCTCTAGAGCAGCTAGCAACCTGGAGAGAAAATTAAAAGGCCAACCAATCTTCACTGAGTGTTTCTGCATGTGCACACACAATTGCAGTTGGCAATCTGGTGAAATTCTGGAAGCCAATAATGTGTTCTGTAATGTACACGAAACTGGTGATTTAAGTGTTTAATCTAAACTTTAAACTCCTTAATATTTCCAGAGAAGTCAGCCCTGCTAAATAGCACACACATGCACAAAAATACCAATGAACTAATAAACAAAACTGATGCTCTCTCATAGAGAAATGGAAAACGCTTTGAAAAAAAAAAAAAAAAAAATCCTAACATTGATTTTGCCTTCTCCAGCAGAAATGGGCTGCTATGTGGATCTCTTCGTGCATGCACTGTCTTTGAATGGAAAATTGGCTTCTTCCCGATCCCACTAACTATTGAGTAAATACTCAGAGACTATTGTTTGAATAGGAACCAAACTGTTCACATTTCAGAGCACTGACAATTCTCCCTTTAATGGTCTGTACCATTTCCCCGCCCCTGCCAGCATCACATTGTCATTTGTCCTGAGTCGAAATACTTACAGCACCTGTTAAGCTGTCAATGTGAGCATTTGGGTGGTCCTGAGGTAGCTTTTTTAGATAGAAATGATATGAAGAAATGATTTTAATTTATGATTATAATATATATAATGTATGACTATAAAATGATTTTTAATTTTAATTAATATTATTAATATTTATTTAATGTAACAAAAATCACAAAGTCAAGAGTGAAGTTCCCCTGGAAATTTTAAATTCTGCTTGTAGATATTATTACATTTTATAAAGATTTTTAACCATTAAACAATTAAGTGCTCTAAGTCATTTCAGTATGTGTATACGAAGTTAACATATTCCATTTCCTTGCAAATACTTCAGTTGTCTGTCATAATAAATAAAACCTTTCCACACACTTGAAATGTCTTGTAAATCTAATAAATGCATTTATAAATGAGACAATTCTTAAGCTCTTTTAAATGTTTCTATTAGTCGTAAACTTCTAACTTGAAATCACAAATACAAATTTGTTTTTCAAGTACATATTTTAAAACTGGTCATAAGAGGGGAGACAGATGGCTCGGTCAGTTGAACATCAGACTTGATTTTGGCTCAGGTCATGATCTCACCATGCGTAGGATCAAGCCCCGCGTCAGGCGTAGGGGTCTCTCAGCTGGAGCATGCTTGTGTTTCTCTCTCCCTCCCTCTCTGCCCCTGCCCTGCCCCCACACACCATCTCTCTCTTTCTCTCTCTCTGAAAAGAAATAGATAAACATTGAAAAAAAACTGGTTATAAGATACCTAAGTATTTTGGTACTTATAATATTCAAAATATGCAGATTTTTGCTAAACAACATTGAGATAAATTTGAATGCGGCTTTGTTATGTCTCTATACTCAATTCCAAATCTCTCCTGGGTCGACTATTAAGGAAAAAAAAAAGTATCTTTATACATTGAGGTTGCCTCCCCCAGTGGCACGGCGGTAACCTGCTCATCGTTCAGAAATGGTAGCAGCGTGAAACATCTGCGCTTCAGACACCAAAGATATTCCATCCCTACGGCAGACCCATGCTGTTTGCAAAACTAACTCGTTAGCTCTTCTTGTAGCTTTTTTTTTTTCCTGATACAGAAGAAAAACATTTCATTATTTTCTAATGGCCGATTTGGCCAAAGATTATATTGGAAATAAGGAATTGTTTTTGTTCAGAGATTTGGAAGGCTTTGAAGGGTTTCAAGTACAGAAGTGGCTCACCTGGCTGTGGCCCCCAGAAGAGAGGTGGAAACAGGCCAGGTGTGTGTGTGTGTGTATGTGTGTGTGTGTGTGTGTGTGTGTGTGTGTGTGAGGAAGAATGACTCTCCACATCCCAAGAAAAAGCTCACATCTAGTCAGTGGGCCCTAAGGAAATACTAAAGGTAAAATATATGTAAAAGAGAACCGTTATTTTCCCCGCTTTGTTAAAAGTGCATCCAGGCCAATATGTATGGGAAAGTATTGTAGTTTCTTCAATTAACAGCTTTAAAGTCCTGAGACACATTTATGTCAGAAAGCAAAGGTTAAAATGCCATTTCTTCACAATCCCATTTGTGTAAAACTCTGTTTGAACACAGAGAGTAGAAATGTTAAGTATCTGTCGAGTTGTACAAAAGGGCCTAAGTTTGCTTTGAGAGCATATAAAATAGTAAAAAGATATTCAAAAACATTGGTGATTTCAAAGAAATTGTGAGTGGCTAGACTAAGGTTTTATGCAGCCTCAGACTTTTTGTTTTTGTTTTTTAAGATAACTTCATAATTTATAGAGATACTATGTTTACCATATTTTCAACTTAAAAAAGGCTACAAACAATAATGATAGTTGACAGATGCAAATTACTTTTAAATTTGTATTAAGTAGGTATTTTTCTAAAAAAAAGATATAATTAGGGAAAAATAAACATACCATCCTTTTAATTCTCAGAGGTTTTGAAATGTTTGCTCCAAGAATCAATGAAAACCCCGTATTTGGGGCACCTGGGTGTCTCAGTCGGCTAAGTATCTGACTCTTGGTTTCAGCTCAGGTCACGATCTCATGGTTTGTGAGTTCCAGCCCCACTCGGGGCTCCATGCTGACCGTGTGGAGCCTGCTGACGATTCTCTCTCTCTCTCCTTCTCTTTCTGCCCCTTCCCCACTTGTGTTCTCTCTCTCTCTCCCTCTAAATAAATAAATAAATAAATAAACTTTAAAAAGTTAAAAAAAAAAGAAAACCCCACATTTTAGGTCTTTTGAAGCTAACTTAATAATGCAGTGGAAAATACAGGATAGTAATGATTTGCTGGGCCCGATTCAAAAAAAAAGAAAACATACACTCTGTAGCTCTGGAATGAGAAAATGGTTTTGACTTTATCACATTAGATAAGTGCAGTCACCTGTGCAATGATTTGTTGTAGAAGCAGGTAAATATAATTATTGCTTCTTTTGCCATTTAAGTATATCAGAATTCTTCAATCACAAGATAACATGTCAGATTTTATTATATTTAACTAATTTATACAATTTTAAATCTTTTTAGCTTCTCTCAGGAAGCATATACTTGAAGCCCCTCATCAAGTTATAAAAAAAAAAAAAGTGAATTTTGCTTAAAAGAAACTACTAATGTTTCATAGAGATTTTCTTTTTTTTTTTTTTAATTTTTTTTTTTTTTCAACGTTTATTTATTTTTGGGACAGAGAGAGACAGAGCATGAACGGGGGAGGGGCAGAGAGAGAGGGAGACACAGAATCGGAAACAGGCTCCAGGCTCTGAGCCATCAGCCCAGAGCCCGACGCGGGGCTCGAACTCACGGAGTGCGAGATCGTGACCTGGCTGAAGTCGGACGCTTAACCGACTGCGCCACCCAGGCGCCCCTCATAGAGATTTTCAAAACACTAACAGAAAAACGTCCTCTTGAGATGACTTTGGGACAATTCACACCAAAAGAAAGAGGACTTTTAGAACCAAAAAGAAATTTCTCACCTGGGAAAAAATAAGCAAAAAAGGTCTACGGATTTACAATATTTAAAACTGGACATCATCCAAGGTAAAAAGCATCACATAATAGTCCAGGGACAATCTCACACCTGAGAGCACTGCATGGTTCAAGACCCAGACAAAAGTGGAGCAACTAAAACGAGACAAACATCACTTCCCTGGGTAGGATCACACATAATCCCGTGGGTGCACATCGCTAGCTGGAGCTGAGGAAATGCCCCAGTTAGCGTGTCCTTTCATCATTTTATTAAAAAAAAAAAATCTCTACTGAGTCTGTCAGAGATCAATTTCCCAGTAAAGCACATAACACATTCATTTTACTGGCTCAGTCAGCGAATCAGCGGACTCTGGATTGAGGCTCAGGTCATGATCTCAGGGTTCGTGGGGCTGAGCCCCATGACACGTTCCACCCTGTCCGCGAGGATCCTGCTTGGGATTCTCTCTCTCCCTCTCTCTCTGCCCCTCCCCTGCTCATGAAAACACCCTCTCTCTCTTTCTAAATAAATTTCAAAAAAAAGTAATTTCCTTCTAAATCTTTTTTTTTAAATAAGAATGATAAGAATTGTATTAGTAATACCCATAGGAATAAAAATGCCCACTGCTAATTGTTTCTAACTTCAGAAAAAATGTATAGTCAAAGAAACGTATCAAACATGACTGTAGTACACAGTTTGTTCTAAAATAGGCATATAGATTCAAATTCAATGACATTTGACTATGGCAGTTCTTCAAATACTAATTATAATAGCCACATAGTTATATTTATGTGCCACTTCAAACTTCTGTATATTATTTAAAGATGTTTATAACATTGTTAAAAAATGAAATTAACCTACACTGTCAAACTTTACATCAGTCATGGTCAAATTTGCCCATTGTTTTCAGAGAAAATTCTAAACTCCGTTGCAGTATAAATGCTGTACAGCTGCCCTAACGGGACTGTCTTGGAACCAGGCAATAGGAAGCAAATTGTTTTATAGGCTGCTGATTATTTTCTGGGTTCACAGTTTTAAAATTGAGATGGAGCCAGAAGTTAAGTGGTCAGAGTTATTTGTTAGGGTTTAATTATTATTTATCTCGTTGAAAATAACAGAGCTGTCCAATATTAAAGGAGACTAAAAATTAATAGAGTGGCTAAGTGTTTGCAAAGTAGGAAAGTACAATATAAATGGGTTTATCCTGGTATGGGGAGCACTAATGTCTTAACTCCCATCAAAATTTCAGCCTAAAAGGCCCGGGAGCGTGCAAAACTTCAGAAATGTGCCCCTCTAGCTTTTTAGACAGCAATTTTTGAGATACGTACACACGTGCACACACACACGCACACACACACATGCACATATTCATTACATGCTCATTATACGAGTAAGTCAAATGTAAGTACAAAGACAAGAAAATATACAATTTGAGGTTTGAAAGTCTATATAGATAAGATTTCCACTAGATATGGAGCATTAATACAAGAATGGATACAGTGGATTAAATGCGCCAAACATACACATACACATACAGACACATATACACATGCACATGCACAGAGATGAAGTATCTCTCCCAAAAGGGAGTCACCACGGTTGTGATTGATCTACTCAGGCATAACTTCAGGAGAAAGTGGTAAGTAGAGCAGCACAGCTCCAAGCCAACAGCAGCTTGAACCCTGCATCATGTTTATGAACACCTGCAACTTATACCATATGCACTTTCATTTGAAACATTCTGCTAAATCTGTAAAATTATTATAGTATGGTCTCATGCTCTGTCACACCGTGACTACCTTTGATCTGGGTCCATGGGGAGCATTTATTCATGTGGGCAGCAGCGACAGCTGTAAATACAATGCTAATACTATCAGGGTATTGAATTTCCCTTTATTTTGCAGCTGAAATCAGGGTTGATCTGCGCTACATTTCCCATCTATCATACTTCTAAATTTCTTAAGTTTCAAGGTAATCTACCAAAGGTAGTTGCTTTAAAAAATGTGAGCATCGGGCTCCAGTAGAACAACAATAAAAACAGTTTCCTTGTTTCTCCCTGGTAAAGAGAATTGACTGTTGCTAGTAAGTCTCAACCTTCATATTTTTGGACTTTTTGTCTTTGCCCCAGTAGCTGTAGTTCATAGTTGTTTACTGTTCACAATTAATGACGCATGAAGTGGAAGAAAAGGTGAACTCTGCCCCAAGCGCTCTATGTCCATCCCCACTTGACAAAACAGAGGTAAAAAGACAGGACAATCAAAGACAGAGTGAATGAGTGTATCCACGGACTAGAGTAAGGAGATACTCCGTGAGACTCGTGTCTTCTAGTTTGGTAGTATACTTTCTAGTCAATTCCTTTTTGCACTCTGCATGCTATCCCTCCTTCATGGTCTTCCATCTTCAAAGTCAAACTAGATCAATTTTATCTTTTACCTTTCTGCTGCTACCCCTTCTGTTCAGACTCTCAGGGCCTCAAAACTAGAGTGGCATCTAACCATACAGCTTGCCTCCATTCTTTCCTTCCTCCAGTCCACGTGCCATGTTCTAAAGAAGGATTCTTGTGCCATTCCACTGTTCAAATATTTTCATTTAATGGTACCATTGCCCTCAACCACAGATCAAACATCTTTAAACTGAGTTCATGACCATCCTGTGGGAAAGCAAGGAAATATTTTTTGAAGCCCTGATTTGATTTATGCCCAATAATCCCTTAAGGAGACTATACCTCTTTCCCTCTTCCATCTAGTCTTGTTCCGCAAAGTGTGGCTCATGAACCGGTAGCAACGGCATCACCTGAGAGCTTCTTAGACAAGAAGAATCTTGGGCCCTGCCCTAGACAGCTGAATCAGGACCTCCATTTTTAACAAGATCCATCTATGCACCGGACAGCTTGAGAAACAAACTTTGGGGGAAAGATTGTATTAGGAAAAAGGTCTCTAATTCTCTCACTAATATTGGACCATGGCTCTGCTGGCTTCTTGACCACTTTGCAGGCACTTGGCCTCAATGTCTGCACTCTGTAAGTCAGTCCTCTTCATTGAAGGACTGATTATCCACATAGTGAGTCTCACCAAATTCAGTTTTCGTCTGTATTCCTGGCCAGAAACCACCAATTTTACATCTTGCATACAATAGGTAAGAGTGAAAAGTATATATATGAGGCACTTCATGAGAATATTAGGGTTTTTTCAACAAAAGTAAATGAAACTATTTTAGACAGAAAATGTGAGAAGACTACTGTGAATAAATAGTGTTTGAGCAAACAAATGGTCCTCACTGGAACAGAGAAAAGGTCAAGTGGGTCATTGTCAACTAGTATTATTAATCTTCCAAGGCAACCTTGTGCCCTGTCTTCCATGTGACTCTATTACCATTATTTCAGCTTTTACCTTTTTTCCTTGACAAAAGTGCCTGGAGGAAGGGGCTCATTTCATATGTTCTTTATCCGTGTTCTGAGGCTTTCCTAAAGTGACAAGCCAATACAGAGCATCCCATATTTCCTAGAATTGATATAGGTCAGCCTCCTTGTGAATAGCAATGAAACTAACATCACACCCCATACCCTCTTTCCCTGACACAAACACCATTGGTTTTCCAATCCCACATCCCTCCCGTTCTGACTGAAATTCCCTTTCTGAATTTTAATTTAAATCCTTCCCATTGTTGGGCACCCGAGTGGCTCAGTCAGTTAAGTGTCCAACTTCAGCTCAGGTCATGATGTTGCAATTTATGAGTTCAAGCCCTGCATCAGGCATTGTGCTGACAGCTCAGAGCCTGGAGCCTGTCTCCCTCTCTCTCTCTCTCTCTCTGCCCCTTCCCCACTCATGCTCTGTCTCTGTCTCTCAAAAATAAATAAACGTTAAAAAAAGAATCTCCTACGTTTTGTTCCCCTCCCTCTTTTTATATTATTTTTGCTTCCCTTCCCTTACGTTCAACTGTTTTATATATTAAATCCCACATATGAGTAAAATCATATGATATTTGTCTTTCTCTGACTAATTTCACTTAGCTTATAATACACTCTAGTTCCATCCACGTTATTGCAAATGGCAAGATTTCATTATTTTTGATTGCCAAGTGATAGTCCATTATACCTAAATACCACATCTTCTTTATCCATTCATCTGTTGATGGACATTGGGTTCTTTCCATACTTTGGCTATTGTCGATAGTGCTGCTGTAAACATTGGGGTGCATGTGCCCCTTCGAAACAGCACACTTGTATCTTTTGGATAAATACCTAAGAGTGCAATTGCTGGGTCATAGGGTAGTTCTATTTTTAATTTTTTGAGGAACCTCCACACTGTTTTCCAGAGTAGCTGCACCAGTTTGCATTCCCACCAGCAGTGCAAAAGGGTTCCTCTTTCTCCACATCCTTGCCAATATCTGGCGTTGGCTGAGTTGTTAATTTTAGTCATTCAGACTGGTGTGAGGTGGTATCTCATTGTGGTTCCAGAGCTGATTTTCAGACAGTTTTAGACATTGTAATTTGTCAGGTGTCCTTTGTGGTATGAATTACATTAATAGTCTTTATAGACTTTTCTTAAGTTTCCTATTAAAAAAGATCTTTCAAAAAAAAGCAGAAATCAACCACATCAATAAAATCTCCAAAAGGGGCATTCAGTGTATTGTTTCTACAAGTACCATGAAAATTATGCACACGTATTTAAAAACCATATATGTCAAGGCATATAGAAAGACCTCAGGCTGTTTCAGATTCTGTGTCTCCCTCTCTCTCTGCCCCTCCCCTGCTCATGCTCTGTCTCTCTCTGTCTTAAAAATAAATAAACATTTTTAAAAAAATTTAAAAAAAAAGAAAGACCTCAGGTCCTATTATGAGAGAAAGCAAATGAAATCAAGATAGATATACACTCATTAGAAGACTTATATAGAGTAGAAAACGCAAAATGAATTGTAAGACAATTATATTCCTTCATTTCTCTAGCTATAGATAATTAATGTTGAACCACAAAGAAAGGGAAAATGACTGTCTTCTATTCTCTCACTCGAACCTAAATCTGTTTAATGTTTACACTTCCACTGATGTGACTATGTATTTAACAATATTAAATTGATTTTTTATATTTCAAAAATTTTTACCTACTAAATTTTCTGAATGATACTACATCGAGAAAGGAAATGTTGTCCTTATTAACTTCTTCAAATTATCAATTTTTAACTTGCCACCAGGCTAGTAAAAATGACTGCTCATCTTCCAAGGAAAAATGGGAATCCCATTATAGACCACCTACAGAAAATATCCTAAAAGTAGTGCTTAAATCCCGTACTGAAAACCAAAGTGGAATATACCAGGTATTCTCATCTATTATAAAATTAGAGACATTCTGAGTAGGATTTCATTATAGATGTCAGATTTTTGTGGGAGTAAAACTGAAGCTAAACTTTATTTTCAGGTCATACTCTTCTTAGGTAAGATGCTCCATTCCTGCATACTAAGAGAAGAACACCCAGGCAAAAGTAGAAATAAACTTTTAGCTCAAAGAATGGCCTCCACTCCTGCGACAAATGAAGAAAAAATGACAAATTTAAATGTTCATTTTTGTATAAACCTCAGTCTTTAATTTTTTTCCAAACAATCCATTATATGAAATTTAAAGAACAGGAAGCAAAATATATCTCAATATTCTCTGTTCCGGGAAGGTGATGAGTTTCAGATATGAGAAATGCAGAAATAAATAACCTGAAAAGTTAAGCCTCCAGCAGTAAACCATAATTGATTTCCACCTCCTCAACCCCCATTCCCCCAGCAAACCTCGCTCTTGACTTTTCTTTTTGTTGCTGCCGGGAAAGGTATGTCCTTTGTCTTTTCAAAACTATATAACTTAGACATGAAGTTTAGTAAGACTTCCTCAGGATCACCCTTTATTCTTCAAATGAGGAAATTTTGAAATAAGGATGTGGAGTGATTTTGTTTAGATTACTCACCTCAACAGTAAAGAATGGGAACTAAATGTTTAAATTTATTCTAAAAATTCCCCGGAAGGAAGAAATTCTTGAAGTCAGAATGCCAGTATGAATAGCAGGATGTATTTCTTGATTACCTGATTCAAAGATGACCTACATAATAAGAGACAACCATCTATGAATGTGCTGAGTCACAAAATTAGCTGTTACCAGAATTTTTGCTATTGCAAAAATCTCTTACACAGACATATTTGGGAAAACCCAAACATTATACTAAATTATTCATAAGGACATTTCATTCTGACCAAAGTGAACAATATTATCATATAGGTAATCTCAGAACCTTAGCTTCATCACCAAAATAAATGTTTTTAAACAAGTAGATAAATAGATAGATAGATAATAGATAGATAATAGATTACAGTATTGGCATTACCAAAAATGGACATTAGATTACTCCATATACAATTTGTGTATAAACTATTAACAGCTCATTTGTGTCATTTACCTTTCTTTTTATTTCAATTGGGTCCAAACTTGGTGTAACTTAGAATCACCCAGAGTTTTGGAGGAAAATTCATATGCTGAAAACTTATGTCACCCTACTGAATCAGAATCTCCAGAATATAAGTAATTCTCCAGGCTCTCTAAGATATTCTGAAACTATCTAATGTTTGGGAACCACAGCAATTGTGCTAACTGTTGACTAAGATGTTGTACCATGTTAGAGGTGTGTGTGTGTGTGTGTGTGTGTGCGTGTGTGTGTAGAAGATATGGGCAACAAATGTATGTTTTAATTTTAATTTGTTTTAGTTTTAATTGTGTTTTTTTTAGAAAATAAACAAAGTTTCTCTTCAATTTGTTTAGTAACACTGATATATAGTATCTTGAAAATTGAATGTCAAACATCTTGGTGTTTTAGGACATGGAAAATGTTGGTCAATGTAAAAGAATACCTTTTATTTCAATTTGAGTCAGGCATACTCAGAATTTAAGACTTCCTTTTCACCGTTAAATTAAAAAAAAAAAAAGAACAGTAAGACATTAAGTCGATTTAGTCAGACAAAACAGGAACTGTCGATGTTATGTGAGTAGCACAGAGGATATGGCCTCACACACTCGTTCAAGATCCCCATGCAAAAGCACGTTTATAGCACATAATTATCATTGCAGCACGGTATTACTTTGTGACATATATGATATTACCAGAAAGAATTTACTAAAATTCTGCATCAGAAATTAAATCATGGATAGGCACTTGATAATAATATTTTCTTTTTGTGTGTGGGGCTGTTAAAAGAATATATGGGTTATGCTATGCATTTTAGAGAAGTTGAATTTACATGAATCTGTGTGAAAAATTTTTAATATGTGGGTGAAATAAGAGAAAATATATCTAAAAACCAGAAAATTCAAGATTTAGTTTTATATAAAGCAAGCTGATAATAGAACATGATTTTAATGCTAAATAATGTATATGCCAACCTCTAAGAGCAGAAGAAATTTAGAAAGTAAAGAAGATAATCTTTGAAATTGCCAATACAGCATCAATTTTTTTTGTCACAATAATTCACGTTAGCATGGTACACAGATATACCTTATTCAAATTATCCAGAAACTTGTTAAAGAATAGATCGGGGAGTATTCTCTTTCCACTATTCCAAATATGTGGCTCTTAATTTAATGCTGAACACATTCCTGAAGTTACTTGGGTTTATAAATGACCTGAATGTTCTCTCCATCTGTCTTAGATTGGGTGCCGTGGAAACAGACTGTGAGATGGCGGGTGGCATGCAGAAACTTTACTAGAGAAAGCTCTGAGAAATACCTCTCAAAAAAAAGTGAGGAAGGCAGAATTAAGAGAAGGGAAAGCTGAGTACACAGCAGTTTTAAATGAGACCTCTGACAATTCTACTAGGAGCTGTGGAGCTGTAATGGTCCTTCTGAATTGTCCCAAATACAAGAAAGAGGGTCAGGCTTTGTAGGTCCACATCAGCCAGTCAGCAAGTCATTGGTAGTGTGCCCCCCTCCTTCCCCTGAAGGAAATGTGACCAGAAATGAGGCAGTTCTTTGGAGCTAGGGAAGTTCATAGGGAGAGACTCAGTTGTGAGAAACCAGCTTCTGATACCTGTAAGTACATTAGCCCTAATAATGAGTCTGAATTTATACTTCAATAAAGCTGAAAATAATAATAATTAGCAATAATAATAATAATAATGGGTCTGAGTAGAGCACTACTGTATTCCCTACAATCAATCTTGTACTACTCAAACCTAATTGTTTCTTAGAGTAAGTTTGTTCCACTAGGGAAGAGCTTCCTGAGCTCCGTAGAAGAAAAGGTCAGTAAAACAAAGTATAGCCCTGATGCGGCAGTTGATTTCAAGGTCATGACTGTTACTCATCAGCCCTCTATTCCAGCACACATTCTGAATTTCCCACATTGCTGGGCTGACATTTCAGGTTGTTTTGCCTGGAGGGGTGACTCAGATCCTCATTCTCAGTGAATCTTAGCCCCTACTTAGGCCATGGTTATTCTATCATCCATTTAGCATCAAAGTGAACACGAAACAACAAAAGATGCCCCAATGGATTGCCTGACGCCAAACAATCTCCTGTGCCCCATTGTATTACAGTGGCCCTATTTTCTCCTGATAATCAAGTTCAATTACCAATGCCAATAAAATAATCCATTTCTTTGCCTGCTGGTCTCTTAGTATGAAAAGCCTGAATTGATCAGGTGACATATTTTCCTTAAAGGTCAATGAGAATCTTACTGTGTCCCCTGGTAAAAGTGTTCTCCTTTTGAGAACTAGGACCCTTAGACCCACAGGGTCTCAGGAATATGGGAAGTACAAAATGGGTCACTAAAGTAACGCTATCATGCATGTTTCCACTTTGGTTTCCTGGGTCCATATGTTCTAGTTCTGGGGGCTCAGCATCATATAAATGTCCATCCTCTCAAGGTGTTATCCCAGACCTGGCGAACAGGTGCATTTTTAACAGACCATTCTATTTCTCTTTCAGGCCAGTAGTTTATAGGTGGTGGAGTATGTGATAAGTTCATATGCCCACTGCTGTGCTTCTCTTGCTCCAAACTAGGTTCCTTAGTATAACACAGTGCTGTTTGGGATCTTGTATTTATGGATCAAAGAATTCACAAGCTCTCTAATAATGGCCTTGGCTCTGTGTGCAAAAGAGGCAAACTTATACCCAGAACCAGTGCCAGTTCCAATCAAGATTGGAATTATTGTCCTCTCAAGGTGAAAGCATCCAATACAGTCGGTTTGCTCCAAGTGGTTGGTTGGTCTTCGATGGTATATAGGGACTCAGTATCGGTCTCTGTTGGTGGCAAGTTAAACACGCAGCAGTGGCAACAGTTAGATCAGACTTGGTGAGTTGGAGTCCATGCTATCAGACCCATTTACAGGCTCCATCTTGCTCTTCCATGACTGCTCTCCATACAGTCAATCATTATTCCAGCCCTTGGGTACTTAGTGACACAGCCTGACTGAGATCTACTGGCCAAGTCATTCTGTCTCCTTGTTTGTTTAATGTCTTTTCAGTGATGGATGTTTTCCAGTGGGTGTTTACATCTGATACCAGCACAAGCACCAGGACAAGAACATCTTACTGCCCAGCAATGTCTATAGATCCTTTCCCATGCCTTTTCCCAAGATCCCTTCAGCCAGAACTTCCAAGCTTTCTCTTTTTGGGTGCCTGCTCAGTCAGCACCAATACCCAGGAGCCCCTGTATATTCTTACTTTGTTTCATTTTTCTATTCACACAAAGTAGATGAGTGAGTGCACCACCCAGAACTCTGCTCTGTGGGATTTCCCTTCGCCACTTTTTTTCAGGACCGTCCTGAAAAGAGTAGCAGTTCATCTTCAGCTGTTCACTAATATACTAGGCAAACTCATTAATGAACCAAGCTAGCCTTTTCCTTCTCTATCAGATGGTCATAAGGGACCTCAACACCCACATGAAGCCAGGGGTAAGTGGTAGATTCTAAAAGGTAAGAAGGCTTGCACCACTTGCTTGTATAGCTTCCTTGTGCCATCCGGTCCTATTTGTGCCTGGAACTTGTGGAATCACTTCCATTATACAGGATTACTGCTCTGCTTGCCTGGTCATATGACTTGGTGGGTCAGCAGAATCTTACTCAAGAAGGACATCTCTGACCGCATTCTACCAGTCACTTGATGTTCCATGGTCAGGTCTCTGACATTCCAGTTGCTACTTTCTGAATGTTATATAGTTTGCTGTTGCTGCCTGGATATGCTGCAGACCTCTTGCCTGCTTAGGGCCCCACTCAAAGCTGGCAGCCTTTTACAGAACCAGTATATGAGTTAGAAGAATATTTCCAATGTTCAATATGCTGTCTCCAGGTCTTGGGAAAAATATTCTACCAAGAATTGCATTTCTTTCTTAGCGTGAGAGGTGAGATATGCTAGGATTTGCCCTTTACTTTAGAAGGGATGTCCTAGAATTCTCCAGGCCAGTAACCCCTCTAAACACTTCATTGACCTGGTAGGTCCCTGAATCTTCACAGAGTCTGTCTCTTTCCCTAGGAATATGTGTGCCTCAACACAACACACATCCTTTGTGCTCATCTGGTCCTTTTAACTTGATGTTCAGGCTCTTTTCGACTATATTATGGCACACGGTAGAAGATTTTAATGCGGACCTGGTGCAACACAGTAAATGTATAATATTATCTGTTCCAAGTCAATGAAAACAACTTCGGATCCTCTCTTCCGATATGGATTAGAAGGAAGGTATTCGTCAGCTCAATGACAACATATCGTATTATCAGAATTTTTGTTAATCTGTACTAGCAAAAATACCACATCCAGCATAACAGCTGCAATTAAGGCTACTAATTGATTAACTATGGAATTTCACTGTCATCCATCATGATCCATCATATTTCTGTAAAGACCAAGTTGGTTCATTTAATGGGAATATAATAGAGACCACCCTGTGTTCCGTGTGTGTGGCACTAATCTCTGCCATTCATTCCCAAGATGCAGTATTGATTTACTCTCTTGAAAAGAAGGAGACAGTTTCACAGACTTCTAGGTGGCCTTCCCCAGTACAATAGCTGATACCCCAAAGATCAAGAACCATTTGAGGGTTCTGTTATCTGTCAAGTATGTGCATTCCAATCACACATTGGAGAAATGACTACAGGGTAGGTTTGTGGGCACCAGGGTCCCACTATAAGCAGGACCCAGAGCAGGATTCCACTTATTCCCTGGCCATCACATCTCCCCATGCTAACAGGGCACTTTGGGTTCCTGGACAACAACATTAATTTAGACTCTGTCCAATAATCTTCTAAAAATATGGATAATTTCCTCTCCCTCATGCACACTTACAAAAGTTAATGTTTATAATTCACTTTAGGAAAAAAAAAAAAAAACTGGGGAATTGCTGCTGAATACACTGGCTGCATTGTTGCAGCGTCCTTCCTCATAGGAAGGTGGCTCCTCCTTCAGTTAATAGGTTCCAACTCTGAGAACTGGCTTAGGTACAGAATGGGAGTAAGGAATCATGACTTTTTATTACAGTAGCCACCTTCAGTCTCCTGCTTATCCATCTTTAATTTTCCTGGTTGTATAAATTAAATAGTACCCCTATTGACTGCTCTTCAACTCTTGCCTCTAGGAATACCTTCTCTATACCTCTCTGGTAGCTGAGCTTTCTTGGCCACCACTCTAAACTTGCCACTGATTGTGATAATTGTGCACACCTTGCACTACCACCTGGACTTTATTAGTTTGGAATCCTATTATCAGCACTGCTGGAAAGAAGCCCAGCTCTGTGACAGCACATCATACTATCAGCCCGGGTCTAGATAAGGACAGACGTTACTGAACTTCTCAATGATGCTGATGTCATTCTGTGGAAGATTTGTGTATATATATATATATATATATATATATATATATATATATAAAATTGTGGGAACTAAGAGGCTGAGCAATTGAGAATACACAACCACACTGTCTTCCAACTTTAATTATTTGAAATTCATGTATGTTTTTCATTGCTGCAACAGTATCGAATTTTATGGAGAATGATCGCCTTCCACTGAACTTTTTTTCAGTTTGCAGATGCACTGGAGAATTAGTAAAATCTGACAGAATCTTCATTAAGAAAGAAATGAGATTTTATGTCCAGAGCTGAGGTATTCCTGAAATGAATACACATATGCAAAGAACAATAATTATATCAAGTACCATAGATTGTGAAATAAAATGTGGCATTTTTCTTGGGCACGGCAATTAGGGCATCATGGAAATTAGAAACTGATGAGGTCATTTAGTTTTGTTTTGTTTTGTTTTGTGTTTTACCATGGAAACCACCAGATTATTCCAGGTGGGCTTTAATCCCTAGTGTTTTCCCAAATTTCAAGTACACACCATCAGCACTTTAGTGGATTGTATGATAAAGGCCACAGAACTCTGAAGTTTCATCATGGAATGCAGTGGTCTGAAATTAATCAGGCAGCAACAAGCTATGTAGCTGCCATTACAGATTTTCTTGATGTTAATTCTGCAATTACTCGGGTAGAAGTACAGGTAGAAAAGTCATTAGAAGCATCTTTGATATTTTCTTCTAGAATCATGTTTGCTTATTTTTCACTCAGGGTTTTAAGAATATTAAAAATATTAGACTAGGTGGATAATCTAATAAATTTCAACTTACACATGAAAAAACCGGGGCCCGAAGGTCTGTCTTAAATCATATTGAGACTCTTGCAAACGGTTCATAATTCAAGTTTTCTTTCTTGAAAAGATGTAGAATTGACATTTTGACTAGTAAGAAAGCAAATGACTTGATTATACTATATCATGTTTTCAATTTGTCAGACTTGCCAAGGAACTATGTCACATTATCTTAAATTTTCAGAATTTCATTCAATTTCAGCTTAAGGAGGACTTACTCTTAAGTACAGAGTTAGGAAATGGTGCCTTATTTCCTGGATATTATTATCATTATTATTTTTTACCTAATAGTTCACTGACAAAAACATAAAATCAAATGTTAAAGGATAAAATATTACAGTCTATGCTATGCCACTGAATATACAACTTCAATTACATTTAAGTCTTCTATTTCCTAATAACTGTGAATAACTTTAAACTTGCAAAGAAAAAAACAAAAAATAATTATTTTGGTTTTAGAAAAGTAATGTGTAATATTAGCCTATGTTCCAAAATTTTCTTTTAAAACATACTTCATGTCAGTTTACCTCAAAATTTACTTCTCTGGATTATTTCTGAATGTATAATCCTTGATTTGGCTTTTAAAGTTTCTCAAGAGTATAAAAAACTGCTAAGCTAATTTCATGCACTCTCTGCTTTAGTTTTGGAATCATTCTGTAACTTACATGACAAAAATTCACAAAAATACTTTCAAAACTATTCTCAACCTCTATCAAATGAAAGAACAGAAACTAAACCTCCATTTATCATCTCCAAGGGTCTTAAATCATATTGATTTTTTTTATTACATAGTTTGACCTCAATTTAGATTCAAATTTTGATCAGTATTATTTTGAGAACTCAGTAACTACAGAATCTAAGGATGAGAAATAAAACTACTGTGTTGTTCTATAAATAAACACATACATAAGTAATCTATAAATCAATCACAGTCAATGAAAGGGTGTATGTGTGTATATGTTTGTTATACACACACACACACACATATACACATATGTATATTAAATGAACACATGTCCACTAAGACATTAATTCTCTATTATATTTCAGTTATTATCTCCTAAATGGACATATACACTTTTTGAGGAAAGTATACAACCAGTTTGAATTTCATTGTTTGTAACTCTAGTTTACAAGAATTCTAAATTTAATTTCTGTAATTCAATTTAATACTGTCTAAATCCCTATTCTCTCTAATGCACAAAACCTCATTTAATCATCCTTCAGGTGAACTCAGTGAAACTAGAAATTGCCCCCTAACTCCAGGTTAAAAGTCAGTTAACTCTGAATTTAAATCTGGAGAGTGTTCCATATCAAACTGCGTCTGTGGACTATCATTCCTTCCGTCTGGTCTTTGAACACCAGTTCCTGTACCTTCCCTGAGGGATGTCTGCCTATAGCATGGCTTTCTCATAACTTGTAGAACCCTCCCGATCCTCTCATGCCCATCTAGTTACGGGAAGCTGCTGAATTACTCTTCCATCATCCCAAGGACCCCAGAGTCTCACAGAGCTCTCCTGGGTCTCCTCTGCCTTAGACCATCCCAGCTGCCATTTCTCCAGCCAGCTGGGAACAGCTCTGGTAGGGGCTTCCTTGGGAGGCTTGTGAATCCCCAGGCTGTAGGCTAGGACTGAGACCTGGATCCTCTCTGTTCTTGGATCCCCCAAAATCTATCTGGAGGATATTGCTCCTTTCCCCTACCAACCTGGCAGAGCTGACCAGTATAGCTTCATTTTTTCTGAGACTGCACCAATATCTAACCCTGCAGTGATTAGTTTCCTCTTTTTTTCCCTTCCTCTCTCAGATGGTGAAATGCTATCTCCTTTTGGGAGGAAATCTACGTTTTATAGAATCATGAATTCTTCCCCAAATTGTGGCTTGTTGGTAAACTATATGCTCTGATTCTTTCAGGCTTTTAGTTTTTTAGAACACACATACAAAAATGTTATTTTCTCAAAAGACATTCTCTTTCTAGGATATCAAAAACTGCTGTGGTAAATTTAATTCCAGCTCTGTTACTCACTAGTTTACAGCTATTTAAATACTCTGGTACTCAGTTTCTTCATATACGTAGGGGTGTGTGTGTGTGTGTGTGTGTGTGTGTATGTATGTATGTAATGTACATACACATATGTAGTATATAATATATACGTATATCGAGTAATATATATATACTACTTAATTTATAGAAATGTGATGAGGATTAGATAAAGTAAACACTTGGAGCACAGTAGGTACATAAAAGCATTAGCTATTATAATTATCAATGTTATTATTAGGCAAAAGTTGGTTAAATATTATTAGACTGAGAAAATTGTAGGAAAGTAAAAGCTGGCCCAGTACCTAGTAGTTTCATCCTGGCCCATTTTTTTTTGTTGTTGTTTGTTGGTTTAGTAAGAATATTTCGTGAAGAAGAAAGTTTGGTTTTTCTTAAAAATAATTAATTAATTAATTTTACGAGATTTACTGATGTGATGTATGTCACTAATTTGGTGAAAGAGAAATATTAATTCAATTTCTTTCATCTTAAAACCATTCCATTGTCAGCTAATCTCCTACCTGGCTATGAGAAGATATTCTAGAATCCATGGGAAAACAGAACCTATATTTTGTAATGCTATCTAATTTAAACCTGGTGGGGCGCCTGGGTGGCTCAGTCGGTTGAGCGTCCGGCTTCAGCTCAGGTCACAATCTCGCGGTCTGTGAGTTCGAGCCCTGCGTCGGGCTCTGTGCTGACTGCTCAGAGCCTGGAGCCTGTTCCAGATTCTGTGTCTCCCTCTCTCTCTGCCCCTCCCCCGTTCATGCTCTGTCTCTCTCTGTCTCAAAAATAAATAAAAACGTTAAAAAATTTTTAAAAAACAATTAATTAAGCCTGCTAAAATATTTAATTTTTTGACAAATATTTCCCGAGAGTCTTACTACATAGAGAGATGCTATGCTGCATACCAAGATTAAGATATAGAACACTTTTTCTCTTATTTTCTAAGAGGTAACAACATAGTGAGGTGGACAGATATGCATACTAATTATTCTTTAGGATAAAAAGAATTTTAATTAGGTCCCAAGTTGTTATGGAGGGCAGAAGGTGCATTTAATATTGATATGGGCAAAATCCATCCCCCTCAAAAAAAAAAAAAAAACTTCATGGAGAATGTGACATTTGAGCAGAAAGTCAAGAGAAGGATATATGCAAAAGAATGCTGGTAATTTTTTTTTTAACAACTAGCTATCTGAAAAAATATATATGTATATATAGATACATATGAATAATTTTATAAAAATTAATGATATAAACATATATAGTACACAATTGACAAATAATAAAATATACTATACCCTTTATTGTAATTTCCATGTGGATAGAGCCTCACAGAATTCATTCATTGATTTTTTCTAAATTCTTAAGTCTATAAGTAACTTACATTTGCAATTAATAAATGAATATAATTGCAAATGTCCTATGCTAGAACTTCAATAGTTTGTCAATGATGTGAACAACTTGGCAGAATTGATAATAGTTTTTGAATACCAAAAATATATTTCTTCAATTTTTGTACTATCCATTATGTAAAAACCATACACCTTCGAGTTTAATCACATGATTGGCACTTTTCTCATGATTTTTCAACTTTAAAGACAATCAACAAAATGATAAATCGAATCCTGATTTTTAGTGCCTGCTGATTTCCATGGTAGAACATTCTCACCATGTCTGAATTTCAGCTCCCAAGCTACACCATGTGTGTGAAAACAAATTTGGGAAGAAATTTGCAGTGGCACAACATTATCCTGTATACATGAGTAGCATATGTACATAGAAAAATAGGAAAATGTAGTAGCATAAATAGGAACTTAAAATTTTTTAGGGTTGCTTGCCTTTGTTTCTTATACAAGTTCTTTCCTTGCAAGTTTACACAATTTGATTTTTTTTAGATAGCCGTGGTAGCAGCTGTCTCATAAAACTCCTGAAAATGTATCACTCGATTCACCACACCCCTCCAATTCCATGACAACTCCAGCTCCCTCGTGGATATTTTGCTTATAGCATATCTACATGGCTGGATCATTACCCTAATTTATAGATGAGGAAAGGGAAGATCAGAAAAGTTAAGTAACTTGTCTGAGGTCACTCAAGAACAACGTGGTGAAGCTAAGGTTTAACCCAGAGCTATATAATTTCCAAGGATTTCTGAGGTCTAGGGATTCATGGAGCACTGAACTGGGGGAGAAAAAAAGGATATGCATACTGTTTTATAAGTGTTTGTTGACCGTGTGTGTGTGGGGGGGGATGGGGTGGGTGTGGGTGACAGCACGTGGTCTGAGATTTGCATTCGTTGAAGTCTGGATGTGGGAGGTGGGGGGAGTATTAGACCCTCTCTCGCTGCAAAGTTTCCCCAGGCTACTGCGTCTACCAAAAAGAACACAGCAAGTGATTTAAACTGGTTCTCAACACAGATCTTTGGAATTTTGATCAGCAGGGAAAGAATGGAAATTTCTCAGTGAGGAAGTCAATCACGCAAGAGTCCAGAGGTACGTGAAGTGAACAATGAACAAGATGGCATGACTCAGGAGAGGCTATACAGTCAACGGGAGAGAAGAGCAGGTGATGAGAGATGAGACCAGCAAAATGTTAAAGGCTATTCCTCTCAGGCCATGCCAACTGGAAATCCTGACTTGCAGTTAATTCATTTATTTTCAGTTTGTAAAAAAAGTATTCACTCCCTTTTTTGGTGGACGGGGAATTCATAGGTATGTCTCCAAAAGAATTATTTTTTCCTCGGATTCTGGCCACTGGAAGGTTACCCTAGTCTTTCTTTTCTAATTCACTTGACTGTCACAGTTACTTCCCAAAGGATGTCCCTGTCAGAGCTCTGCCATCAACCATTTCAAGCAGCTGCTTTTCTGTCTGTCCCACTGAATTTTTCAGATGTCAGAGGGACTGCTCCCTAAACCTTAAACGTGGTGTATCTTAACGGATCCCTTTGTCCAGCACTAGTTTGTGCAATACTCAGATGACCAATCCCTTCTTTCTACCCAAGGGTCAAAACACATGTTACCACAGGGCAGTTTAAACCTTTCATCCTTCATTCAGATTTTTTTTTTTTTTAATTTTAACTTTCATCAGCAAATTTATTCTTAAATGAATCAGAGTTCCTTTTTGCAGACCTGGCTGAAGAAAGAATGTGGGTAGATTGTGACCGACTTGGAACACTAAAGGGTTTAGACTTGATCCAGTGAGACCACAGAAGTCCCTCCAGGGAAGTGACATTGCCAAAGCTGTATTTTAGAGAGATAATTATGATAGCAGCATTCTGAGAGCATCGGAGAGATAAGAAATTAGAGACAGAGGCAGGGTCAGGGGGCTATTTCAACAGTTCAGAATTAAAATGATAAGGGTCTGAACAAATAGAATAACAATGAATATGGGGGGTAGGAACAGGCAAATATTTCAGGTTCATTTTGAAGTAGACAATCAAGGGCTCTGTGATTGATTGGAAGTGAAATGCAGAGCAGAAGTTCGTGAGTGGGGAAGGGAGGGTCAGGGAAATGAGCTGGCATGCATCTTATTGAGAGAGGAGGGTGAGCGGTACACGTATACAGAAATGGTTAGCAATATATTGAAAATGTGGGTCTAGTTAAAAACAGAGAGAAATTGAAATGCATGGGAAGAAATTGAATTTTTTCTTCAGCGCCGTAGCATAGTCTTCTTCAGTTGAGAGTAAATTGTTGGTGTTTACATAAGACTAGTCCATCTTCAATATATATTGTACAGGTGAACATAAGGGAAGGGAAGCAAAAATAATATAAAAACAAGGAGGGGGACAAAACATAAGAGACTCTTGGATATAGAGAACAAACAGAGGGTTGCTGGAGGGGTTGTATGAGGGTGATGGGCCAAATGGGTAAGGGGTGTTAAGGAATCTACTCCTGAAATCATTGTTGCACTAGATGCTAACTAACTTGGATGTAAATTAAAAAATAAATATATCAGTAAACCTAAAATAAAATATGTAGTGGACTAAGTGAAACACTTTTAGTTTCCAAAGATGTAATCTAATATTGAGAAGAAATTAATCTGATCATATCAGGGCCATTTATAGAATAGAGAGTCTACTAATAATATTTAGGATCAGACTTTTTTGGATGTCATTAATTTTTAGGTATCAGAACCTTGAACAAAACCAGCCTACTATGATTATATCTTTAATTATTCTTAATTTAATCATTCTATTTCCTGGCTCAAAAAATTTTAACTGGCTCCATCACACATAGAAAAAAAGTCTAAAACTCTTCAGCACTTGATACAAGACCTTTCACAATCCAGCTTCCATCACCCACCTGATTTCTTTTCCCACAAATTCCCATTAAGGGATGCCGAGTTAACATGTACACATCCTCTCTACACAGGATTAGCCCATTAAGTCGGGTATAGGTTCCTCACTGTCCAACTGAATGGTTTTGTTAGATTCAGATATAGGACATATTGGGTGAAAAAGAAATTGAGAGACTGAGGGAGAGAAGAAAGATGCATTTTAGTAAATGAGGAAAAGAAAGACAGATCGTATTGCCAAGCCATAAAACAGCAAGAGGGAATTAAATATCAGAACTTAAAAAGGGAAAAGAAAATATGGAGTTCTAACAACTAAAGACAAGCCACCACTGCTGTCATTCTCCCTTGAGGTGACATTATTTCTAGCTATCTCACCCCTTCTTGTGGACAGTGTGAGTATTTAAAAATAGAACGTTAACAGTTCTTCTTCTGAGAGAATACTTTTAGTTTGGTAAATAATTTTGAAATAAACTCATTTTATTTTTATGAAGTTTTTGAGAGTTTACATATTAATTGGGAGAGGTAAAAAAGTTAGTGACCATAAAAAAGATTGATAAAATAGTCAGCTGTATATATATATATATATATATATATATATGTGCGTATATATATATATGTGTGTGTGTATATATATATATATATATACAGTATATATATATGTATATATACGAATGTATATATATACATATATATGTATGTATATATGTATGTATATGTATATATGTACATATATGTATATATGTACATATGTATATATGTGTGTATATATGTATGTATATATGTGTATATATATGTATATATGTGTGTATATATACCTATGTATATATATACACATTTTTATATATTATATATGTATATATATTTTTCTGCAAATGTTGTTTTCTAACCAACTATTTTGAAAGTTAATTTTTCAGTGTGGTGAAAGTCACCAGTACATTTGGCACCGTTAATTAAACTCTCTACCTGTGGACTACAATTTCTTTTTGGATACGCTAACTTCACCGAAGGAGAAGAATGCTATTACCAGAAACAGAAGAATAATCTCTAAGTTAACAACAGAATACAAAATTCCTAATATTTATATTAATTGTTAATGCAGTGGGTTTACTTTTGTAATAGTCAGGAAAGATAAACAAACAAACTCTTAGCTGTGTCTAAATCAAAAGCGTTAAGGTGGACTCCAATAAAAACGCTATCTCACTTAATTTTCCTCCCACGATTGGACTCATTTGTAAAAATGAGGAAACAGAGGTTCCAGGATGTTATTGTCCAAGACTGAACACCTAGTGAGTGGTAAAACCTAAGTGTGGACACTGTCAAATCTAACTCTAAAGTCCATGTTGCTTTTCTATATAACTTTGCTTCCAGAAACTGTTTTGAAAAAAGAAGGCTAGAGGAAGGTGGGTTGAGAATACAACTAATACAATAAATCTGTCTGAGAGGGAGAATTTATGATAATCTCAATAATTATTATAATTTAAGCAATTTTCACTTTTTTAACCATTGATACTTTTTTAACACAAACTTTACTACATTCATTTTTCTAAGATGATGACAGAGCTTGGAATCCTTGAGGGTACACATTTTTTAAAAAAAAAAATTTTTTTTTAACGTTTTATTTATTTTTGAGACAGAGAGAGACAGAGCATGAACGGGGAAGGGGCAGAGAGAGAGGGAGACACAGAATCAGAAACAGGCTCCAGGCTCTGAGCCATCACAGAGCCTGATGCGGGGCTCGAACTCACGGACCGCAAGATCGTGACCTGAGCTGAAGTCAGACGCTTAACCGACTGAGCCACCCAGGCGCCCCGAGGGTACACATTTTTTAATGGCACTAATTCTTTATTGTGGATACCAGGACACTCTAGGCAGCCCCTCTCCCCCAAGTGTGAAGGACCCTTCCTCCACTTCCGGGAGTAAAGCCAGTTTCCGGTCCATAGCTATCAGCTCTCTTCAGAAATTGCCTCATGATGAGGGAGGCTATGCCTACTTTCTGGGGGCAGCCTACATCTAATGACTGTTCAGTGCAGGATAATATCAGCCTGGCACCTACAGTGTCCCAATTTAGGACTACTCCTGTCAATGTCATGTCCTGTTCCCTGGCCGCGGTTCTTGAGTTGGCCAGGAAAGAATTCAAAGACAACCTGTTAAGCAAGCAAGGGTTTAATAGAAGTTTAAGCAAAATACACCCTCCAGATGGAAGAGCAAGCAGGTCCAGTGGTGGCAGCTGCACCAGAGGTCAAGGTTGTCTTTTCTTTTTATGTTTGAATAGGTTATAGGTCTTGGTTAGGGCAGTTTCTGACTAAGGTTGCAGCCAATCATCTGAAGAGTCCTTCTACAGGATGGTTGGTTCTATATGGTCTATATGGTCAGAACCGTCATGGCAGCCTTTCTCTGTTGGAGGGGAGGGACCACACGGTAAATGTAATGAAGCTATAGGTTACTGTAGGCCAATGGTCTACAGGGAAGAAGACCTGTGCATCCCCCGGAGTCTGTCCCAGCTGTTGGGAACCTGGCCTCTGCCCTTTTACCAACTGGAAAGCACTCGTTCTGTCTTACATCTAGCTAACTGCCTAGTCTATCACTCTGAGGGGCCATCCCAGCTGCAGAGCTTCTCACAGAGTAGGACGACCCATTCCTTAATACTATCTTACAGCCCATCTTCTCCCTTGGGCAGGCCATGCTTCCTTTTCTTCCCACATAGGTGTTGAACCTGAAAACACTCCCTAATAAACTGCCCACGAATCTCCATCTCCTAACTTGCACTTCAGGGAACCAGACCTGCAATATTCTTCCAGTCCCCGAATATCTAGTAAATGGAGAAATTTGTGGATAATATTTTCCTGGCTGGAAAATTTAGTGTCATTTTCAAAAACATTCACACACACACACACACACACACACACACACACAAAAGGAAGTAGTTTAATTAGAAAATCAGGCTTATTTATTTTAAATTATGTAATCAATAGAGAGCCATATATTTGGCAAGCTTAAGAAACTGCTGATCAGAGAGATAATTTAGTTTATAAGAGCCAAAATGAAAAATGAACACAGAAGTATCTTAATTATTATAGCTAGCATTTCTTTCAGAAAAGAATAAACTAGGTTGATTTTTTTTTTATTTTTGGAAACAAAATCTTCATATTAACAAATTCTTTAAAAACCAGATTGCAAAAGAAAGAGGAAGATGCCAAATGAGGTGTTTTTTTTTTTTTTTTTTAATCTACACTTGGATTTCTGTGCTTCAGGGAGAAGCAGCATATGAAATATTGCCATCAAAATGCCAGTCTTGCCTTTGATGGTAATTGATCTGTTATCACTGAGGAATAAGATGTGTTCCGTGTTTCAGTTTAAACCTGTTGCATTTGCAGGATCACAGAAGCAGTCGTGACTGGTGAGTCTAGCTATGGATATGAACCAGGTGTGAGCTCATTCATCAAGTACACCATCATTACCTGGTTCTTGGTAGTGACTGTGCCAAATTCTCTGTGTTTTCACTTGTCTAAACTGCAAAACTCTGCCCTAAGATGCAGAGAAGTAAATGAATTTGTTTTTAGACGATATAATAATTCACAGAATTTTCCATTTTCTAAATTGAACTCCCATGGAAGAATGCATATATATGCAATTTAGTTTTTAAATTCTGATTGAATATGCAGCCGAATATTTATTGTTTTCATTGAGATTTCTGGATAATAGGCTTCAATTCCCATGCTGTAAGTAGGGCCAAAAATAAACTTTAAGTCATTTGGGTCCAAGGAGAGCACCACTTGCACTTAAGTTCCAAACCCAATCCAAAACCATTATTTTACATATCAAAAAAACTTTTTGAACTCACAAAGTATAACATGAATGTTCTCCAGTATTTACCATCTTACCACAAATAGGTACATGGTTATAAAATAATATATATGTGTATACTAATGAATGGATACTATAAAAAGAGCTTAGGAGCACCTGCGTGACTCATTTGGTTAAGTGTCCAACTCTTAATTTTGACTCAGGTCATGATCTCATGGTTCACGGGATCGAGATTGAGCCCCTCATCAGTCTCTGTGCGGACAGCACAAAACCTGCTTGGGATTATCTCTCTCTGTTGTTCCCCAGTTCCCGTGCTATAAATAAATTAATAAGACATTTATAATTTTTTTTTTATGTTTATTTATTTTTGAGAGAGAGAAACAGAGAGAGACAGAGCATGAGTGATGGAGGGGCAGAGAGAGAGGAAGACACAGAATCCAAAGCAGGCTCCAGCGTCTGAGCTGTCAGCACAGAGCCTGACGCAGGGCTCCAAGTCGAGAACGGGGAGATCAGTACCTGAGCCAAAGTCGGACACTTAACTGACTGAGCCACCCAGGTGCCCCAATAAATAAAAATATTTAAAATGAAAAGAGCTTAAGCTCCCAACATATATACCAATTTGGCCAATATTTCTTTCTCACAAATAATCTTTGGTGTTGATTTTTACTAATTCAAAACCATAAGAGCACCAATCAAATGTATAAATCATTCTCTGATTTATCTTACTTTTTTAAAAAATGTAACCTTCTGGAGAATTCTATCACCACAACATATGTGCATTCACAAGGCAGGGTTTGAGAACACGCTCATCAGGGAACGCAAACTGAGAAAAGAAGTGACCGGTGCTCTGTTCAGTGGCCCAGTATTCCGGGAGTTTAATCCTATGTTGTAATGAAATCCGACCCGACAAGTGCTCTGTGACTTTAAGGGAATTTATAAATGATTTAAAGCTAAACATATTATTAAATATGTCTTTAGGTGAAACTAGAATATTTTTCAAAAATCCTATTACAAATGTGGTACAGAGCAGGACCAGTTTATACAAACACAGGCATAAAAATGTTCATTTATAGGTTGTTACTTGAGGAGCAGAAAAGCTCCTTTTCTCTTCCATCTTCTCCTCCAGGGCTTGAAGGCCTTTATTAGAATGCAAATGTTCTCTGGGTGGATTAACTTTCTGAGTAGAGCCCCGAGGGCAAAAGAAAACAAGTTGGCTGAAATAGCTAAATTATCTGTATACTATTTCAAGCAAAAAGTTTCATGAGTCCATCCGCACCTCAAAATGAACATCTGAAATAACAATATTATCATTTAGTAGGTTGCAATGTGCCAGATATTATGCTAATTATTTTTATTAAAAAAAAATTTTTTTTTTCAACATTTATTTATTTTTGGGACAGAGAGAGACAGAGCATGAACGGGGGAGGGGCAGAGAGAGAGGGAGACACAGAATCAGAAACAGGCTCCAGGCTCTGAGCCATCAGCCCAGAGCCCGACGCGGGGCTCGAACTCACGGACCGCGAGATCGTGACCTGGCTGAAGTCGGACGCTTAACCGACTGCGCCACCCAGGCGCCCCCCAAAAAATTTTTTAATGTTTATTTATTTTTGACGGAGAAAGAGAGACAGAGCAAGAGCGGGGGAGGGGCAGAGAGGGAGACAGAATCTGAAGCAGGCTCCAGGCTCGGAGCTGTCAGCACAGAGCACAGCGCGGGGCTCAAACTCACAGACTGCGAGATCATGACCTGAGCCAAAGTCATATGCTCAACCGACTGAGCCACCCAGATGCCCCTATGCTAATGTTTTATATAACTTATCTTACTTATTCCTTACAGAACCCAACCAGATAGGTATTACTAGTATCTCTAGCTTTGGGAAGCTCTGAAATTTAGAAAGAGAGGTCTTTTCCTAAAGTTGCAGAACTGGAAAGAAAGTGAACTCAAGTCCCAAATCTGTGACAGTTGACCATTACACAAACTGCTTCTCAAGATGTCTTCACACCCATCTTCTCTTCATTCTCTCCTATGTCGGAGGACAAGTTTATATGTGTCTTTTCCAATGGCCGTCTCTGCTCCCAATCCTATCCATTTACCTACCCCACCCAGGATGTTGATCCTACATCTCTCGGTTTTCTCCTCTCTCGTTATCGTCTATCCCTTCGTTCAATTATTCCCATTAAACAACTCCCTTTTCTCTGCTTTATCTGCCCCCCCCCTTCACTTGACCAACAATTTACTAACCTTCACTGTCTCTTACAATCATCTTCTTTCTCTACATCTTTCCTTTGACAATATCTTGAATAAGTAGTATAAAAAGGCAACCTCCATTTTTTTTCATCAAACATTTTAAACAACGTATAAGTTGGTTTCCAACAATAACAACAAATGATGCTTAGAGTACTTGTTGACTCTTCCTGATCCCTGGACCTTCCATCCCTCTATTCCTTCCATCTTTCCTGCCTGCATACAATTGAGAACCCAGATCTTTGCTTTCTTTCATAATTACAATTCCATTTTATTTCTAATGTGATAAATAGGCTTGATGAGTTCAAAACTTATTTTGCCATCTTAATCTTTAAATGGTGCATCTTCCACTTTCCCCATACATAGAATAGCTTTTGCAGAATGCAACCTCCTAAAATAACACTTGGATCACATATATGCTTTTCATCAGAGTTTGTTAAGCTTTCTTCTGATCTCAAAAATAATGTAGAAACTCCTCCACCAAATTTCCAAAGCTTTCAAAGTATGAAATCTGACTCCAAGTCACTTTTCCCTTCCTTCCACCCCTCTATAGAACATCTCCTCTTAAAGTGTTCATTCCTTCTGGTTTTCCATTATCCATTCCATAACACCTTTCACTCTTCATGGCCCAGTGCTGGGACCTATAGTGCTTTATGCTTTATCACTTCTTCAGCGTTGCTTGCACTGCTTCTGTTGCTTTCCATTTATGCTCTCACTCTAACCTCCCAATCAATTCAGTTTCCTCTGAATTTTCTATTTCATCCAGCAGGTGTTCCAGCATTTGGCTATTACAATTCATTTGACACTACAATTTTTTTCATTTATCATCATTTTCAAGAGTGTATATTTTGCCTCTTGAACCAGACTCACCATTTTCTTTCAAGGCAGTGTAGGAAGTGTGGGTCATTTTCTGTATGTCTCTGTCCCTACCCAACATTGTACATAATAACACAATGCTTTGCCTGTTATAGGACATTGCTGTGCATTTGTTGAATAAGTGGTAGGTAATATTTAGTTAGGACTTAATACTAATTCACTAAAGAATTGGCAACCATATTTTAATGGAATCCTGTAACAAGTAAAATACATTTCTTATTAAAATGCTTTTTGAAAACAAGTTATTGGATTTTCTCCCACTTTTATTACCCCAACCAAATATGGTGTATGTCTTTCTTTTTCCATGTGCATTTTATCAGGAGATCTTCTGGGAGCTTAGTCTCTGGTAAACAGTTTACTGTAACATTAATAAAAGGAAACAGATTCAGTTTGCTAGAAAATTAAAAATCTAACTTACCTCGAAGATGACTCTACTCTGGTAGTAAAAATAAAGTGCAAATGTATAAGTTTCTTTCATAAAAGCTTACATGAATGTTAGAAACAAGGTTCTGAAAATGAATCATGGAGTCAGTTTCTCCCAAGACAAGTTAATACTATTACAAGTCGTTCCATTTGTTTCTTCTATAATTCTCATGACCCTCGTTGTCCAAGTGCTAACATCACGCTCATTCTATCTGCGCCAACTTACTTTTGGCTTAGTTTTTGTAAAACTACATCTTGCACTCCCCATTTGTAAGGCTAATTTAGATGGAATTAGGGTAGTAAGCACAACTGATTATAGCCAAAGAAAATTAAGAAGAAGTCTATGCACTCAAAGACTTGCAATAGACCTGTGAGCTGGATTTATTCTCAAATTGAATTAAACTGACCAACGGGTAGAATTTTGAAAGTAGCCCCATATCAAAAATTAGGAATTATTTTCTAGATCACCATCTCATGGTTAGCTGGAATGAAGCTAGACTCTTTGTAAATCACTCTTAGGAGAGTGTTAGAGAACTTAAAATAGTCAAACATTGCCTCAAATAAAATGCATTGAGGGAGATCACAATTTTCTTTTTCAGTGAAATGCATTAAAATTAAGTATCACAGGGCAGTAAGACCCTTGGTTCTTACTTACCAACTTACTTGGAAAGGTAAGTTTCTACACTTCACCTGCACTGGTAAAATCTTGATACGAATAGACACTGATAAGTTGAAGAAAAAAACCCTACAGCAACCACTGAAAAAGCTATACAAAGAAATGTACTCCAACACACTATGAATCTCCAGGCCGCCTGGGTGGCTCAGTTGCTTAAGCATCCAACTTCTGCTCCAGTCATGATCTCGCAGCTCATGAGTTCAAGCCCCGCGTCGGGCTCTGGGCTGACAGCTCGGAGCCTGGAGCCTGCTTCGGATTCTGTGTCTCCCCCTCTCTCTGCCCTTCCCCTCCTCGCACTCTGTCTCTCTCTTTCTCAAAAAGAAATAGACATAAATAAGTGTTGAAAACATCACTATAAATCTCCAAATGTCAAAATTATAGAGATGGAGAACAGAATGCTGTTGCCAATGGTTAGAGAGATGACGGAGAGGGGATGCTAGCATTACCGTAAACGGGTAGCACAAGGACGATCTTGAGGTCATGGTCATGGAAATAAATAAATAAATACATAAATACATAAATACATAAATACATAAGTACATAAATAAATACAGCAAGCTGTCAAGGCCAGAGAAACAAAGGAACAAAAATTTGTGGCAAATGTCTAGGCCTCAAGGCAACATATACATGTCAAATTTCATAAACACAGTTTGCATGTTAATAACACTGGCAAATGTACTACAAAGCAATAATTTTGCATTCTATAAGAACTTCATTAATTAGACTCTTCCCGGGTTAAAAGCCTTCTTGAATGTTTATTTATTTATTTATTTATTTATTTTTGAGAGAGTGAGAGAACAAGAGCGCCAGGGAAGGACAGAGAGAGGGAGAGAGAGAATCCCAAGCAGGCCCTGCCCTGTCAGCATGGAGCCTGACACTCGGCCTGAACTCTTGAACAGTGAGATGCTGACCTGAGCCAAAATCAAGAGTCAGGCACTTAACCGACTGAGCCACCCAGGTGCCCCTTGCAAATAGCTTTTTGATCCCTGTTCCTCAGTAATATCATCAATTTCTGTGTACCTTGTATTGGTCAGGATTGGCCGGGTTATGTGGCTTTAATAAGCAATTCCAAAATCTCACCGGCTCAAAGGGACAAATACTTCTTTTTCATTTGTGTTGCAGTATACCATGGGTTGGCCGGGAACTCTTTTACATCATCCCTCTGATGCATCTTACTGATGAAATATGCTGATGGAGAAGCAATAATCTTTACTGATACCTGTCATTGTGACCGATGGAAAGACAGGAAAAAAGTCTCAAGATAGTTCTGGCTCCAGGCACAGCTTTGTCTTAATTCAGTTTGTAAGCAATACCGCCAGCGTCCATCACTAAGCTTCATTTCCTCCCTGTGTTGCCCTCCTCCATTTGGCTCTATGCCAATTGCTGTTGCCAGAGAAATAGAATCAGCAGGGTCCGTTTTTGGATCTGTGATTGATATCACTTCCAACCAAACCTGAAAACTTAGGCAGGAAAAAGAATGTTCCTGAAAATAAGTTCAAGTTACTCTTACCATAAAGAAAGGAGGATTGGTTCTGGAGAGTAAATAACAGATTTCCTCTACAACAAAATCTATGGTGAAATACCACATTATATATACATTTCTTTCAGTAGACTATGAGGGCTTTTATATCCTGGGCAATAAGTTATTTGTTTATGCGATTCCTGGCACAGACCATGCAGTCCGGTATATAGTAGGTGACCAATAAGTCTTTATGGAAGGGCTGACTGACTTAAGGAAGGAAGAAGGGAGGAAAGGAAGGAAGGAAGGAAAGAAGGAAGGAAGGAAGGAAAGAAGGAAGGAGGAAGGAAGGAAAGAAGGAAGGAGAGAGGGAAAGAAGGAAGGAAGGAAAGAAGGAAGGAAGGAAGGAAGAAAGGAAGAAAGGAAGGAAGGGAGGGAGGGGAAAAAGAAGGATTAAAGAAAGGGAGAAATTAACAGTGATTCATGATTGAAATACATAACATTTTATTTTTATTTTTCCATCTTTTTCATTTTTCTCTTTCATTTTATAAGACAAAAGAAACATTAAAATATTCATAGAAAACAGAAAATGTAACAAGAAATACATTCTGTTGAAAATATTCATTTAAAATTAATCCAGTAAGACATCTAACAATTTGGAAGTTACATAATATATTTAAGACAGCTGTTTATCTGGATACTATTCATCTGAAAAACATGTGGCAAAAATAAATAAGTAAACTAAAGCATCATGCTGACAGATAGCTTCCCCTGGGATTTTGCATACAACACTTTATGTAATATCACAAATTCAATTAAATTAAAATAAGTATCATAGGTAATAACTAAAATATAGTTTTGTTGTTGCTGCTGTTGTTCATTGGTAACACCTACTATAGACTAGCTGCAGAGAGAAAAGATGTCAAGGAAAACAAAGAGATCATAGAACATGAATCTCTGGCCCTTGCAGGGCATTAGTGACCAACCTGATACCCTTTCCTTCCATTCTTTCTTTTTCTTTTCTTTTCTTTTCTTTTCTTTTTTTTTTTTTTTAACACTAGTCAGAAAGGATTCTGTGGTTTGCAAGTAAGAACCTCAACTGACACGCAGGCTCTGTTGAGCTCTCAGAATACAGGGAGGCCCGGCCAAGCGGATGTGGAGAATGTTGGCCATGCACATGGAAGTGTTTCATATGTTTGCTTCTCTCTTTTTTTCCTTCTCCCCAGGAAGGTGAATCAAGAAGGCAAGCGCATTGAAACTACTTTCCAGACATCGTGTAAGGGAATCCCCTGTGTTTATAATCATTTAAAGCTCAGCTACCACATTTGAGACAGCACCCAAACTCAGGCACTATGACTGAGTATTGTTTTTGTAGCCGTGATATGTTAACGCTGGTGCCATAGAACAAAATATTTATACAGTGAGTCTCGTTCATGGCTTTTTGTGCCGGAAGGAATGCTGCCCTCACTTCTTTAAGTGCCACCTTAAAATGGTGGTAAAGGGAATTATAAAATAGTTTCCACAAACACTTTGCTTTACATTTTCACAGAGGTAAATATATGCGTTAGTATGTTTTGAAGGAGCAAGCACCAAAGACATTATTTTACGTTAGAGATCCTTTTCATTTTGGGTCAGTACAATATACTTTGACTTACACGGGTTTAACTCAAGTGTGTGCTTATAGTATGATGAGGGTATAAGCTGACTTTGTGCATCTTGCATGACTCCTACTTCCATCCCCTAAATTTATGGATCTCCGCTTTAAGGCTAACTGTTGTATACATGTAATGACTTCTAAAATAGAATATACAAATGACTTGTAATTCATAAACGATTTTCTCAGTTTCCATCAGACTTATCACTAACATTATTGTGCACAGTTTCGTTCTTTCCCCACTCCAAGAGATCTCACTTAAACTGACCTTCTAAGAGATCAGTCCTGTTCACATCTCGTCCGCAGACCTTGCAACACACAAGCAATGGAGTGCTGAGTGTGTAGCGGGCCATGGCTCCAGCACGCTCAGGTTGAGCTACGGAAGGGGTATCTGATCTGAATCTGTGTTGGTGGACGCTTTAGTGTAGCACCCAGATGCACCCCCCGAGGACTGAGGATGCTGGGGTTATTGCTGACTGGCTGTTTGCACACAGTGTCTCCCGGCAATTGTCATTACCTGAAGGGAGAGACTCTTTCCAAGAGTACAGCCCCTCTCCGTATGCACTGACTGTGTAATATGGGGCAGTAAAGGCTCAGGACCCTGGTTCCAGCTCAGGTCAGCAGGGAAGGGCATCCCAACTTCAGAGCTCCTGGAGGGTATGGCTGAGGCTTTTATTGTGACTGCACCACAGCCTTGCTTGTCCCTCTGTCCTGTTCTGCTTCTATCTGTCCCTCAGAGTGCTGATCCTGAGAATACATGTCAATAGGCCATGTTTGTATAAATCTCTGTCTCAGAGTTTGCTTCCTGGGAATCTGATCTGCAGCATCTAATGAATCCTTAGATGGGACTGACTTTTACATAGAGTCTAACCTCAATCAGGATTTTTGTTTGAATTTTTTGAATTTTGCGTAATTCGAAACATAAAACAAAGCAAGAAATAGGAACTGATGATGGGTCATGGAACAGAGTTCATGAAATAGAGAGAGGCATGGTAACAGCTGCGTTGAACTGTGTTTGAGAAAAATAATCTGAAGAAGTCATTTGAGAAAATCGAATAATGGAGTAGATCCACCCAAGTAAGGCAGTGATGGGAAAGGTTATATATCCCCTGAGAGATGGAAAATCTCTTTTCCACATTAAGTCCTTGTGATTCTAGGCTGATATTAAATATCTTTCCAACAAATATTTATGAAATTATATAACTAGACAACTTTTCTTTTCACTTGAGCTAGCTTGAATCTGTTTTTTTTTTTTTTTGCAAACAATATAGCTCTGAATAAAATGCCTTCCATAACATAAATATATAGAGTTTAAAATTTTTATAAAGCTCTAGGCAAAGAAAATATTACATGTTCTTTGTGAATCAGAAGTAAACCCCGAATCCTTGCAAGTAATTTATGAAGGACAATCTCTCAGGAGAAAGCAGTCTAGAATAGAGGGAAGCAGAATGGGGAAGAGGAAAAAGCCAAGCCAAGTGCAATTTAGATGAAGTCCCAGATTTAGCCTGATCTCAGAGGGAGTGGTGGAAAGGGAATGACACCATAGAGGCTATTCTGCCTCAGAGTAGAGTGGCTGGGCTTTGTGAACTTTATCCCAGTCAGGTCAGGTATGGAAAGACTTCATGTGGTTTCTGGTTTTCCATATGTGTGAGGCATTTCAGTGGCCAAGAGCAAACCTCTAAATACGGCAAGTGCTGGCCTTCAGCAGTGAAATGGAGACTGGAGAATGGGTGCACAAAACTGGGAGAAGGGACTTGAGGCATTCTGGGTGGGACATCAAGAGTGGAATTATTTCCCTATTGAAACAAAATACCATATAAGATTCTCAAAACTGGAATAACCACTGTTGGTTTAAAAAACAAAAATATGTCCACAATTCTTGCTATTCCTTCTTTCAAGAAACACAGCTTAATTCCTCTCAACTGAGTATGCGCTAGAATTGGTGACTCTGTTCGGACAAGTACAGTAAGGCAGAAGTGATGGTTTGTGACTGGGAGACTAGGTCATGAAAGGCAAGAATGACTTCCTGCATATTCTCTCTCTCTCTCTCTCTCTCTCTCTCTCTCAGATTATTTGTTCTGCTGAGGAAGCCAGCTGTCATGTCATGATCAAGAGAGGCCCACGTGGTGAGGAACTGAGGGCTTCTGCCAGCAACCATGGGAATGAGCTTGGAAATGAATCCTCCAGACCCACTTATTTCAGATGATGCGGTCCTAGCCTATATCCTGACTGAAATCTTGTGAGGAGAGCCTAAGCCAGACTACCCAGCTGAGCTCCTCCTGGATTCCTGACCCCAGAAACTTATTGAAATAACAAATATCCATTGTTTTAAGATGCCAAGTGTTAGAGATAATTTGCCATTCCGGAATAAATAATGAATAGAACCACTCGGTCTCCTGTTGGTAGAACTGTTTTTTGTTTGTTTTTGTTTTTGTTTTTTGGGATTTTGTTTGTTTGTTTTGGTGGCAAGGCAATTGCTAGGTCATTTATTTTCAAACAGAACACAGCAGAACTGCAAGAATAGGATGTCACCTCAAAAATGCAAATAATTCTCATTTTCCTTGTAACTAACAGTCAGGAAACAACTCTTCCTCTGCCTAAAAAACCTAGAACAGGTAACATTAGAACTTAAATACTTTCTGGAAGAGGATAGAAAAAGCACAAGGCAGGAACACCTGGGTAGCTATGTCGGTTAAGCGTCTGACTTCGGCTCAGGTCACGATCTCACCGTTCGTGGGTTCGAGCCCCGCGTCAGACTCTGTGCTGACAGCTCAGAGCCTGGAGCCTGCTGCAGATTCTGTGTCTTCCTCTCTCTCTGCCCTTGCTCTGCTTGTGTTCTCTCTCTCTCTCTGTCTCAAAGAAAATAATAATAACAAAATGAAAAAGCACAAGGCAACAGATTTATCTCACAAGCATGTGAAAATGAGAAGGAACAAGTCAGATTAAAGACTCCGAAGTATTGGCCTGTACAGGGAGGAGACAGCTGAACAAGAAGTGAGAATGTCTGTCAGGTAGAGTCCTGCTTTGAAAGTCAGGGATAACAGCCTGATAAGTTTCTCTGTTCCTCGGTGGCCTCATGTACCACGTGAGAAAAGATATGTTGACTGGGTGGTCGTCAGGATGAGATGGGCCAGTGGTTCTCATGGGAGGTGGAGGGCATTTGGCAAATGTGTGGGGGCAGCTTTTGTTGTCAACATGATGAGTAGAGCGCTGCTGACATTTAGTGGGAAGAGCCAGGGGTGAGAGTTGTCTCGTGGTGTGAAGGACAGCACAGTCCCGGGGCGTGCCCAACTGCTCAAATTCCACACCATTTCCAATACCCTGCCACTCATTTTAGAAGGAAAGCCAGCTTGGAATTATCTGGCCTTGAGCATTTTATGTACAATTGCAAAGTTCTTTCTAAGCGATTTGAGAAACAGCGATTTTTGTAGGAAAATAGCTGTCAACAAAATTTTGTAGGTTATACATATAATGATACGTAGTATGTATGTGTGTGTGTATGTGTGTGTGGTATACATCTATACTATAATCTTCCAAGGGTTGTTTAGTATTTGGCAAGTCGTTCCCTTGGGAACACTGCTCCAGATGTGGCCGATAAACCACCTCTACATTTGCAGCTGGCACAATCCTAATGATTCTAACCACAGGTACAGATATTAGACTGCTTTGTTATATTTTTTAGTGGCTCAGATTCTAAACACTTACATGTTGTTACATTGTTTTTTTTTATTATCCATTTCTCTTATTTCTATTTTGCATATTAGGACTTTATACCAATTTTTCTAAAACCTATTCCTTTAGACAATTGTATTATCTCTGTGCTTTATTTCAGGAGTGTAAAGAGAATGTTATGTTATTTATATTCAAAGACAAACACTGGATCTGCTCTAATTGAGACACACTAATTGTGGAAAAAGGATTTGAAAAACAAGAAAAAGCTATGCAAAGAAGCTATTCTAAGTCTATAAACCCTTACCTTCAGCTCCTAAATCCAAAAATATCTGAAACCCAGGAGAATTTTTAAATTCATTTGACTGTAAAACCTGACTTGAACTTAGCTTCATGGGTAGAAACACATAACCTGAACTCACATATCATTTATCGTATTTATTCATTTATTTATGTATTCATTTATTTACTTATACCTTTGCTACTGAGCTCTTAACGTGCTTTTTTTCTGGGGGGCTTCCCGAGATGCTAATGGGGTTAGTATGCAATATCCAGAATATGTCCCACCATTTTGCCTCCCTAAAATCTACAATATTCTGAATTCAAAACATACTTGGCTCATAGTATTTCCAAAAAGAGACTGCAGACTTGCACTACTATGGGCTGCTAAGCTTCTGCCAGTGGAGCCCTAGACTTGAGAGAGAAGAACAAAACTGGAGGCATCACAATCCCAGATTTCAGGTTATATTACAAAGCTGTAGTAATCAAAACAGTATGGTGCCGGCACAAAAACAGACACGTAGATCAACAGAACAGAATACAGTCCAGAAATAAACCCATGTGGTTTATGGTCAATTAAACTTTGGCAAAGGAGGCAAGAATATACAATGAGGAAAGGACAGTCTCTTCAATAAATAGTGTTGGGAAAACTGGACAGCTACATGTAAAAAAATAAAACTGGGCCACTTTTTTTTTTTTATTTAACTTTATTTTTTATTTTTTAAAATTTACATCCAAATTAGTATATAGTGAAGCAATGATTTCAGTAGATTCCTTAATGCCCCTTACCCATTTAGCCCATCCTCCCTCCCACAACCCTTCCAGCAACCCTCAGTTTGTTCCCCATATTTATAAGTCTCTTCTGTTTTGTCCCCCTCCCGGTTTTTATATTATTTTTGTTTCCCTTCCCTTATGTTCATCTGTTTTGTCTCTTAAAGTCCTCATACGAGTGAAGTCATATGATTTTTGTCTTTCTCTGACTGACTAATTTCACTTAGCGTAATACCCTCCAGTTCCATCCACGTAGTTGCAAATGGGCAAAGGAGGCAAGAATATACAATGAGGAAAGGACAGTCTCTTCAATAAACAGTGTTGGGAAAACTGGACAGCTAAATGTAAAAAAATAAAACTGGGCCACTTTCTTATACCATACACAAAAATTAACTCAAAATTGATTAAAGTCCTAAGTGTAAGACCTAATTCCATAAAATTCCTAGATGAAAGCATAAGTAGTAATTTCTCTGACATCAGCCATAGAAACATTTTTCTAGATATGTCTTCTTTAGCAAGGTAAAGAAAAGCAAAGTTAAACTTTTGGGAATACATCAAAATAAAAACATTGTGCACAACAAAATAAACTATCAATAAATCAAAAAGGTAACCTACTGAATGGGAAACAATATTTGCAAATGGCGTATCCAATAAAGGGTTAGTATCCAAAATATATAAAGAACTTACACAACTCAACACCAAAAACCCCAAATCCAATTAAAAATTGGCAGATGACATTTTTCCAAGGAAGATATTCAGAGGCCCCACAGACACATGAAAAGATGCCCAACATCACCTGTCATTGGGGAAATGCAAATCAAAACCACAATGAGATATCACCTGATACGTTCAAATGGCTAAAAGAAAAAAACCACAATAAGTGGAGACAAAGGAAATCTTTGACACGGTTGGAAGGAATGCAAATTGGTAAAAAAAAAAAAAAAAAAAAAAAGACAACAGTGTGGAGATTCCTTAAAAAAATTAAAAATAGAAATACCGTGTAATCCAGTAATTCCACTACTGGGTATTTACTCAAAGAAAATGAAAACACTAATTTGAAAAGATATACGTACCTCTATGTTTATTGCAATATTATTTACAGTAGCCAACATATGTCTATTGACAGATGAATGGATAAAGAAGATGTGGTGTGTGTGTGTGTGTGTGTGTGAGTGTGTGTATTACTCATCCAAAAAAAGAATGAAATCTCGCCATTTGCAACAACATGGATGAATCTTGAGGGTATAATGCTAAGTAAAATGAATCACTCAGAGACAGACAAATACCAAATGATTCCACTCATTTGTGGAATTTAAGAAATAAAGCAAAGAGGGGGGAAAAAAGGAAAAAAGAGACAAACAAACAAACAACCAAAAAACCCAGACTCTTGAATACAGAGAACAAACTGGTGGTTGCCAGAGGATAGGTGGGTAGGGGGATGAATGAAATAGATAGAAGGGATTAAGAGTAGACTTATGCTGGGGCGCCTGGGTGGCGCAGTCGGTTGAGCGTCCGACTTCAGCCAGGTCACGATCTCGCGGTCCGTGAGTTCGAGCCCCGCGTCGGGCTCTGGGCTGATGGCTCAGAGCCTGGAGCCTGTTTCCGATTCTGTGTCAAAAAAGAGTAGACTTATGCTGACAAGCACTGAGAAATGTATAGAATTGTTGGGAGGAAAAAGAAAAAAACAAAAACAAAACAAAACAAAACACCTAAACCTCCAAGTATGATTTCAGGGTTTTTTGTTTTGTTTCAATATTCATCAACTGTTGTTTCAGGCCCTGAGGATCACACTAGGGGAATAAGACCTAGGAATTCTTTTTAAGAAACTTTTCATTTAATAGGGGACACATCATGAAAACAATTGATTGCCGTGAAATGCGCTAAAGGGAAAATGGGGTCATTTAAATCATGTACTGTTGCATCATAGAAGAGTGAAAGGTCAGGTAAGTTAAAACACATAATTTCATCTAGAAATATTTCAACTGCTTTTTTCTGTTTGAATCCTTCTTATTTTTGGAAATAAGCCTTTGTGACACTTGAAACTATTTTATGTATGCTAGTTAAAGAAATTCTCTGTTCCGGGAGACATCTATATTTCAGTATCAGAAAAGTAGTAACATACAATGTTAAAAGCAGTCATTTTTCACATGGGTTCTGAGAATATAAGGAGTCTCACAGGAAGCCAAGCATTGTGTGCCTAGTAATATTACTAATCTCTGTGTTTTGTAGCCCCTCACATTTCTCTCTTGCCCTCTGTGAGCCCACAGGCAGACCTCCTCTACTCATTCAGTAGTCTTAAACCTATTCTCCACATCTCTAGAAGGCTCACCTCCCTGTACAGTCTTCTCTCTCAACAAATATGCTCACACCTATATCTCATAAGCCATCGGGCCTCATGTCTCCCTTCAAAGCATCCCCTTGGCTTTCTCTCTGATATGACCACAGGGCTCCATGGCCACTTGGAACATGATGGTACCCCAAGATTGGATACAATCCTCTAAAAAATCCTGAAGCGATGGCTCAGTTATGTCAAGCTCCCACCACCCTATCAACCATGGAGAGCTGCAGAGAGAGGCAGATAGCTCATCACTTGTGATCAGAAGAAATCGCTTCCAAGAATGTGAAGAGAAAAGGCGTCAGCATTATTTATATCAGGACCCAAGAGCTCCATGAAGCTTGCACTTCACAGGGAGGAGAGCAAGCGGTCAAGTGAACAGCCATGAGACACTACAATTTTAAGGATAATTACAAAGCCAGGTAGCAAAACAAATACAGAAATTTGAATGCAACTAATAATAAAAATACAAATAGCTCACGTTTACTGTGTGCATACATTATTCTAGGCACTAGACCAAGTAGCTTCTGTGGACTTTCTCATTTAATTCTTTTTTTTTATTATTGTTTTTTAGAGAGGGAGAGGAGGAGGAGGAGGAGAGAGAGAGAGAGAGAGAGAGAGAGGGAGAATCTCAAGCAGACTCCACACTCAGTGAAGAGCCTGACATGGGACTTGATCCCGTGACTCTGGGATCATGACCTGAGCCAAAATGAAGAGTCGGATGCTCAACCGACTGAGCCGCCCAGGCACCCCTCATTTAACTCTTAAAATACTTGAAAAGGGGGGTGGCTCAATAGGTTGGGCATATAATTTTGGCCAAGGTCATGATCTCATGGTTTTTGTGAGTTTGAGCCCCATATGGGGCTCTGTGCTGACAGCTCAGAGCCTGGAGCCTGCTTCAGATTTCGTGTCTCCCCTCCTCTCTCTCTGCCCCTCCTCTGTTACTGTTCTGTGTGTCTCTCTCTCTCTCTCAAAAATAAGTAAACATTAAAAATGTTTTTTTAAATCATTGAAAAGGTAGTATTGTTTTTATCCCTTTCCTTTTATGAGGTGAGGACTCCCAGACTTCCAGAGGTTAATTGCCTTCTCCAAGGTAACATGACTGATAACTGGTATGGCTGGGATTTGAACCGTGTTCTCTTTGACCTTAGAGCCCTACTTCTAAACCACTATATACTTTATTGCCTTTCACAATGGCTCTAACTACTGTTACCAGAAATATCTTCTAGGGGTGCAGAAATTACCAAAAGAAACATATTCTCCGAAATACAGCAATGAAATAGTAGTAAAATATAGGCAGATGCTAGAAATCAGTTTTATGGAAATCATTAGCCATCAGAAAGAAGTGAGGTAGGGAACCCAGTTCATTCATAAAAGTGCATTAAGGAGGTAGCTTAATATATGAAATGCAGATTTCAGAGTTGAAAACTATTTAACAGAGGTTCTTTCTGGCTTCCAAACTTTTGTCAAGGGAAATGAAGCAATCCTACTTCTCATTTAGGTACAAAGGAGTAAAGGAAATTCTCTTAGAAATACAATATTACTAATTTAACTCCCTATGGTAATGTACAATATTGAACTACTAAAATGGAAAAAAAAAAGAAACATCAATTTTTTCCTAATTAGAAAGTGTCCCTCCTTATACTATAGCACTGAGAAACAGTAATAAAAGAAGCTAATGGGCCCAAAACTTTTAAAAATCACTTTTTTAGGTTTGAGAATCACAATGTCCTTGCAGGTTTTATTTAAGCCAGGATGTAGACATATTACAGAAAGAAAATTATTAAAGTGGGGACACAACATGAAAAAATGGCAGATAGGTAAATCTTATATGCAAAGCATATATTTCTTTAAAACTTTTTTAATCTTTATTTATTCTTGACAGAGAGAGACAGAGCATGAGTGGAGGAGGGGCAGAGACACAGGGAAACACAGCATCCGAAGCAGGTTCCAGGCTCTGAGCTGTCAGCACAGAGCCTGACATGGGGCTTGAACTCGTGAACTGTGAGATCATGACCTGAGCCGAAGTCGGACGCTTAACTGACTGAGCCACCCAGGCACCCCAAACTGTTCTTGTTTTTTTTTTTTAATGTTAATTCATTGTTTTGAGAGAGAGAGAGACAGAGAGACAGAGTGCGAGTTAGGGAGGGGCAGAGAGAGAGAGGGAGACACAGAATCCGAAGCAGGCTCCAGGCTCTGAGCTGTCAGCACAGAGCCTGACGTGGGGCTCGAACTCGTGAACCGTGAGATCATGACCTGAGCTGAAGTCGGTGGCTTAACTCACTGAGCCACCCAGGTGCCAGTATGCAAAGCGTATCTTAAACACTGAATTTAATCCGTATGTTTGATACAAGGCAACATTGAGTTACTTAAAACACAGATTCTACAGGGTTTGTCAAGGAAACAATAAACATGAATGTTTTAGAGCATAAATTTACTTACTTTGAGTATCTAAAATTTTATCCTGTTAACAGCATTTTTGAAATATAATTGATACACCAAAAACTGCACATATTTAATGTATACAGTAATTTGATGGGTTTGACTACATGCATACACCCTGTGAAATAATCACCACAATTAAAGTAAACATATCCATCATCTCCAGAAGTTTCCTCCTGCCTACCTCCTTTAAAAAAAAAAAAAAAAGTGAGTATTTTAGAGCATTGAATTTATTTACTTTGGGCATATACAATTAAAAGAATTGTTTTTACATTTATTTATTTTTGAGAGACAGAGAGAGACAGCATGAGCAGGGGAGGGGCAGAGAGAGAGGGAGGCACAGAATTCAAAGCAGGCTCCAGGCTCCAAGCTGTCAGCACAGAGCCTGATGCGGGCTCAAACCCACGAACCGTGAAATCATGACTGGAGCCGAAGTCGGACGCCCAAACCACTGAGCCACCCAGGCGCCCCTAAACTCTCATAATATTCTTGTTTTATGTTAGTATTTTCATTTATTAACTCAATTATTTACTCAACGAGTCGACAACAAATACCGAGTACACATTAAGTGTCAGACATAGCTCCAAAATTTATTCAGCACTTTCAGAAAATAATAATCTATATGGAATCCTTTTTTTTTTCTAAACTTCACATTATGCCCATTTTGATATGGAGCATGTGCATGCTGTGTGTATGCGTGACACCGTGTGTGTATGTGGACATGTGTGCACTTGTGTGTGTGTGTGTGCAGGCACATGGGCTCAGATTCTATGAATGGAATGTTAGCAAATCCACAAGGTCATAAAGCAGATTTTATTCCTCACTGCTGCTTGTACAAAATGCTGAGATTATCTCGGCATTAAAGAAACAAATACCTGAATGCAAAATCGCCAAGATCTTTTCAGGGAAGTTTTCACAGCAGGCACCTGTTTTTCATTGTGGTTTAAACGATCATTTTTCTCATTCCCTTTGAGGTTTTACAGTTCTCTGTTAAGCTGTGATAGCCCTTTTAAGTTTACATTGTGGGTTTTTAGTATTACTGCCTAGATTAGGTCTACCCATTGCTACAAACGCTGCAAATACACAATCAATTCCCTACTTGACATATAAGGAGAAAAAACCTTCAATAAGCTTTAGGGAAAATTCACGTAGTTTTGCTCCTGTATTAATGACAAGCATGTAACTAAAACTACACAACAAAGGTGACCCATATTGTCAGATACTTTAATTAACTTAATTATTAAAATTATAATGGAAATTATCAAGCTAAACAGACAAAACAACCAAAAACCAAAACCAAAACAAAAGCCCTGTAGTTTAATGGTCTCTATACTTAAACTGAAGTAATTTCTAAGAGACGAACAAGAGAAAATCATTTAGCTGAAGTAGCAATCTGCATACAAGAAACATGTGGATTTTCCGCTTAATTAAAAATATATTTAAAAAATTAAGTTCCAACGTTAATGGAATATTTGAACAATAAAGATTCTCAAAAGAGATCAAAGTATTTTATTATCTCCTGATACTGTCCTGATACTATGCATGATTCAAGCTGTAGACAGAAGGTTTCTGCCGGATAGGAATATAGCAGGGGCTATGGAATGACTCAGTAAAACAAAAGACCCCTTCCCCTACAAAAACAACATGCATTATTTGTATCATTATTACTAATAAATAACACACATATGTTTCATTGTAATTTATTCATAATGGATTTAGAACAATAGCCAACCACCATCATATTTATCATAGGGATCGATTTATCTGGATATCCAAGATGTGTACTTAATAACAAAAAGAAACAAATTTTTTATAGAAGGAGAAGATACAAATAAATAATGGTATATCCACACACCATAATATTACAAAATCTATCAATTAAATTATAAAACTTTATGCCATGGGGTAAGCGTCCATTATACAATATTAATAGCAAAAAGCTGGGGGAAAGGATTGACATTGTGAAACCAAATTTATAAGAGATAATGGCAAACAATTAAGCCCAAAGTCAACATTAGGGAAAATATTTTATTAATAGAAATCTAGTCAACACTCTTCCGAAACTTCAGTAGTAGGCTTTATTAAAAGCTTATTCTTGCTGCTGTCACATATGCTTCATATGTTAAAAACTGAATATATCGCACGTACATTTTGTGTTTGAATGGCCTGAAGAATGTGTGTGCACTTTTTGAAACAAATATGAAACCAAATTCCAAGTGGAAGACATCACATCAGGGACATGGTTTACTAACATGTTAGAAACCTATTAGGTCATGTTCCAACCAATTATGCGTTTCCTGTCTGATTCTATTCTAAACCTGGACTATGTTGTCAGAGCCACATGGTTTTTTGTGAAGCGCATGGTGAGATTTACTTTCATAGGGAGGAGAGAGCCTCTACCTCTGAATACATGAAAATTAGGAGTTCGCAATGTTGGAGGTGAGTCCCAAATTGACCAGAGGCTAATGTGCTTAAGCTTTTGTTGCACTGTCTGTCATCTCTCCCATAATATCACCAAAGAGGGTTCTGTTTCCTTTCTTAGTAATTATCACTGACGTATATCTGGCAACTTAATCCAGGAGACTCTTCCTGGGGTTCTGTAAGTCAAATTCACCTTGCACTGAAGCATCCCTTGAACTTTACATTTTACACGTGGTGAGGCTACTACCCTGATTCCCAAGGGCTTTGATTTGTAGGGACTGTTTTCATTGGAACTAAAATACAAGTTAACAACTACAGTGCTGGTAAAAGAGATGATCTCTAAGTAAATCATCCCATCCCACTCTGTGGCCTTTTGTCACAGATAAGTCTCTACATCCTTTAGCACCAGATTCCGGCTTATTCCTATCTCTACTCTCCAGAAATGTAGAGAGTAGAGAATCATTACTACCTTGTTTGTCTTCTAGCTCTGTCTGGGATGTCAGTGGCTCATAAACTTTTTGCATCAAGTCCTTCGACAGAGTTAGAAAAATGACAATACATGTGTTTACAAAATGTCCACGTACAAATCATGAAGTTCATAGGTAATTCCAAGTGTGTCCACGGACCTCAGTGAAAGAGCTCTTGCTCTAAGTGCTAAAATATGAAAGCAGATTTCAGTGGTAGAAGTTTAGAGGAGGGTCACATTTACATTGAGAGCTATGCTGATTTTCTGAGAAAATTCCATAACTGAGCCCTGTTTCCCATTAATTTACATAGCAATTGCAGAGTTGCATATCTAAGTAATTTATTTTTATGGAAAGATACAACAGAGTGATCCCTATGCACAAGGATCCCTGACAGTTACTTTTTTTTTTTTTTTTTTTTTAATTTTTTTTTTCAACGTTTATTTATTTTTGGGACAGAGAGAGACAGAGCATGAACGGGGGAGGTGCAGAGAGAGAGGGAGACACAGAATCGGAAACAGGCTCCAGGCTCCGAGCCATCAGCCCAGAGCCCGACGCGGGGCTCGAACTCACGGACCGCGAGATCGCGACCTGGCTGAAGTCGGACGCTCAACCGACTGCGCCACCCAGGCGCCCCTCTGACAGTTACTTTTTGATTCCACATTATCAATACACAATAAATTCTGAACTTTAAAAGCTTGCTGAGATATAAGATGGGGAAATTTATCTTAATGGAAAAATTCCCCATGGATTTTAACTTATTTTTAAGAGAAAGAGAGAGAGAGAGAACGGGGGGAAAGGGACACAGAGAGAGAGAGAGAGAGAGAGAGAGAGAGAGAGAATCTTAAGCAGACTGCACACTCAACATAGAGCCTGCCATAGGGCTTGACCCCACAACCTTGGGATCATGACATGAGCCAAAACAAGAAAGGGTTGGATACCCAACTGACTGAGCCACACAGGAACCTCTCTGCTTGAGTTTAACCAAAATTGAGTTTGTTTATCTTCATTATGATAGTTCCAAGGAAATCTATCTCAAAATACTCGTAGATATTTACCTTTTACAGGTATAGGAAGGGGTTTCTGGTAGGTGATTTGGCCACACTGTTGAATAGCTTGCAACTTGAAACAACAGAAAATTAACAGACTACTTTGAAAAGTGTAAGTATTCCTTAGGAAGAACCTCAGAGGAGCAAATGCCCGAGGACATAGGTAAGAGTAATCTTTCTGACTGAAATATCTACACATAAATACAGAGTATGGTCAATAAACAAAATGAAGATTGAAACAGTAATAGGTTGAGAAACACAATTTTATGACTATGCCAAATATGAGTACAATGACACGGATAAGGTGATCACAGAGATTGCAGGATATATTCCATTTAAAGAAGAAAAAAAAAGGAGGGGGAGGGAATATTTGGGTAAAGAAAGGAAGATTTTAAAATGTTGATGGATGATGCATATAGATGGCTGTGTCATCCAAGGGGTTTGGGAATTTTTTTTTCCTTATGTGGATTTTGAAATCGGTACTGAGGTGAAATGTAATATTTCAGGGGGATCTCAATTTAACAAACATACCGTCTATTCTATGGTAGGCTCAGAACTAGCTGCAAACGTTAGACATCAGGTTAGACCAGGGCCTCCTGACAGTTGTCCACGATCTGCCAAGGGGAGACTCAGTCAAATCTAAATGATTGTGTTTATAAGGCACACGTGGTTACTTAACACCTACAGTGTACCAGCCACCTTGATTAATACTTTCCTGATGTAATCTAAGTTTTAGTAGTGGTACTCTGATCTCTGAATTACATTTGAGCAAAGTGGGAAATCAAGATGATTAATAAATGGCCAAAGATCATGTAGTTAGTACCAGAACCGACTTGACTTTAAAGCCCTTGCAGAACGACACAAGGGAACTGTTGTGTTCCGTTTGTATAATCTACAAAGCAAACACTTAATAGAAACATCACGAATCTGTGAAGGCATTTCAGGGGAAGTGACATTTGAACAAGGTCCAGAAGGACGAATAGGTTTTTGCAATAAAAGAAAATGAGAAAGGCATTTAAGACAGAATAAATGACCTTTATGAAGGTACTAAGCTGAGGCAATGCATGGTGGAAGAAACAGCTGATAGAATAGTTTTAGTAGAGGTCAGGACTGGAATCATTGTAAAGTTGTATTAACTTTATTGTCATATTAATGCGACATAGGAGATTTTTGAGGGAGAAGGAATCTGTTTTAGATGCATCGTTACAGAAAAAGTTAGGGGCACCTGGGTGGGTGGCTGAGTCGGTTAAGTGTCTGACTCTTGATTTCAGCTCAGTCATGATCTTCCCATCGTGAGTTCGAGCCCCCGTATTGGGCTCTGTGCTGAGGGGGGAGTCTGCTTAAGATTCTCTATTTCCCTCTCTTTCTTTCTCTCCCAAAAGCATGGGAGAGCAAGCATTTATTTCTCAAAATAAATACACATTAAAATTAATAAAATAAAAAGTGATTTGTGTGTTTGGCTGGAGGAGGGAGCTGGAAAAGGGGCAAAGGTAGTGCAGAGAGAGTAATAATGGGCAAGAGGAAAAACATTTTGTTAAGAAATTGATGATAAAGCTTGATAGACAATGGTGGCCTAAGCTGAAGCAGTGAGAGTGGGTACAGAAAGACTGATTCATCAACAAAGTTGATGGTGCTGGGTGGTTGATAGATGTAACAGTGTGGTTGGAGAGGGAAGGGTTTAGAATGCTTCACAGGTTAATAACGTGGTAGATACTGTTAACTAACAGAAACAAAAGAAGAGAAGAAATTGGGATAAGAGACAGTTAAGGTGGATTCCATTTAAGTGGTACCTGTAGAACATTCAGGTGGATGGTTCAGTTGAACTGGACTGGACTTCAGAAGAACAAGGCCGGAGGCATGGAATGTAACATAAGCAGCACATGGATGGCAGTTGAAATCATGAAAGGGCAAGGGGTGAGTGTGGAAAAAGCATATATAGAATCAAGAGTGAGTAGACAGAAATCAGCACAAGAGATACTGAAATGCAATGCTCAGATCATGGATCAGCATGCAGGTGTCCTGGGAAACAAGAAAAGGAAGAGTTTCAAGAGAGAGGGTGGCTAGGGGCATCGCATATATTTACTGGCAACCATCAGTCTAACATACATTCCTTTTTCAGAAGTCAGTTGCATCAGCTCGGGGTTTCAGAGTTCTGACTTGCTTGTGGTTTGCAGTTGACAAGGAGCTCAATGTACACCAGTACTTAGATGATTCTACCATGTCAGTGCTTCCCAAAATTTAATGTGGACATAAATCATTATGAGGCTTGTTAGCATACAAATTCTAAGTCAGTAGGTCTGTTGTAGGGCTCCGATTTCTGCATATCTAACAAGTTCCAGGCGATGCTGATCCTATAAGTACAGGAACTGCACTTTTCTTACAAGGTGCTAAACCAGCTAATGCAAACACAGGCTGCTTTGACAAGAGCACCACATCCCGATCAGTTTGCGATATGTGATGCAGTTTCAGGACAAGCAGTTGAACACAATGATCACACCATGACATACGAAGTTTAGTCAACGGGCTGGTAAGTTTTACCTGCAGAAGGTAACACGTAGGGGAAATCTGTGGGTTGTTTTCCAATATTTGAAGGAGATCATTTTAATCATTTCACAGATCAGAACCTGGACTGATGAATGGAAGTTATAGGAAGGCTGATTTTTTGTTTGAACTGGTCATCAGAATCCTCACCCAATGGGTAGTGTCTTCCCTCTCTGTGAATGTGTTCATGCAAAGTTTTAAATGGACATGCTGGGAAAAATCTCCAAGATCATCTAGTTTAAACTACTCACTGATTTAATGGATGAAGAAAAGAGGTTGAGGTTTCTATTAACACACAGGTTAGGCTGTAAAGCCAGTTATTGCCTTGAAGACTTGACAGTCCATTTTTTTTATTCTAATTATCATTTACACTCATAAACTGGATCAACTACATACAAATGTCAATTCTAGAAGCCAATTTTATAGTCAGTTGGTTAAGCAACCAAAAAGGAAATTTAGTGGATTTTTATTCTTTTTGGTGGGCGTTTCTGAGACATACCAGGAATTTGCATCTATAACATCAGGACACTATCCAGGTACCCAACCATGGGTTACATGAGGTTAAAAAGCTGCAAATCATCTCATTGGCCAAATGGAAACTTGAGAGAGCTTAGGAGAGTAATTTGGATATTGACTTCTGCATTTCTTTATTTAAACTTCACTGACAAATTATTAGATATGAGGTGGTAGACTGGTTATTGGGGCCATTGATGAATTTATTTCCATGGGATGAGTATGGGACTGATGGTTGCCTATGAAGCCTGAGGGGCAGATGGTCTGGGCTGAAAGGTTCAAGCCATTCCTTGTTAAAGTATTTAAGTATCTCTGGACCAGAAGTTGATAAGCTATAACTGCAGGGGTGATGAGTTGGCATATTAGCGACTTTATGCATCTGTTATCATATTTGTTGGAAGCAGCAATAATCTGGGGATGGAAGGTAGGGGGTTTCATGACCTGCTTTGATTCCAGGATTTTGCTGGGAACTTATGGTTTAGGTTTTTTGAATAGATATTGGGAAACACCTTTGATATAGTTGAAATGAAGTTTGCTTTTAAGAAAGAACATAGGCTTTATTTGTTCATAGGTTAATTTTATTTATTTATTTATTTTTTCAACGTTTTTAAATTTATTTTTGGGACAGAGAGAGACAGAGCATGAACGGGGGAGGGGCAGAGAGAGAGAGGGAGACACAGAATCGGAAACAGGCTCCAGGCTCTGAGCCATCAGCTCAGAGCCCGACGCGGGGCTCGAACTCACGGACCGCGAGATCGTGACCTGAGCTGAAGTCGGACGCTTAACCGACTGCGCCACCCAGGTGCCCCCATAGGTTAATTTTAAAAGCAGATTCGTATGCATGCCAAATAGTTTGCCTTTTCCATGAATGGAAACCAAACACGAACCTCATGATTTTCTTCAAATGTTTTTACATGCCTGTGTGTGATGTAGATTATTCAGTCATGTCACATTCTCACTTCCTGACTACATCTCCAGCTGCAAAAATTAAGATGAAAAACTAAACACACACACACACACACACACACACACACACACACTTTCCATGAAAATAATCATTGCAAAGTATGTAAGTATCTTTGGATAAAAAATAGTTTAAAAACAGGGGCACCTGAATGGCTCGGTTGGTTAAGCATCTAACTTCGGCTCAGGTCATGATCTCACAGTTCATGAGTTCAAGCCCCGCATCAGGCTTTGTGTTGACAGCTCAAAGCCTGGGGCTTGCTTCAGATTCTGTGTCTCCCTCTCTCTCTTTCTCCCCCACTTGCTCTCTCTCTCTCTCAAAAATGAATAAAGATTAAAATTTTTTTAAAAAAAGTTTAAAAACAAATCACTATGATTTATTACCATGCCAGTGAAGACTGCAATAAGACTTAGGTCTTGTTAACACTTTGTATGACTTTATTTCGACAACAAAGATACGATGTATTGTCAAAACAGATAAGCCCTATGAAATACAGTAAGATTTTGAGCAAATCATTCACACTATGCTAGTAAAATGTATGACGGTGATCAAAATTCCTTTATTAAATTATTATGTTTTCCGGAAAACCTCTAAAGATATTACACATACAATTGGTCATTTGAAGCCTTTTCATTTTATGTTTTTTTTTTTTGTTTTTTTGTTTTTTGTTTTTTTTGCCTAAGGTCAGGTTCTTCTCACGTTGGAAAAGCACAGCAGCCCCTCAGACACTAGCACATTGATAAACTAAGCTGGAGGGGGCACACTCGGCTTCCTTCCTGATACTTCTGTCCAAATGCTGGCAAATCCAGTTTTCGGATCACAGCTTTCAGACTGAAAACAAAGCAAATCAACCTCTAGCCAATGAATTATTCATGTAATCCCTACTCTTCTTGTCACAGATTTCTTTCCTGATAGATATGACCCGTAGCTGCTGGTCTATGAATACTTATTTGAAATTAAAATGTCTGGAAATTTGGAAAACAATCGCTACCGTAGGTACTATCTTTAAAAAATTAGCATCAATGGATTAAGAGATATTAATTTTATTCCCTGTGCACGTTAAATATGGAACAATAGGAATGCATCTTATTTTCCAGATTTTGAAAGGATTGCTTCTCAACATTTGTCTATTGCTTATTATTACTCAATATATAGACATTTTAGCTCTGTCAGAAGCTAAGTTATTTTGTACAAAAGATATTTTATATATATTTTTCTATCTGGGTATATCATTGGAGCTGGTTGTTTATCAGTAAGTCCAGCGGAAAGTTACTCAAAGAGCTGTATTAAAAATGATAAAATGCTTTTTTTTTTTTTTGTAAGCTCTCCTTTGATTAAACAGAAACCTCACATAGTGTTTAGTGAGCTGTCACATATTTGACTTACATCAGAGGGTGTCAATTAAGGGCTTAATCCTAAACTCTTTTAAATGAACTTGAATTCTGTACTTCTTAGTAAACTATTTGCTTACTAGATGGAGTTAAGACCATTGTAAAATTTATAAAAACTTGATTTTTTTTTCTAAACAGGAGGTTAAAAAGTACTTGTACAAAATTGTTTTAAAGTCAGCTTAGCAAATTATTTTACTTACCCCCCCTTGAATTTTGTGGAGGACCTTATCTCACAGCAAAAGAGAATACGGTGAAATGTCTGTTTTCTCTACAAACGGGGAGAGTATCAGCAGCCCACTTAGTACTGAGCAGTGTTAATAACCTGTTAAATGAAATCTGTAACAAGATTTAAATACAGATACAAAAGCTTTTATGGGCCATATAATTTTAAGTTTACAAGTCAAAAAACTGGAAATAGCCTATTTCAGTAGCAAAGAACAAAAGTTTAAGCAAAAATTAAATTATTGCTAAAATCATAACAATTTGCCACATAGAAATATTACGTAACATCGGGACAGTACCAGTGAAGGAGAGTTGGATTGCGGAAACACAAGTCCAACAAAGAATTCATTTGCTAACAGCATCCAGCGAGAGACATGCTTCCTGCTATAAACTTCAGAGGAGGATAGTTTAAGAACAAAAGGGTAGCTTTATGATGAGGCTTAGGCTAATTTCCATTCCAACGTCTCTTTCTGAACTGCGGATCCAAGCATCCTCAGGAATCCAGCTAACTTTGAAGAGAAGCAGTCAGAAGAGGTAATGTTATCTTTTCTCCGCTGTGAGTAGAAGGGCAAGGGAAAGTCGTTTCTGAGGAGCTTCGGACGAAACATGGAAATTGAAAAGTAGAGACTGATGCCCTCAGATGAAAGGATAGCCTGAAGGTCTTCACACTGAGTTATGAGTAAGATCTGAAACCTATTTGATCTGGCCCCCTTTCTCACTCCAAGAAGAATGGATGCATGCCTCTGCCACAGTGCATCTCAGCAAATGACACTTTGAGAGCGAGCTGAGCAGAATTCTTTCATCAAAGGTTGCACATTCCAAGTGCTCTCAACCTCCTCCCTCCAAAAGAAACAAAACTAAATAGAATATAATAGTTCATCTGCAAACTGTCATCCCACAGGCAAACAAGGGTTAGAAAAGTAAAAATGGAATCAAGAAATCACTCTTCCCACATCAGAGTAAACAGTAGTCTGGACACAAACTATGCCTTATGTAAATGATCAGAAAACAACGTAAAGACACGGAAATGATGCAAATAATCTTATGTTTAAAAAATAGAGGGAAGAGGGAAGGAAGGAGAGGAGGAGAGAAGATGTGGGAGGAAGAAGACAAAAGAGGGAGGGAGGGAAAGAGGGGAAAAAGAGAGAGAGAGAGAGAGAGCAAAGTTTGGAAAGAGCAATAAACTAAAAAAACAGATGAAAATTCCCCAAAGTTCTTCATGACATAAAGGAGTTTATTAAAATATAAATATAAAACATTATTATGAAATGCTTTTAATGCTTCTATATTAAGTAAATATTTATTAAGAAACATAAAGTAAATAATATAATTTAAAAAATGAGCATGAAGGGGCGCCTGGGTGGCGCAGTCGGTTGAGCGTCCGACTTCAGCCAGGTCACGATCTCGCGGTCCGTGAGTTCGAGCCCTGCGTCAGGCTCTGGGCTGATGGCTCAGAGCCTGGAGCCTGTTTCTGATTCTGTGTCTCCCTCTCTCTCTGCCCCTCCCCTGTTCATGCTCTGTCTCTCTCTGTCCCAAAAATAAATAAAAATGTTGAAAAAAAAATTAAAAAAAAAATGAGCATGAAGAGTTAGGGTAAATTGTCAGTTTATTTCTTCTTGTTTTTTAACAGTATATTAGCAGGTAATGATTGAAATAAAAGCAGGTGCTTAGCAAGTATTCTCGTGCTTTCAGTGTTTTCAATAACATTTTTTTTAACAACTTTAGTGGGACTGTATGGAAACATTTTGTGTCGATGGCACATTTTCCAAAGTGTATTTTTGTTGTTGTTGTTCCATTTCAATGTTTTGGTCCATAGTTTCAAATGAAGGTGTACATAATCGTTTTACTAAAACATAGGTTGTACTATACGACCTCATTTAAATGAAATAATATGTATCTATTAGTCAACCATTGTCACATAATGTTGCATGCCAAACACCCACAAAATCACTGGCTTACAACAAGAATCATTTGTGAGTCACCCAGGCACGTGTCAGTCCAGGCACTGCCTGGACTCAGCAGCACTTGACTCCATGGCACTGATTGGGTTTAAGTCTGCACCAGGTGTCTTTTTGGACTAGTGAGCTCTCTGGAGCATATTCTTCTTGAGGATGGCAGGAGTCAAAGAGAGCAAACCCAGACGTGCAAGCACGTATGAAGCCTCAGCTTGTGTCACAGGCACTTTTATTCTATGGCTTAGAGCAAGACATATGGCGAAGACTAAATTCAAATGGGAAAGGATACTCCAACCACCTTTAAGCCAAGGCAAAGGCATAAATGTTGAATGCTATAAGAGATGGAATTGAGAACAATAATTCCATGTATTACACCACCTATTCATTTATCTACATACCTATATGCATACAGAGAGCAGATAGAAATGATTTGCAGAAGGGTGATAGAAGTGTAGATGACCTGTTTTTTGTTTTGTTTTGCTTTGCTTTTTTACTTATTCCTTGTTCGTTCTTTTTCCTGGGGGTGGGTATGTCTTAAGTATTGCAGTGCATATATATATCCATGATTTTTTTTAAAAAAATACAGCTTTATTATATGTAATTCCAATGCCAAAGTGTCCACCGTTGGAAGCGTATAATTCAATGATTTTCAGACATTCACACAACTATCACCACTATCTAATTTCAGAATATTTTTATCACTACAAATAGAAATCCTGTGCTCATTTGCAGTCACTGCCCATTTTTCCTTTTCCTCCAGCCCCTGACAAATATGCATATACTATCCTTCTCTAAGGACTGTCTATCCTGAACATTTCATGTAAATGGAATTGTAAATTATGTGGCCTTTGGTGAATGGCTTGTTTACTTAGCATAATGTTATCAGGGTTCATCCATGTTCCACAGTTATCAGCACTTCATTCCCTTCTATTGCCTAATAATAATATTCAATTGTATGCATATACCACGTTTGTCCATTTATTCGTTGGTGGTTTCTATGTTTTGACTATTATGAAAAATATTGTTATGTATTTTTGTGTATAGGATTTTCAATTCTTTTGAGTATATGCCTACGGGTAGATACGTTAAGCCTATGTTTAATCCTTTAAAGAACTGCATAAGTGTTTTCTTGCATGGCCACATTTTGCTGTCTCCCCCCACCCCCCCAGCAATATTTTATTTTATTTTATTTTATTTTTAATTTTTTAATGTTTATTTATTTTTGAGAGAGAGACAGAGTGCAGGTGGGGGAGGGGCAGAGAGAGAAGAGATACAGAATCTGAAGCGGGTTCCAGGCTCTGAGCTGTGAGCACAGAGCTCAACAGGGGCCTCGAACCCACAAACCACGAGATCATGACTGGAGCCAGAGTCCGATGCTTAATCGACTGAGCCACCCAGGCACCCCCCTCCCACCCCCGCCGCAAGAATTTATAAAGGTGTCCATTTCTGCACATCCTCATCAACACTAATTATTGTCCATCTTTTTGATTCTAAGCCATCCTGGTAGCTGTAAAGGGAGGGGCAGAGGGAGACAGAATCTGAAGCAGACTCCAGGCTCAGAGCTGTCAGCCCAGAGCCCGACACAGGACTCGAACTCACAAACCATGAGATCATGACCTTAGCCAAAGTCGGATGCTTAACTGACTGAGTCACCCAGGCGCCCCTATCCTTTGCTCATTTTTCAACAGAGTTAGGTATCTTTTTATTGTTGAGCTTTAAGATTTCTTTACACATTCTAGATATAAGACCCTAATCAGGCAGATATATGAATTGCAAATATTCTCTCATTATGTAAGTTATCTTTTATTTTTATTGTGTCTTTTGAGGTGCAGAAGTTTTAATTTTGATGATGCTCACTTTTTTTTTTTTGTTGCTTGTGCTTTTAGTGTCATCTCTGAGAAACGACTGCTTAATCTAAGGTCCTCAAAGTTTTTTTCCTGCAGAATCTAAGTTCCATAGTTATGTCTCTTACATTTAGACCTTTGATTCATTTTGAGTTAACTTTTTGTATACGGTGTGAGGTAAAGGTCCAAATTCATTATCTCGCATGTTGATATCCAGTTGTCCTAGCACATATGTTGAAAAGGATACTCACTCACCATCGAATTATCTTGACATCCTTGTCAAAATCAATTGGCCATAAATGTGAAGGTCTATTTCTGGACTCTCAATTCCATTCCATTGTTCTGTAGGTCTACACTTATTAAATTTACCACAGTATTGTGATAGCTTTGCAGTAAATTTTGAAATCAGGAAGTATGGGTCCTCCAACTATGTGGCTATTTTTCAAGATTTGTTCACTATTTTGGGTGCCTTGCATTTCTAAGTGCATTTTAGGATCAGATTTCCAATTTCTGTAAAAAAAAAAAAAACTGGTTGGGATCCCATATGTAATTAAAAAGTGATAGTTATTAATCTTAAAATAAACTTCCACCAGAATACTAAATCTCTTCCTTAAACTTTACATAGATTTATACTGAGTAAGAAGGGCTTGGCAGTTATGAAAGAAATTGGATTTGGTGTAGGTGGCTGGGCAAATGCTTTCTGAGGTAGAGTACTAAAGTATGTAATTAACATTTTGACAGACAAAAGAGGAAGTTATTAAAATAGGTTAGTGTAGGAACAGTGCTTTAAAAAGAGAACCCAGCATGTGTGAGCATATGTAGGAATATTGGTGCTTACGGGAACTGAGTATTCACTACAATTGTACATTGGGATTGACGATGCAAAATGAGTCAAAAGAGGTAAATGACGTAGAGATTCTGAATCATCAATTGCTGATGTCCATGTTTCACATCTCAAGACTTTTAAATTCTGACTCACAAAAGTTAATCATGCTATAGAATGTCTCCAAAACATGAATACATAAATGAATTATTAAATGCCCCTAAGGTGAATAGAGGTGATATCTGAAATACGGTTAGTAGAAAAACCATTAACTGGAAAACCAAACATGTAGTTTCAAAGCACTGCTAAAGAAGAAAATCATTATATCACTTAAACTAACAAGGAACATTTTCATCTGCAAGCTGTAATCGTGGTGGCAGGTGCCCCAATATAACCAGTAGACTGGATTGCTTACAAATAAAAAATACCCAGCACCCATCTATTAACTCTTTCACTTTACAGATTAAGGTGCTGACGTTCAGAGATATTTAGGGTCTCCAGGGGGCCTGAGGTCAGTCATTGCTACATTAAAAAAATCACTTATTCATTTGTTTGTTAGACTAGGAGTCTGAGACATCAAAACGAGGGCGAGTAATTATAAATTGACAATATCTGTAAACATTGGGGTACAAGTGCCCCTATGCATCAGTACTCCTGTATCCCTTGGATAAATTCCTAGCTAACTGCAATATTCCGGGGAGCATGGGAGAAATGGCTTAATTCAAGTGGGAGTTAAGGAAGAAGAGTTTTGCTGAAGAGTGGCATTTGAGCTGAGACTTGGGAGGAAGCCACTGAGGTAAGTAAGCAAAGGAACAATGCTTCCAAGAACAGCGTGTGCCAGCACAGGGATGTGCACAAGTATCGCTATTCTCATGAAACTGTTAGGTATTCGTTGACGAGAGCTGTACGTTAGGCTTGATGGTGAAAAATGAACAATGAGACAATAATAAATTCTGAGTGTCATGCAAAGAATTAAAATTTAATCCTTCGGAGTTCAATTGTAAATTTTCCACCCCAGGGACATAATCAGATTTGTTGGAAGGACTCCCCCGGTTAGTCGTGCGAAGGGTGGATCAGAGGGGAGTGAGACCAGGGACCAGAAAAGTGGGGAAAGGAGAGTGGGCAGCATAATGAGGGCAAGCCATGTGGCTCTAAGTCAAAGCTGTAGCTGCAGACATGGAGAGGTAGACACCAACACAAGAGAGACTTTTGAAAAGGTAAAAAGCCAACGGGACTTGTTGACTGACTACATATGAAGCGTGAAGGAAAAACAGGATGCCAGGCAAGTGGTCGATTATATTTTCAACTTTCTACTCCTTCTTATGCATGTAAAGGATTGTGATTATTTATAACTTTTAAATGTATTTATAATATATAGTTAAAATACATTAAAAACAGCATCTTTTTTTGGAGGTAAGCACTTTGCATTATATTAAATATATGATGTTGAGGGAGACTTGTATTTTCTGCCTTTCCTTGGGTCCAGTCACAAGCTTAAGTAAATGCACCTCGAGAGAGGGATGCGCTGAGAATAACGAAATGAAGCCAGGGTGTTTTCACAGTGTAAATTCTCATTACTTTCTCATTTGTTCCTTCCCACAGTGCATACACTTATTGCTAGATAAGAAAGGGAATGAAATACAGAAATGAAAAATGTAGACATGAAAGCCCGCCTTGTGCCAATTAGGGATTGCTCTTTTATTTTAATAAAATCACAGGGTAGCAAAACAGTTCCTCTCAAGGGGCAAAGCACTAATCCAATATATCACATGTAAAACACTTGTGGTCAATACAGACAAGATTTTTCTGGAAATCCGAAAAATTATGGTCACAGGTGCCATTGATGGGTTATTTTTGTTTGTTTGTTTTTGGTCCAATGCACAAAAAGGTCTATGAGTGAGTAAGCATAAAGCAGTTGGCTTTTCCCACTCACTGGCGACAGCATGTGGGACTACCTTCATAAAGTAATTTCTTCTGGCTTTCACCATTTTGTAAGTAAACAAAAAAGAAACATTCAAAAATAAGAGGGAAAGAAGGCGCTCCATTCAATGGTGGGAAGCGCTGGATCACAGACAGTTACACAGGCCATTTACTGTCAGATTTAGTTGAGTCTCTGCTATGCTAATGCCGGTTTGCAAATTGCCAAGAGGGAGACACAGGGCACTGAATTTTCCGTAAAGCACAGTGAACTACGTCTAGCAGGCCTCCACAGGGCTGGGACCAAACCACGAGGAGGTAAGTCAATAAGGCAGCATTTGTATGGTCCTGTATTTGTTCTCCAAGTGGTCGGGCGCAGGGTAGGACTGCTGGATGGAAAAGTACCAAGAAAGGGTACTGCCCAGGCCTACAGGAGCAGTCTGAAGACAGCATGGCCCTGGGCCCTACCTAGGCTTCTGGGACGGGTGGAAAGGCAGAGATAAGACACAAGCCCTGAATAGAAATCTGCACCTGAAGGTGAGGACCCACACCTGGAAGTGTGCTATACAAGGTATGTTTAGTCTGTATGCCAAATCAATTCATGCTCCCCCCCTCCCCCCGCCCACCCTGCCGGCCAACTTAATAGCTGCCATTGAAAATGAAGACAGTGGAAAGTTACAAGATTTTTTTCTTTTTCAGTTTCACACTGCCATATGATCGATCACTAACCATTTCACAAATCACATACAACTTTCAAGTCAGGTGCAATTTAATATACCAGAAATCAGTATCAAGACCAGGGAGAAAAAGAAATGAGCTCCAAAATATTGGCGACGAGAGACAGGGAATCCTCAACACTTTTCTACCTGTCTTTTTTTTTTTTTTTAATTTTTTTTTTCAACGTTTATTTATTTTTGGGACAGAGAGAGACAGAGCATGAACGGGGGAGGGGCAGAGAGAGAGGGAGACACAGAATCGGAAACAGGCTCCAGGCTCTGAGCCATCAGCCCAGAGCCTGATGCGGGGCTCGAACTCACGGACCGCGAGATCGTGACCTGGCTGAAGTCGGACGCTTAACCGACTGCGCCACCCAGGCGCCCCACTACCTGTCTTTTTTGAATTGACACAGGCTTTTGCATAACGGAAACCACGGTAACACAAAACTTGATCTTCACTCTCCTGGCGTCGAGACAAATCTTACGTGCACACACACACACACACACACACACACACACCGTTTATCTCCAAAATAGGCACATTTTTTTTTATTTGGTGATCCAATACGTTTTTAATTCAAATAGTCACCACATAACCTAGGCACAATATTAAGCATTGTACAAGCAAAGTAATTTACTGATTTTCATTTCAATTGCCAAAGAGTACAATAAGTGAATTGGTTACGGGATATACTTCTGTACATAAAAATATCCATGTATTTATACAAGGGTATGGAACAGAGTTTAAAGATAATAAAACCAGAACATCACAATAAATAGGATGTGTTCCTACAGGATAGCAGAGTGCGCTTTGTCAGTAAGCTGTCCAGTCTTTCTTCAAGGTGCTTTATATTTTTCTGAGCTAGGCTCACATTAACCAAAAGAAGGGTTAGGGGTTAGTAGTTGATTCTGAATCTGAATGCCTAACTTTCGTAGGTTGCTTTTTATTTGCATTTCCAATAATAGGGGTAGAAGATATGATAATTTATTTTCCAAAGGTCTTTGCAACTTATCAAATCCTATTGATTTCCCACTTCAATATTTTAAAACGCAGATCAATCTAAGCTCTAGCACCGTATGACCATGAGATACATGTATTTCCGTCAGAGCAACAATATTTTATATCATCTTTGTTCCTCTGGCTATAACAATTCTGTTTAGAAAAATTTTACCAAGCTAAAAAATAGTTGATCTAGGTTGTCATAAAAAAGAATATTAAATACCTTTGGTAAAAATAGATATATTTAACAAGATTAGAAAAGCAAACAGTTATAGTGTCAAAAGGAGAATATAAAAATGTACACGATAAAACAAATAAACCGACTTGTAGATAAAGTGAAGATAAGGCCACTCTTCAGGTTTGTCTCTTCCAGAGTTCTCTTCTTCTAAATGGTGGAAACTTTAGTAAGAAATATGGAAAATCCAGTCTTTCCTGTCAGCATGACACAAGTCTGATTTATCGTAACACCCTTCCTTTTTAAAAACCAAGGTTGTAGGACATAGAACACTCTGGTTTATATCTGTGAATGTAAGGAAACAATTCCAGATTTCTGTGATTTTAGGCCCAGAACATGGAGCTTTAGAGTTAAGCAAGGCAACAGAATCAGGTGCTCATCGCACAGTTTTTTCCCCGTACTGACATTAGCCTAAGCCGCATGGAGACAGCTGAAATACGGAACGCAGCTAGCTGAGTAAGCACAAGGCAACTCTGTCACTAGCTAGTGATGCACAACATTCATTTTTTTTTCCAGGACCAAAGACCTTTTCTCCTGTTATTCAGGCCTCTCCTCTCAAAAGAGCCGTTGCACAACTTCTAATTCCGTGTGGTGTCTCCTCTTTTAGAATACACTGTAAATCCTGAAGATGAAAGGTCCCTGAAGCAAACAACTGAGATTACGGATGGAGATAATGCGTAAGTTCTCTAACAGATCAGCCACTGAGCTGTACTGCTCTGGGAGAGGCTGTGCGTGCTGATGCGGTTATCCTCCTGTGTGCCCTCTGCACACACAGTCACACTCCTCGTGGTGCTCCAGGGCCACGTCCGTGAGAGATTTATGCAATCCCCTGACACCACTCTTTGGTCTCAACTGAAGGACCTGAAAGGGAACAATGTAAGCCATCTTTAAAATCAACCAATGTCTGTAACGTTTGATTTCATGGACAAGTAAAATTTCAGAAAAGAATCTCGGGGCCCAACAAACACTTACAAATTTTTATTTTTTTTCTGACGAAGGCATCGTGAACACCTACCCCCACCCTTCAAAGAAATCACAAACGATCATCATCTTTTTGCGAAAGAAAGGATGTTTTAATAGCAGCCACTTGGAAGGAAGCCGCCTCCGAATACGGAACGGTCCTGACATCGAAAGACCTACTGTGCACTCCGTTTCACTCCTCTGACAATATTACAGAGAATTTCGCCTTGATTAAGTAGTTTGAAACCACTACTGCCCAGCCGTCTTCCTGTTTGTTGGTTTCTTTCATTCATTCATTTTTTTCACACATTTAACAAAAATTTATACTTGAAGCAATACAAGTACTGCGATCCTGTGAAAGGAAACACGATCACTCTACAGCTGAGTCTGCTCAATTATGCCACTCATTAATTTTCTTGGCTTCGCTTCAAGTCCTCTATAAACTTGATGAGATGGATTAGATGTACTTCATAGACATCAGCCTCCGTCACAGCTAACTTTCCGCAGCTGGACCCACTGTGCAGTAAACGGAGGCTTGGCGATAATAACAATGATGCCTCTATTAAATGAACTTAATGTGCAGTTTGGCCTTTTAATAAAAAATATAGCAAAACAGACACTGATACTCAAGATATTTCCTTTTTACACTGCGACAGGAAGGCACAGCTATGTGTTCTGTAAAAGATTATCTGAAGTATTTGATAAGAACGACCTACTCGGTGTGTATTTTCATTTCTTATAATAGAAACAATAAAGTTTCAAGGAATTGTGTTTGTTTGGATTATGAACAAAGACCAGGGGACATAATAATACGGAGTTGTCTAGTTTCTCTGTTCTCTGGGTAGGACAGCGATAACTTCATAGAGCAACTTCTAAAAGATACTCTTCCGGGAAATGTACGTTAATCCAAAGAGGCACAAGTCGAGTCTCATGACCGTTTTATTTGAAGATTTAAAAGAGAAAAGTAGAGAATGTATACCTCATTTGGAGTATGTGGTCATATCAAAGGTTAATCAGCTAACATTTTTTGAATGCTTACTGGGTGCCAGGCACTGTAATAATGTTTTTACATACTTTAACTCACAAGAATTCTATGAAGTAATTTACAATTACTACCCTGATTTTACACATGAGTGACCAGAAGCGTTAGAGAGAACAGGGACATAACCAGTATTTGTACTTTGGCCAAAGATGAATTATTAAAGTCAGGCTGATAGATAATAATTTTATAAAGACTTAGAATATATTGTTAGTCATACATTCTACTGATTTAGTAACGTTCTTCCTAGAGAGCTAAACAGCAAAGTCTTGTAATAACTATGAGAAATAGGGAACTTTTAAAGCAGACTTTTCTATTGAATTCACAATTCCAAAATAAAAATTATCAAGACTATATGATTTTAACATGAAGCTTAACCCAATGACTGTCAAATATTATATGTGTCAATACTGAGTTACTGTTTTTGAACTTAAAGTGGCATCAAAACTGTTAAGATACTGGTGCTGTAACTTACCCAACTTTTGTTAAAAATTCCTTCTGGAATGAGGTTGAGTGGGTAGATAAACTGCAATATTGGCATAGCCAATGTCTTTAATTCCTAACTCCACTTGTATACATTTTCCCAGTTAGCAGGGGGAAAAAAATTACTATAAAAGGTAAGAGTTAGAGAAGCTACCATATACAGCCGTAACAGGCAGCCATGCCAGGCTACAATCTTACAATCGTTCTTTCCTCCAGGAGTGCTTATGTCGACGTGCAGTAACCGAATAATAGCACCTCCCCACCCCCGTCTTCATCTACTGATATTTGTGGAGATTTACAAATAGCAGAAGAATCGTATAATGTGGTAGTGATGCAAAGTCTTAGATAAGAAATTAAAAATACATGGGAGGGGACTTAATTAGTGCTCTCCTTCATTTCTTTATGAAGTTTTGACTTTGGAGGAGAACGATAGGTTGGAAAATGACCAACAGGTTCCAGATAATATTAAAGAAGACAGCAAGACAGAGGCATGTCTCAAACAATTTTGAGAGAGAGGTTCAAACTAAAATTACAAACCAACGGAAAAAAAAAATCCAGGGAAAAACTAAAATCAGAGAATATGGAAGAGATTAGATCAGGTACAAAAAGAACCATCAGGAAATAGATGATCATGTACCACTGCCCACACTGTGCAAACAAAGTGCCGTTAAATTTTGGGTACCATGGAACAATGGGGGGTGGTATTCACTACAAAAAAAAAAAAAAGGCAGTTGAATTATATACTTTTTATCCAGAACAGATCTATGCAAGAAAAGCAAGACCATACCAAATAAATAAATAAATAAATAAATAAAATATCCCATAGATCTTTTTGCCTGGAAAAGAATACTCTACCTATCTTGGGGCAAAATTCATTAAATTTTTATTGATCGTTTGCCATAAGCAAAGAATAAGGTGAAGCAGAGAGGGTGGGGAATAAAGATGAGTGGGAGAATAGCTAATATATATTCAGGGCTTGAAATATGCCAGACCCGGTTCTAAGTGTTGTGTCAGCTCCTTTAGTCCTCACAGTAAGGTATGAGCATTAGATGTTCACTTCACACATGAGGAGCCTGAGGTGCAAGAGAGTAGAAGCAATTTGCCCCAAGTCACACAGCTAACAAATGTCAGCTTCAAGCCTTGGCTTCACAGATGGTTTTCTTCAGTACTGCAATGTAATGTTATCTTTGTTCTTTTTGGTTCTCAATTCGGTAAAAACAAATAAAAATAAACAATAATTCTGAATGACATAGCAAAAAAAATCTCTAATAAACATGTCTTTAAAGTTCTACATATGCACAGAAGATGGGCTAGTTACGCTAGGACCAGCAGGAAACTCGGATGTATTTTGAGGAGGACGTAACATCTGAGCTCATATATATGTAAAGTTCCTGTCTTGCTTTCTGAAAAATCCTTTTGTGAGATAGAAAAATCTTTAAGGGAATTTTGAAGGGGGCAAAACTGGCTTCCAATAAATAGTATCTGGTACTTCATGTAAAAAGTAGTAAGAATCTTTTTAATAAGAAGATTATGCTGTAATATTGGGGCGCCTGGGTGGCTCAGTCCATCGGGTGTCAGACTTTGGCTCAGGTCACCATCTCATGGTTCACGAGTTCGAGCCCCGCGTTGGGCTCTGTGCTGACAGCTCGGAGCCTGGAGCCTGCTTCAGATTCTGTGTATCCCTCTCTCTGCCTCTCCCCTGCTTGCACTCTGCCTCTCTCTCTCTCTCAAAAATAAATAAACATTAAAACAATTAAAAATTATGCTATGTAACAATACTATCATCTTATGTATTACAAGCCTTTCAATTTTCTAAACTTATTTTTGAAACAATGGTTGAACAAAAACCACCGAAAGTGGTAAAGGAACCCAAATGGGGAATAATTGTTATATTTGTGGTAACGCAAGGAACATAATTCAGCTTATTAGTTAAGGAAACTAGTATAACAGAGGTGAAAGAGAGAAGAATTAGGGTATCTAAGCTCTGTCTTTGCTTCTGTCTTCTCCATGAGGTGGAATAGTCTTCAAACTGAAAACTGGAACAATAGGAATAAGAAAGGAATCATCAAAAGGAATTAAGGCCCAAGATGGGCTTCACTGCAAATGAATTAAGTCTTTGGATCCAGATTCATGGTATTCAATGATTTAATGATTTTTAGCACTATTTGAAATTCTGTTCAAAAATAATTTCACTTCTCTAGGAGTAGTACTAAGCTCAGAACTTACTTCCAAAATATACGACTGAGAAAAATTTAGGTCTCAGAAATGATCAATTACACCAAACAAATAACCCCCCCTTTTCTTTTAATAAGGTGTTTTGTTAACAAAAACACTATCACAGAAAAAAATCAACGATCCCCACAAAGCATTATAAAAAATTAAGACATGATGGTTACTGGAGATACTTGTGAGAAATGTGAAGTAGGCAACCATACAGTTATATATATCCACACGTGCGTTAGAGAATGCTTTGTGGGAAGCTTGTAAGAGGTGGTCATGGAATTAGATAAACATCCATAGCTGTATATGTGTACACACAGATAATGCACATATAACCACCCCGCCCAAAGACTAAAGAATAATGGAGTGATGTCATTCTGGAAGGCCAGTAAGTTTACGAGTACTTCCCATAGTCCCTTCTCACACAAGAGTTTTATCTGAGATTATAAAATAGATACCTCATACTCCGTGGCAAAAAGTTTTTCAATGTTTATTTATCTTTGAGAGAAAGAGAGAGAGCGCGGGTGGGGGAGGGGCAAAAAGAGAGGGGGGCAGGGGATCTGAAGCGGGCTCTGCGCTGTAAGCAGAGAGCCCAGTGTGGGGACTGAACTCACAAACTTGAGACCAAGACCTGAGCTGAAGTCAGAAGCTTAACCAACTGAGCCACCCAGGTGACCCCTGGGGCAACTTATCTTAATAACCCTAAAACCAATGTGATTTGAAAAGAAATTATATAAGTATAGGATGGAGGAGGATATGTTTGACCCAAGGACTGATTTAACAAAGGAAAGCCTGATGTGGACTCAACATCCGATAAACTTGTTTACAAAAGGCTAATACGACTGGTCAGGGTTGTATAGCTCTTAGAATGGTGGCTATAAACCCAAAAGTTGTTGGCTAAATCAGGTCTGCAAATATACCGTATTTAATAAGGACTGGCTTTAGAAAGCCCCAAACTGAATGATTTTAGGTGAGAAAAGATCACTCTGGTTTAATTCCCATTCTCATCACATCCTTTCATGGTCACCGATCAATTCTGATGCCTGCCTTGCTTGTAAGGCGGTTTATTTAATCTGTTTAGAACGACTGTATTAAGGGTTTTTTTCTGGACTCCCAGATTCCCAGTTCACAGAGGAGCAATAAGGCCGACCCCTGGGCACAGCCTGGCTGGAGCTCTCTGAGCCACCAAGCTCATGCTTAGCTCCTTCTGAAACTAGAGTGGAGACGATTCCCAGCGCAAGAATCTTGAGAAGCATGGGATGTAGAAACGAAAGTAGCACATGACTGATGGTGGTAAAGAGTCCATTTTTATCACAGACTGCCAGTTTGGGACATTACTTTCCACAGACTGCAATCTAGTAATTGTATGGAATAACACAGCTGGGAAAAACCTGACAGGTTATTCTATTTTACATTTATTTTACAGGGGTAAGTGCCCTGCTGATGGTCACAAGTTAACGGTAGATCTAGAATGAAAACAGTGCTCCTTATCTATTGGAATCCAATGCTTTTGTCCCACTTTATCAGCTGCCAACACAATAGTGCTGAAGGGTAGGACAGCCATGTCATATAAAGTGCAGTTTATGACGCTGGGTATATTTAGATGACTAACAGATAAAGAATTTTATTAATGTCCTTATGCACATGAAAAATTATTTCATTTAGTTAGTAGGTATTTATTTTGTGTTGTTCTTTTATTTAGTGTAAAAAATGAAAAGTAATGAGATGCAATGATACAGAAATGAAGTCAGAAGGGCAGATTTTGACTTGATATAATTTAAACGTTTTATAAGATTAAAGCTGACTCATCAAGAGTGTTTTGCTTCCTGGTATAGGAGTGCTACACAACGCTCCTGGAGAAAGGCTGGGTATAACTGGGGATATGCTAGCAATAACAACAATTTGGAGTGTGTAAGTTCTAAGGTTCCCAAAGGTCTGAAAAACAATCATTACTAACATTTAATATTTATATTTTCCTTAATTCCACAGAATAAAAAGATGAAAGGAATCCATAAAGGGTTTAACATGCTTTTTGGGGAACATGAATAATAGGAAGATTGGTAAAATTACGAATATATCTACTTGGGATTTATGTGCCCATGTTGCCTCAAATGGAAAAAGAAATATCAAAGATCTCCTTTCTCCAACATAGACAATAATTTCTTTAAGTCTGTCTTTAAAATATTTTCCCTTAGGGGCGCCTGGGGGCTCAGTCAGTTAAGGGTCCTACTTCGGCTCAGGTCATGATCTCGCGGTTCCTGAGTTCGAGCCCCGCATCAGGCTCTGTGCTGACAGCTCAGAGCCTGGAGCCTGTTTCTGATTCTGTGTCTCCCTCTCTCTGCAACTCCTTGGCTCCCACTGTCTCTCAAAAACAAATGAACATTAAAAACAAAAAAAAATTAAAATATTTTCCCTTTGTATTTGGAAAAGTTTAAAGTTGAAAAGTTTCACCCATTTTCTCCGCTGCAGAACACATTTTCGTTTTTGTAGGACAGATGAAACCCTCACTGACCGCCCACGTTGTATTGTCAGAGGACAAACTTTCTACAGCTTTAACGCCTGGACATTTGAGTTAAAGGTCCTAATTTTAAAAAATGAAAACATGTACTAGTTTGTAAGCCTTATTTCTCCCCCCCCACGGATGCTGTGTCTCCTTTCCGAATAACAACCCATTGCAGATACACAGTTTTGTTATCTTCTGAGATGTGGAGGAACCCGAAAAGAAAATGACACACCTACCTCATGATATTTTTTAGTGACTTTACTCGGGACGCACTGACACTCATTGCAGTTGTGGAGACAGCAGGCACAGTTTCCACCACAGCGTTTAACCAGGAGACAACCTGGCCAGAAAATGGTATCGGTTCTCTTTAGTTCTTCCCTTATGGACACCGAGAAGTTACGAGGTGTGCAGCTGTATAGTCTTACCTCCTCTTTTAGAAGGTTCAGATCCACCACTACATGGCATAAAAGGAAGCAAAGAAAAATACATGTTCATGCCTTGAGCCTGAATTCATCTCATCAAACTCTTTTCACAGAGAAACCGATCTTGTTTCACAAACAATACGGCCAACAATATCCCTTCTTATTTTAACTAGGTTTTAGGGCTATTGCAGCTCGCCAGTGGGACTTTCATTTTATAGTAAACAAAGCTTCATTATGACTGACTGACCAATAAAGAGATACCATTGTGCAATATTAAGACCAGAGCCAACAAAACAGTCGAGAGCTATAAATAGGAAACTTTATAGAGAAAAAGAGGGCTACACCTTTTAACCCTCGTAAAACAGTAAACAAGGAGAGCACTGGAGGAAATAATAGAATGTAAAATGATGAATGCTTTGATTAAAAAACAAATGGAATTTTTAAAAGGATTAGAAGCTCATGCAATTAATGAAGAACAACTTACAGAAACATGCAGACAGAACTTTACATAACTTTTTTTTGGCAATAAGACCCAGAAAATGTAAAAAAGGCATGAAGAGAATGAAGTTTTGAGGACAATGGAGTAGGCCATGAGTGAAAAAAAAAAATGATACATTTTAAAAGGGCTGAGGTTGCTGAAAACCTCTGCTTCCGATGCATGGAGTAATTCATAAAGTCTGAAATTCAGCTTAAGGAGACTCCTTCAGAATTCTATTCTTCTCCTTCTAAAGGAGGGAAGAAGTGTCTAATTTGTAACAATTGTCTCTATTCTTTTGGTAAGTTGGTTAACTATATAGTGTTTTATCCTTCAAAAGAATACCTACTTGTGAAGCCCAAACAAAATATTCTTTCATCAGATTGTTGGAGTAAATTCTCAAAGCATCATTGTTTTTAACTAGAAAATGATACTTGCCTCAGTTAAATGATAGCAAAATAGCATGTCCTACTTAATATGAATTTATACATAACATGAATAGTACTTAACCGTTAGCATAAGCAACTTTATAATTTTAATGTCTGCTTTATGACTTTGCCTTTTTCCCTCCCTAGAAACAGTCAAATAATAGCAGTTCCAATAAAATTGAAGAGTTTTGGATAACACACAATTCATCAGAAATTTTTCTTCAAAAATAAAGATTTTATTAAAATTTGGAATATTACCTAAATATAATAAATCTAGTTAAATACCTTTTACTAATAAGGGAAACATTATAAAGAAGAATTGAAAAAAAAAGAAATACATTTTCTGGTTAAAGATGGCTTCAAGTAATAATAATCACTATGTACTCCAGTTTTAAAGAATTAAGTGCCAAAAAAAAAAATTGAAAAAAAATATTGGGGGTGCCTGGGTGGCTCAGTTGGTTAAGTGTCCGACTTCAGCTCAGGTCATGATCTCATGGTTCATGGGTTCAAGCCCTGCATCAGGCTCTGTGCTAAACGCTTGCTCAGAGCCGAGAGCCTGCTTCAGATTCTGTCTCCTTTGCTCTGTGCCCCTCCCCTGCTTGCACTCTGTCTCACTCTGTCTTTCAAAAACGAATAAATGTAAAAAAAAAAAAAAAAATTAAGTGCCAGTATTTTAAAATAATTTTCAAATGACAAGGTGATTAAGAATCAAGTGCTTGTTTTCTTGTTGCCTGTTTTACAATTCTGTATTTACTTGCACACATGATAAAATTTTCCTAAAATGTCAAAGGAAGCCAATGGAAGTATTTTCAATAAACATATTGTAAATCATGCATATGCAATTGTAAATTATAAGCACATGTAAACTATATGGTTGATTAAAACCTTGGTCAAGTATAAGGAAACGTCAAGGAAATACCAATTCAAAAGGTTCATTTCAACATCCTATTTAGCTAAACAATTATTTTTTCCAACTCAATAGAAAACCGTTGTTTTGAGTATTTAAAGATTTCCCTTTCAACTGAAAATTGATCATGTGAAGGAAAGCTTTTAAATATTTAAGAGGAAATGAGTTCATTCTTTTGAGTATCATAAAAGACCAACTTATCTCTAATAAAAGTAATGAGATAATTGAGTTAAATCATGTCACACATTTCACCCGATTTCATTTCACTGAACTAACAGTTATTTGTACATACTGCTCTTTCATTGTGAAAGCTGTGTATGAGTTTATCTGAATCTTTTCTGTAGAAGTTAGTATCTGGGCAAGAAGGGTTTAGAAAGTCTAAAACATGCACAAACATACAAAAGCTGGTTGCCAACACTTTGAACGCTGATTTAAGATTTATACCTTTTTAGAATGTGAATGAAGCTCTTAGCCTTCAAAGGCTATTCATCTACCTCAGTGTTAAACACACTATTTCATGCAACTAGAAAATGAGACTGTATATGTTCACTTTAAAATGTTTACTTAACCACAATAAAAGGTTAGATAGATTTCCCAAGTGAACTGAGTTATGATACCTGCTGCAATGTGAAAATTTAAACACCCTTGCAACTTGGCTTCCACTCATTTATCATGTTTGACACAAAAGTCAAAGCCCTTTTTAAGTAAGCCTGACTTAGAAAATAAGGTATTTTCTTTTTCCGCAGTAGCAATGTATGAATGAAAACCTTAAGCCAGAGGAAGAAAAGGGGAAAAAAAATGAAAAACATTAATGCAGTCCACACCGGGCTAAAAAATACAAATAAGGATTTTCAATGTGGCATATCTTATTTGAAATTTAAGCTTCCCACTTGTAAGGCTTCAAGCTCATCTAAGCTTCATTAAAATAAGTCATGTGACTATAATTTAATGTCATGAATTCTCCATAAATTCTCCAAACATTGTGAAGAACTTCTATGCCAAAAAAAAAAAAAAAAAAAGAACAAAAAAGAGAAAGATCATGTCCAACACATACCTTTTTTTTTTTTTTTTTAATAGCTTAGCTATAATATTATGGAAGTTTCCCTCTGCAAAATATTTGAAAAATCAAAATCGGTGTTCGGGTTCTTTATATCCTTGTCATAACTACTCCCTAAGACAATACATGCATTAGTTTGTCTTTCTAAAGAATGAAGATTTTGAGCATAGCGCCAATTAAAGTTGTTTTTCCTAATGCAAATTTTCTTGTTCAGATTCACCCCTACTGCAAGTTTTACTAAAAAGGTAATACCCCTGAAAAACAAATCAAGGTTACACTTCACTTTGTTCCTTGTTCATTCTTTTAAGATATTCAGCCCAAGGATATTCTATTACTGCAATGCAATCTGAGGGTGGTCTTTCTAAGATGAATGTGGTAATACTGTGATATGTTTATTCTGTGGAAAATCAATTTTGATGTCTAATTAGAAGCTTTTAAACATTTTACTCCTTGTTCCTTTGTAGAAAGACCCTTGGGAGGGGAGTTGGTTTTGTCTATATAGATGTTATCCCACACCTGCATTTTAGTTTACGTAGAGTTCCAAAAATATACACTGCTTTTCTCACACTTACTGTATGCTTAAAAAGTTAATAGTTTTGGCAAACTGCAAAGGACATCAATTTGGAAAGTGCTAAATGAATATTTGAAAGAGCTGGTTCAGTGCTGGATGCTTTTAAATACATCTAGCCTCTGGCCAAATCTTCACTGAAGCACCAGGTGGAGAGGTGCAGGCTTAAAGGCATGGCTAGAGGGGAGATTTTTAGGCTGGAATCCTGAGATCAGCTGTCAAAAACAAGATCTGAGCTTAGAACCTGGTTTACTCCCTTTGCTTCTTCCAGATCAACATGATAATCTACTTCAAATTTAACAAAGGCTCTATTCACAAGTGTTTCAGCCAGCCTTGCAGATCTTCATTTTCCTGTTCCTAAGTGGGAGGGAAGGGAAGTGTTCGTAAGTTATTCATCAAGTTATTCATCAAGATCCAATCTTATAAATATGTAACAGCTTTCAGCATCTGGACAGGATTCCGCTGCCCATGTACTTTAACACCAATTTCAAATATTGCTGAAAGGAAACCACGTCTGTTGGCATAGCAAAATATCATGGTTGGGCAAGTCTGAACATGACCTGCTGAGATTAAAGCTCTTGATCCAGAAGGGCTGCAACTCTTAGCAGGAAAGGGCAGGAATCGGGTTTCTTTCTGACAAGATTTAGAAGAACAAGTCTGGTGCAATCTGCCCTTGTGAATTGCTCAAACCAACTAAACCTTGTTCCTTCTATATAAATTCTCCAAACTGTCATTCCATTCTCTAGAGTGATCCTGGATAGATTTCAATGTTTCTTTCTGAGAACCTGAAAGAGATTTTTTTTTTTTTGAGTGCATTATAATTCGCCAGTTATTTCTGTTGTGTGTTCATTTGTGTCTGATATGGATACTTTCCAATCCTGACGTCACTAGGAAAATGAACTAACCTTAGAGAAGACTCAATTAACATTATTCCCAATTTCTTGACCATGTGGAATTAAGTTTAATCATCAACACTTTCACTCTTGAAGGGAGATAGGCTCATACGGTCAAGTGATCATTTCAGAGGCAGACTTTCAGAGAGAAAAATTATCATGGTGGGAATTTCTTTAGGTCATTCTTATCTTGCTCTGAATTCTATCTTGGAAACTACTAGTCCCATTTTATGGTGAGCCACTGTTATTTTCTGTATTATTTATAGAAGTTTGCAGGTTTAGGAGATGGAAATTAATATAATCCTGACCCATGAGGAAATGGTAGATAACAATTTTGGCTTTTCTCCCTTTTCTAGGCCCAAACCTGGTTTAGCAGCTAAGGTAGTCTTTCTTGAGTCTCTAAATCAATATACCCTCCAAATTAGATTTGAATAAGCAAAAATTCTCATGAAATATAAAAGAGGACTTCATCAAAATGATATTTTTGAATTAAAGAAATGACACAATTACTCAGCAAAACTGTCCTTTTTAATTTTCCAAACCCACTGAATTACAATTACTTCTCTTTGTATGCACTCTCATTTACTATGTAAATATGCTCAAATGTTACAAAAATGGGTTAAATATATCACTGAAGAATTTTAAACTCTACTCATTAGAAGCTATGGCAGAAGAATCTGAAACATTAGCTGTTGAGAAAATCAAATGAGGTTCGAATCTGAAGACAGAACTTACCTCTGGATTTTCTTCCAAAAACAAAAGCTTTGCCAAGAAGTTGCCAAGTTGGCCTGTATAGATCTTCCAAGTCCAATTGCCATCTATCTGGTTCAAGATACCGAATAAGATCTTCCAAAGTACTAAAGGCGGTGACAGCGTTATTAAGCAGATCCAGAGGCAAAGCTGAAGGGGGTAACACTGAAGGGCTCACGGCCTCTGTGAATTGCTGAAAGCAAAATGAATCTTACGTTAACTGTTTTAAAAATGACGATGTATTTCTTCTGGACTCATGCACGAGGTTAGGCAAACTAAGGCTGAAAATGCAAGGGAAAGGAAACTATATTCAACATAGACGAGAACTGCTTTGCAAAGACTTCGTGTAGATGAATTCCAAGAAATTTTCTGTGCAGTCAATGAGGACATTAACTTTCATCATCACAAACCATGGCGGATGTGGATATCTGTTGCTTAAATACGAAGAAAATGTCTTTATGGCTCAATTAGGGCTTAAAATGGAAACTATAATACAGTTTACCAGATTTTTCTGTTGCTTTTCACTTTTCATTTTCCTCAATCTGGAAAAATCACCAGGGAGTTATGCAAATGAGTGTCAGATCAATTATAAACATAATATAAAATAATTAAGCCATGAAGAATTAGAACAAACACAGGCGAAAAGCCTTTCACACTGGAGAAGGACTTGTTAGCCAAAGTAGCCCACAAACAAGCCATAAAAAAATAACTTTGATAAATTTGCCCATACTTTTTTTTTTTTTAATAAACAGGATTAAAAGACAGACACTGAGAGAACACCCTGATAAATGACCTAACTGTCACAGGATTAGTGTCCAGAATATATAAAAAAACTCCAACAACTTGATAGAGAATGGGTAAATTCCAGACAAGAAGTCTAAATGGCCAATAGACATATAAAAACATGCTAAAATTCATTAGTTATCAGAGAAGTGCAAAACAACATGAGGTATTATTTCACATACAAAAAAAGGAGATACTGCAGGGATTGAAAAGAAAGGATGGCCAAGGATATGGGTAAATTGGAATTTCTCTGTTCCGCTTGCAGAAGTGAATGTAAATTAGTACCACCACTTCCGCCGATTTAATGGATGTACGCAGGATATTAGAGTTAAGATTTATATGATGTATGTCCCTGTAATTCACTTTTGTATACAAAAAAAAAAGGTTTATGTCCTCTTATTTGTGCACATGGAAATATATGCAAAAAAATCCATCATAGTGCTGTTTGAAATAGAGAAAACTTCAAAGTAATCTGAATGGCCATGGATAGAGCAATGGATTAAAATACATCATTTTTAATGGTAAACAAAAATGAGGCCACGGTTTCAATAAAAGTTCAATAGCAAACTTGCCCCTCCAACCACAAATTTTTAGAGTGGACTAAAGTTAGGCAGTGGTAGATCAGAACTGAAATCGAACCAGGCAAAATAAATACATGAACAAATGCTTAACTTAATTATTATTCTTATTTTTAAGTTTATTTCGAGAGAGACAGAAAGAGAGAGTGGGGTGAAGGGCAGAGAGAGAGAGACAGAGAGAGAATCCCAAGTAGGCTCTGCACTGTCAGCACAGAGCTCGACGTGGGGTGCTCGAACTCATCAATCGCGAGATCATGACTGGAGCCGAAACCAAGAGTTGGACGTCTAACCAACTGAGCCACCCAGGAGCCCCGATTATTTTTACTTACTTATTTACTTATTATAATTTTTTAAAGTTTTATTTATTTAAGTAACCTCTAAACCCAACATAGGACTTGAACTCACAATCCCAAGATCAAGAGTTGCATGTTCTTCCAACTGATCCAGCCAGGCACCCTTGTTTTTATTTATTATTATTTTTTTTTTTTTTCAGAGGAGGAGAGATGAAGAGTATGGAAGAAAACATTTGTGTGGGTTGCTGTTCATTACAGTAGTATTTACAATAACAGAAAATTGATAATAAATCTAAATTTATAGTATTGGAAATGTTAATTGCACTGTACTCAAACTGAAATAGTGTACCTTCATTAAACATTAAGTCCTCTAAGCATTTTTATTAACAAAAGAAATGCCTACTATGTAGTAAATGACAAAAAAAAAAAAAACCCAGCCTATATAAATATACCTTGATTTAATATACATTACTGTATATAATATACATGTCTATATTTTTAACATTTTTATAATAAATATGGATTCCTTTTAGAGATCCAGTAAAAATAACATTTGTTGTAATAATTAAAAAAAAACTATCATGTAAGTTCTTCCTTTTCATCTTTATTACTTGGATCCTGGGCTAGATACTGGAAACAATCTATTCTATTCAGCAGACTCTAATGTTGTCTCCTTGCCTTCAGTCTTTCTTTATTCCCTTTATTCTGTGCTGCATAACCTCGGGTTAATCTACCTAAAATAAGTTATCACTGATCATGTGATGAATCTGGACAAATGCCTAGAGTGATTTCTCATCTGGAGGATAAAATCCAAATTCCTCACCCTGCATTCAGGATCCTCACAATCTGACCTTGGCTCACCTTTCCCATTTAATCCTCTACTCATCAAAGACATGCACATTTTGTTCCAATCAATCCAGTCTCTTCACTAACTACTGCACATGTCATATCCATCGCAGACCTTGTACCTCCACCCATGCTAAATACTGCTCTCCGTCCCCCATATGCAAAGCTCTCTCCTGTGATCCGCATAATAAATCTTTACCATTTATAATGGCCTTTCTTGAAACATGATTCACCCATGAAAATTTCCTTAATAACAGGGCTATTGTTGGCCATATATCTCAATTGTGTCAATTTGAAAAAGATCCTCTCTCTGCACTATTCTGTGGGCACACGGCTTGAAAAGCAGAAGCTGTTTTATAAATTAGAAAAAGGACAAAAGAAGAGAAAAGAAGAGGAGAGAGAAAGAAAGAAAGAAAGAAAGAAAGAAAGAAAGAAAGAGAAAAAGAAAGAGGAAGGGGAGGGGAGGGGAGAAAAGAAAAGAAAAGAAAAGAAAAGAAAAGAAAAGAAAAGAGAAAAGGACCACTGTTCTCTGCGGCAGGCATATCCCCTGATGAGGCTCATAAGCTTCATGGGTGCAGATCCTTCTCTGCCCACAGGAAGAGAGGCATTTTTATAGAGCATAATCATCAGAAATGAATGTGGCAGTCTTGGGTCAACACTGATTTCATTCTTATTTTAAAGATCTAATTTCAATAATGTCAAGAGTCTGGTTAAAGTATTAGCACGAAGATGTTTTCAATTATTCAATCCAACTTTTGAGAGTAGAAACCAAATGTAATACATTTCTGTTTACCTCTAGTATTTTTTAGTTGTCCAAGAAGTGCAAAACTGCTCTGATAGAGAATATTATAATTGATAACTATATTATGGATATAAATAAACAATTGTATGATAAAAGCTTTCATTGTTGATATAACCAATTTGGTTAATATTGATTAAGTTTGTAATGTGAAAAGGTTAATGCAAATGTTTTGCAAATTTTTAAAATATAAGCCAAATGTATGTTTATATAAAGTGAAATTAAGGGCCAGTAATACTCAAAGAATAACTGAGTTATTACTCATGATTATGACGATATGAAACAAATCAAATATGTCATGATCTGCACACAGAGAGTAAATGTAGAAAGCTAATACAAAAATATATTATTCAATAAGATGTCAGAGTGCAGATATATATTTTAGGTGTGATATAAAATTGTTATTTAAGCCATTTTCAATTAGATCATAATCCAAGAATGGCTTATTTTGCTTCCGTGTTTGAGGATCTCTGCATAGAACATTCCTTTTGAAGCAACGAAAAGTTCCAACTGAAATCAATACTGTTGAAATAAGCACAAAGGATTTATATAAAAGAAAGCAAAACAAAAGAAACCTGTACTATTGGACAAACAAAATATTCACACCTTGGGTTCCATGAAATATCAGCATATCAAATCTCCTGAAATGACAAAAACTGGAAGAAAACAAGTTGGCATACATTACTGCATGCACATATCGGATGGTGTTATAAACCTCCAAGTTTCTAAATATTTAAATTAAAATAAGAGAAATATTTATTTATTTATTTATTTATTTATTTATTTATTTATTTTATTTTATTTTTTGAGAGAGAGACGGAGTGAGTGGAGAAGGGGCAGAGAGAGAGGGAGATACAGAATCTGAAGCAGGCTCCAGGCTCTGAGCTGTCAGCACAGAGCCCGACGCGGGGCTCGAACTCACGGGCCGTGAGATCATGACCTGAGCTGAAGTTGGATGCTCATCCGACTGAGCCACCTAGGTGCCCCCAAGATAAATTTTTAAAAAAGATAAGGATACACACATAGCAGTTTCCACCCCAACACAGGAGGGAATAATCAACTTGCTTCCCCTGGGTTCAAAGAATCAGTCTTTGGACAGAACAGAGGAAGCACTGCTTTTATTTAAGGGCTTTCTCTTGACTCTTAACCACACCCGCTGGTTCCAGAACAACCCAGTTGTTCACTTCTGTAGTTCTGCTTTTCTAAGTGGTCTAAAGGGATTCTCAGAGAAAAGGGAGAGCAATGGAAAACAGAAGTTAGAGGGGAAAAAAAATGCCCCCTGATCCTTTACATTTTAATTTTTCCTCTAATTAAAAACTATTCTTTTCAGTCTAAGCCATAGCCTTTCCTCCAACATTTAGTGTCTAAAGAATTCTAACAATATCTTCTATTTAAAAATACTAATGTTGGGCTAAGTGCCTTAGATTGAATTGGATTTGCACATCCTCCATTCACTCTCTTCTGTTCACCATGAAAATACATACTTACTACTAAGTTATGGGTCATCCTAAGACTATTTCGTGGACGATAATGGTCAGTAATGGAAAGCACAGTTTCTTGGTGTGCTATAACGTTAGCTAAATCCATACCCTTCCTTTAGTAAGCCAGAAAAAAAAAAAGGTGGGGGGGGGGGTAGTTTCTGCCACTCCGTGCAAGGTAGCAGTGACAACCAGGTGACTCTCTAGTCCCAGCCTAGATGTTCAGGTAAATTACTTGGAGGGATAGAAGGTGAGAGAGCAGAAAGAGATCTGAAATCTCTATGCAGTGAAGTGTCCTGTTGAACGGTGCGTTTCTAAAATGTCAGTGCCATGTACTAAGAGGTAAGAAGCATCCTAACCAAAATGAGGTCTTTTAGATTGCTTGGTGAAAGTTACTCTGAATGACAGCATGACATGAGAGAAGAGCCCTGATCAAGAGTCAGTGAGTCTAGGCTCTAATCCTGAGGCTACTCCCATTTAGGGAAGAGAGTTTGGGCAAATACTATAACCCCTCTGAGCCTCAGTTTCTTCCTCTGTGAAGTGCTAGCTACTAAACTCAGTCACCTCTAAGTTTCTTTCCGGGTTTTGAATTTAAGAATTTTATGTAATTATCAGGTACAAGAGGGCTCATTTTCTTCACATCCTCGCCAATCCCCTGATCTCTTGTGTCCCTGATGATAGCCCTTCTGACAGTGTGAGGTGGCATTTCACTGCAGCTTTGATTTGCATTTCTCTGATGTTAGTGATGTTAAGCATCTTTTCATGTACTGTTAGCCATTTGGATGTCTGCTCTGGAAAACAAAACAAACAAAACAAAACAAAACAAAACAAAACAAAACATAACACAACATGTCTATTCAGATTCTCTGCCCACTTTTTAAATCAGGTTTTGTTTTGGTTATTGAGTTGTATGAGTTGCTGATATATTTTGGATATTAGCCCCTTATCTGATATATGGTTTGCAAATTTTCTGTCCCATTCCACAGGTTGCCTTTTTATTTGGTTGACTGTTTCTTTGATATGCAGGAGCTTCCAGTTTGATATAGTCCTATTTATTGAGTTTTGCTCTTGTTACTTGTGCTTTTGGTACTATTACCAAAAAATTCTTGGGCAGTGTTGGTGGGGATGTAAATTTGTTCAGACACTATGAAAAACAATATGGTGGTTCTGTACAAAACTAAAAAGAGAACTACCATACCATGTAGCAATCCCATTTGTGGATATATATCCAAAGACAGGAAAACAGGATATTGAAAAGATGTTTACCCTGTGTTTACTGTAGCATTATTCACAATAGCCAACATACGGAAACAACCTAAGTATCCATCAAGGGATGAACGGATAAAGAAAGTATGATGTATATCGACAATGGAATATTATTCAGCCACGAGAAAGAAGAAAATCGTGACATTTGTGACAACATGGATGGAGCCTGAGGGCATTATACTATGTGACATAAGTCAGACAGAGAGAGACAAATACTGTATGATTTCACTTATACGTAGAATCTAAAAAAGCTGAACTTGCAGAAACAGAGAATATAATGGTGGTTACCAGGAGCTTGGGAGTGGGTGCGGTGGGGAGATGTTGATACAAACTAGCAGTTAAAAATTAATAAATACTAGAGATCTAATACACAGCATTATGATGATAGATAACAGTATTGTAATAGATGGTAAGAGATCTTAAATATTCTCACCACAAAAAAGAAGTCATTATGTGATGTGACTATGGCAGTAATCTTACTGCAGTATAGAAATGTATCAAAGTTACATACTGTGCAACTTAAATTTACACTATGTAACATGTCAATTACATCTCACTTTAAAAGCAGAAGAGGAAAAAAGAAAAAAAAAAGAGTTCAATAAAGCTTCAGGAAAATTTTGGAAAGCTTCAGCACAAAACATATTCCTTAGTAAGTCTGTGATGGGGAGGAACTCTATTTTTTTTTTTTTCTTTAAATTCTTCCTGTTGCTTTAGATTATCAGTGAATTTTGGGAGACACTGCCCTATCACTGCTACAACTAACATAATTTTACATTGTTTTTTGTTTGTTTGTTTGTTTGTTTGTTTTTACTATCCTGAGAGCGCACACAAGTTTACCTTGCCTTTTAAGGCAAATGTCCCTCGAAAGGCAAACATATCTAGCTTATGAATGGAAAGGCAAACATGTCTAGCTCTCAGAATCAGAAGGAAACAGATTCATGTTCAGAGAATTGATATCAGTATGTTTTCAAATACATATAGGTACATGTTGGGTTATGAGATGAATTGTGTCCCCCCAAAATACCTATGTTAAAGTTGTCCTCTTCAGTACCTCAGAATGAGACTGTATTCAGAGACATGGCCTCTAAAGAGGTAATTCGGTTAAAATGAGGTCATTTGGGAGGGCCCTAATCCAATATGACTGGTCCTTGTAAGAAGAGGAAATGTGCTTATAGACATGCACAAAAGACACAGGGAGAAAATGGCCATCTACAAGTCAAAGAGAAAGGCCTCAGAAGAAACCAATCCTGTTGATACCCTGATCTGGAACTTCTAGCCTCCAGAACGGTGAGAATATAAACTCCTGTTGTTTGAACCACCCAATCTGTGGTACTTTGTAAGAGCAGTCCTCGCGAGCTGAAGCATGGTGTCATCGACTTCTTAGTATCCATCACAGCAGCAAACAAAGGTTAATTTTATATTATACCCATTAAATCACTTAACATTTATTCAAAAGCTCATGAGGTGGGCGCTGTAAACAAAACAAACCAAAATACTTGCCCTGGTGAAGTTTAACTTTTATAAGCTGAGTATTCCCTATTATAGGAAAGATTTTCCCTTTCCTATTATAAGTGTAATTTTTTCTTGCCAAAACAAAGCCAAACTGAGAATCTGCTATTGTGAATCACATAAATAACCCAACTCACATCAAACAAATCCTGGTGGGCGAGGAACATAAAAAGTGAACTAATGGGGCGCCTGGGTGGTTCAGCTCGTTAAGCGTCATGACTTCGGCTCAGGTCATGATCTCACGGTTCGTGAGTTTGAGCCCCGCGTCGGGCTCTGTGCTGACTGCTCAGAGCCTGGAGCCTGCTTTGGATTCTGTGTCCCTCTCTCCCTGCCCCTCCCCCACTCATATTCTGTCTGTCTCTCAAAAATAAATAAACATTAACAAAATGTTTAAAGTGAACTTAACATGAAAAAAATAACTGAAAAATGGATATATTTCTACTTTTATTATTGAAAAATAACAGGCAGCCCTGGGTTCACATCCAGTTATGGCCATCTGAGAATCAGTATTACGAGCTCAACACAGAAAGTTTGGCTACAAGAATGAGTCCTCTGATCGACTTCTCCATTGTTAACTTTGGAGAAATCAACATTTTTAGTGTTTTTGTATTTTACTACAGCTACTTTAAATATTTTATGCATTTATTATCATCTTTTCCTTTTTTAGAAAAAGAAAAGCTGACTTCCTGTTTGGAACAGTACTATCTGAATTGCTTATAATTTCACAATAAATAGTTACGTATCTCTAAAAAACCCATAGCTTGTCTTTTTTATTAGGATTTTTGTGGCGAGTGCAATTTTAAAAATATAACATTTACAACGAATCTTCCCTGGACAAATACACACATACAAATGTTTACTCTGAGTAGCATAGCAACTACCACAAAACTTTTGGTGCCTACCAAGATTTATGTTGCAGCTTTCTTAGCCCTCTGCATTCAGTACCTTTCAAACTGATAAGGAGCCTTTCACTTCATTCATACCTAACAGAAGGGTTAGGAAAGCCGATTAGGTTTTATTCTTGTTGCACTCATTAAATACGAATAACAAAATAAAAATCCAGTTGTTCTAAAAGAAGGAAAAAAAAAAAGTTCAGTCTTGTTACATCCCTCCGTAAAGGTGACTTCAATATCATTTATAGAATGTCAAGCTGGTATAATGTATATAGGTCTGACTTTTCGAGAGCTTAGGAAGCAGACAGGGCACACAGACAAAAATGCCTGCCAGGAACAACTGACGGGAGGTTCTGTAAAGACACAAGAATGCCCTGGAACAATTCATTTAAACACGCTTCTTTGTCCTGCCCCTTGTTCTTATCTGAATTCATCCAAAAAGTTATCTTGGTTGTGTTTTTAAGTTATTCTTAAGCCAGCACAGAAAAGCAAATGCTTGCATTCCTACTCAAGAACAGATGTTTTAATACTGTGTGGGTAATGCAGATTATAGATTTAAGTGAGAAATCCTAGGGAAGGTGGCCGGTTGTATTCACGTCAAGTCTTAATATGAGAAGTTCTGACTGAAAGAGCACAGTAATTGAGTAAAATTTGACATATCTATGCAACCAATCGTAGTGACAGGCCAGTATGAAAGGCGAGAAATGTTTATCACCCAGAACTTTTTTAAAAGCAGTGATTTCAAGGCTCAAACCTGACCCTGACCTTTAAACGCCGAGAGCTTTGTGGTTTCGGGCAAACCCTGAGCAGCAGCAGGACTCTGCCTGGGCCCAAATATGGAAAAAGAGATGACTAGCGGTGCTGAAAATGTTGTCTTTAAAAAAGTAATGTTGATGTTCATAAGCACAGCTTCTTACTCAATCAGTGGATGAAATAATTGCTACCAGCTCCGTTTTCCTATCAGCATGAAACTGGAGAATGACCCCAATCTGACGACATTGACAAATTCCGGCATGGTTATCCTCAAATCCTCCTCACCTAAAGTGTTTGCGGTCTGCAGGCACCTCAATTAAATAATTTCACCCTGATGCTAATGCCTTAGGTTGGAAGGTCTCACAGAAGCCAACCCTCTGCCAGGGAGCAGGCTGACTGCGGGCTGGGGAATCAGCATTAACACACAGTTTTTCCCTTCCTAGGTAAAACTGTGGATTAGAAGTAATAATCTATACTGAAAACTAGAATCCCACGAGACAACTAAATAACATACTCCCAAGCACATTTTCCACAATGGCATCTGTGGGAAGCCAAAATTAAGGGTGTTTTTTTTTTTTTTTCTACTAAGAGTTTAAAAATTATTCCCCTGAATCGAAAAATGTGACAGGCCACAAAAAGCTGAAACAACATGTAGCAGCTGCAAATGTTTAACAACAAAACATCACAGGACTTTTTTTCCTAATCTTATTATACTGAGTGTTTGTAAATTTGCTTTGTTACAGTACTCGAGAGATGATCGATAGTAAGAAACTTCAACTGAAAGAGAATGTAAACTAAGAACTGTTAGAAGAAAAACACATCCTCACTGAAACACTTGCAATACTGTTCACCTTGAACCAAAATCCCTAAGACTCCCTTATAGAAATGTCTCTTCTAGTTCAACATCTAGCCTAATTCAATCTATTCAACAGCCAATAAGGGAAATTTTTGGAATGCTTTGTAAAGATCTAGCTGAGAAATGATGCCTTATATTGGTAGATATTTTCGACTATATGTTCAATAAATTTAATAGTCAGATAAGACCCTCAACCTTATTTGAGTTTTGTCTGGGAGGAAGACCTTCCTTGGGTAAGAAACAATGGTACAGTTACGTATTTTTAAATTGACAGTGTAAGAGTGGGAGCACGTAGCTGAAACTGGAGACAGTGACCAAAAAACCCCTCAGGACATGGTTGTGAGGAGTAAAATGAGACTGTCTAATGGAAGTAGTTCACATGTATATAAAGTAGAAAGGTCACCACCAATGACTTCCTCCTGCCCCCACACCAGCTTGAATCCAATGGTCCATTTTCTCAGTCTTTGTCCTAACTTACAAGCAGCTTTCTAAGTTTTCTTCCTATCCCAAGAGATCTTCTCCTTAGCTCTGTCTACTGGTTCCTCTTGATCACTTTGCCTTTGTGTGCTGGAGTGTTCCAAGGTTTATTGCTTGGACCTCTTCTATTTTCTGTCTACACTCTTTCCTCTGGTGATCTCACACAGTTTCAAAGCATTGCATGTGATTTACATGCTGACCAGCATCAAATCCCTATGTCTAACCTGCACCTTTTTGCTATCACAGCAATGGCAACTCCATCGTCTGGACTCATCCTCTGCACCTCTCCTTTGCTTACATTCCACATCCCACATCAAATTATCTTGCTTCTATCTTCAGATTATGTGTAGAATCTGACCACTTTTCATCACCTCCACAGCTACCATTTTATAATCCAGGCTACCACCTGCAATAATCTGACTGGCCTCCCTGTTTTTGCCTTCGCCTTTGTCGAATGAATGAAATAACAGAGCTTTACACTTTCAGCCACAAATGGTGGACATATTTTTATCGTTTTAATTTTTCTAGAAATATGTAACTGTTTTGAAACATCGTATTTTTAAAATCATGGCTTTTATGTTAAACATTCTATTGATTACTCACAGTAAAACCTGATGGAAGAAGTTGGTACAGATTTTACACACGTCTTTTCACCCATTATGCCTTCTGAAAGTGGCTGTTCATCCTGCCCTGGGATACATTCTATCTGCTCAGAAGGCACTCAGTAATTGTTCCACAGCCTGCAGATGATATAAATTATGTTCTCTTCAGAGTAGGACAGCCATGCCCACCAGCCAAGAAAACTGGGTGTTTCTGTAAATTACATGGTGAACATCTCAGTTATGTGTGTGTCTGTAGCGATAACTGTTCGAAGCACAGAAAAGTATCACTTCCCTTAGAAAACTGTTTTAAAGATTAAGTAAAATAGTATAATTTAAAATTTTAATAAAAATTGAGCCTTATATGTATTAGGCATTATCATGCAGTTTTCATCGTGCATTGCATTAATCATATTATATCAACTTTAGTCAAGATAAAAAAAAATATTTTAAGAAATTTAGTTCATGATTTATGTTGGTTTGTGCCGTACAGAGTGACATTACCTATTTAGTCAATGTTCACTGATATCCCCACCCAACATTCTTATAACACTGACACGGCAAATCAGAACTTGTTGTGCCCCAGAGGGGAAATCTTTGTTCCAACTCCTTTCTCTGTTAAAGCAGATTTATATTCAGTAGTTCTTCTCAGGGGACAAACAGGAATTTCACAACAGCAAGGTAAGTGAATGCATGTCTAGGTCTGTTTATGGCCATGAACAACTCTATGCTGAGGAACTTTAAAGATATATATAATAATGTCCTTAGCTCACATCTCTAATTTCAGTTTCTGGAATCTTTATTTCTTGCCTATAAAGTCTTTCTATGAAATTAAACAAATAAAACCCCACCAAAAATGTAGGATTTCACCAGTCAGACCCCCTGTGTAACGGTTATCTTAACCACAGTGTGTGGGATTGTACTGAAACAAACTCCTTTAAAGTAACTATTCAGCAAAAAGTAAATTTAATTTCAATGATGGAGGAAAATATGGATGACAACTATGTTATCAAGTGCTAGGTCACTTCCTTCTACATTTTAAATCACTCTGTGATATTTCTATTTTGTTTTTGTTTTTTTTTAATTTTTTTTTTTAACGTTTATTTATTTTTGAGACAGAGAGAGACAGAGCATGAACGGGGGAGGGTCAGAGAGAGGGAGACACAGAATCTGAAACAGGCTCCAGGTTCTGAGCTGTCAGCACAGAGCCCGACGCGGGGCTTGAACCCACGGACCGTGAGATCATGACTTGAGCAGAAGTCAGACGCTCAACCGACTGAGCCACCCAGGCACCCATCTATTTTGCCATAAAGTCTTCAATGCTCATCTCCAAATCCGAACACTTCCAAAAAAGAAAAGTATACGCTTATTTTATGTTCTTTCCTTATGTCCTTTCACACTGGTCACTACGCTAAAATGAAGCTGTGTCACATGGTCAGAATTCTGGGCAGGTCAAGAGAAATCACCCACGGCCAAAGGGAGCATAGAATATTCTTGTGAAAAGTTGCTGCTGCCTTTAGCCCCAAACACACCTGAGAAGTCTTTTCCTCCTGTTGCTAGAAGCAAGGTATGATTTTGAAATTGGGGGCAGATGAAAGTGAAGTCATCTCACAAAGTGTGATATGACTATATTATGTGCTGGTACTGAGATGATGAAGATAAATCGCCATTGTGCTGTTCTCATCTTCAGGTGGATACACAGGTATCCCCTGGGTAAGGACTACAACAGGGGTTAAAAACTAAGTGCTGTGAGAGCACTTAATTCCACCTGGAAAAATTAAGGGGAGGTTACAAGAAGAGGTTAAAATTCATGTTGGGATGAGAGAAGAAGAAAGCACTCACACAGGTTAGAAGGCAGCACTTCTGATATTTACAAAGAACCAGACCTGGGAGAAAGGACAGCGCTGGGGTCAAAGGCAGAGAAAGAGTGTGGCTGAAGCACGGCCACAGTGGGGTGGGCAGGGGGCAGGGGAGCAGGAGGGCAGGTGCTGGTAGGGGAGGATGCTGGCGGTGGAGAGCGGGGTTTGACTGATTAGGAAGCCTGTGTGTGCGCCAAGCTATGGAATTTGTATCTAATCCGCAAGGGGCAGGAGAATCCAAAGAGACTGAGAGAGGTGGGATATAATCAAGTTCTACCTCTCTTCTGTGTGAGGAGCTGAGGAAAGAGGTGGGAGGGCTCTGGTAGCAGTCATAAAGAGGGCTTTGAACCTTTGCATGTGTTATTTCCCTTTGTCAAGAATTACCTTTCTCCCTTCTTCATTTGGCTAAAGGTGACTAATCAGTAAAGAGTCACCTCCTCCAGGAGGGTTTCACTAACCATGCTTTTCCATCTCCAGATCACTACCGCCAGGCTGGTTGCCCTTTACTTATCCTCTGCAACATCTCTACCAGTACACCGAAATGAAATTATTGTACCTCTCTCCCCCACTTGCCCATAAAGTATTTCAGAGCAGAAGTGAAGTCTTATGTCCCTCAGATAACTGTGATCCCTAGGAGCTTTTAAAATCTGACAGACAAAATAGGAATGAAGTATTTTTTTTTTAAAGTATGCTTTATAATCTAATGACCACCATTGAGGAAAAGAAATGAAGGGAAGGGTGTCAAAGTCTGTCACCATGGTAGAATCAACAGGAATTAGCAGCTGATGGAACAGGGAATAAAGAAAAGAAGAGCCCAGCAAGATATTAAATATTTCTAGAGACAATGAGCTGAGTGACAAAATAGGTAAGGTTGAAAGAAGGAAAGGGCTCAGGTTGGGTCCTTTTAAGCAGAGGAGTTACAGAGTATTGGCATGGAAATGTCCAATGGACAACTGCAAACATTTCCATGGCATTAAAGACCGAGGGCTGGATAGGGATAGAGAGTAACAATCATTAACATATATAAGGTTAGTTCGAGCCACAGAAAACCAGAACAAACGTAATGAGTCGAGAAGATAATAATCAAAGAGAGGAAATTGGGATTTCCAATATTCAGATGCTAGGGTAAGGCACAGGAGCCAGCACAGGTGCCTGAAATAGATCAGCCAAAAGGGCTAGAAGAGAGCTGGGGTGCCCTGGATGCATTAGCAATTCTGTAGCCAAAGGAGAAGAGAATTCTGACAGGTGGAGATGGACGGCAACATCAGAGTGATGGAAAGATCAAGAAGGAAGAGGGATACAAATAAGCCACTGTAGTTCTTAAACAGGTGGTCTATACCCTTAGAAGTTTCAGCGAAGTGGGTAGAGAAGAAAAAGAGCCATTAAGAAAAAGGAGCAGGGGCACCTGGGTGGCTCTGTCAGTTGAGCGGACAACTTCGGCTCAGGTCATGATCTCACGGTTCCTGAGTTTGAGCCCCACGTCTGGCTCTGTGCTGATGGCTCAGAGCCTGGGGCCTGCTTCAGACTCTGCATCTCCCTCTCTCTCTACCGCTTGTCTACTCACACTTTGCCTCTCTGTCTCTCTGTCTCTGGCTCTTTCTCAAAAATAAATAAACATCAAATTTTTTTAAAGAAAAAGGAGCATAAATGGAGACAGTGAGTAGAAGTTACTTCATTAAGCTTGACAGTGAGAAAAAAAGGAGACAGGTTAATGGGTTTATGGGAAGGATGATTACAAAAAGGCTTACTATACATAATAGGGGGAGGAATCTCTGTATATTTGCAATCAGTAAAGAAGAGGCCTAATGAAGAAAACAAAAGGAGTTTGAAGTCTGGGGAGAGTTAGGTCCACGGCAGGTAAAGACAGGGCGGGAACACCTGCCTCATAAACTGTGTGGAAGATTAAGATGTCACAGTGTTTCTGAGGGACAATATTTTCCACAAGCCTTAAAAATGCTCATTTTTTAAGATCTTACAATTTCTTATTTAGAATTTTACCCTAAGAAAATAATCAGAGCTAGTATCTAAGGATATTCATTGTAGCATGGAGAGTAAAATTAAATAAAAACCTAAGTGTTCATAAAAGAAAGATTGTTAAGTAAGCGATTATAACATACGTATGTATAGAGCATGGCCATTATGTTGCCGATGATTTTAGTGTATATTGGAACAAGGGAGAAATGAGCCCTGACAGCTCAGTGATATAACTACGTCCAAGCTAAACTATAAAGCAAACAAGAGGATTTACGTTCTTGCATTTGCATTGTGCAAAGAGACTGAAGAAGAACCAGCTTAACATCTCATTCATTGTTCCCTAGTTTAAGGTTAATAAACATCTAAAAATAGACTCCTCAGATGTCACTCTCATATGCAGGGCTCCTACTGGCTACCGAAGTCTTGAAACGGAGCAGCCAGCATTTGTCAGTACAACTGAGACTGGGCTGTGATTCTAAAAAGTGTAACATTCACATATTTAAAGGTAAAATTCTATCAGTCAGAATTAACTAAATGGATTATTAAAATAACAACCAATTTCTGTATGTAGAATCTAATGCATGGATTGGGGAGAGCTGCAATACATGGGAGATGCAAAGTCATAGCGAAGTTTAATAAAGTTCAAGGTCAATTTATGGCTGTCTTCCCAGATTATTTTTCTTTGTCTTGTTTTTTACCTGGCTTCTCTACTCTGTCACCTTTGCCCCAAATGTCTGATGCTCTGGAGCCATCTTTACTCTCCTCACACCATCTTGCTTTATAAAAATCCTCATTGCTTCAGCTGATTTAGATAAGACACTAAGGGGTTAAACACGTGGAACGAGTAACTGCTACTCGATAGACAAATAGGTACATCCATAACTAATAGGCTCTTAATTATCCAAAGGTCATTCACACGATATATAAATTCATTCAATGATTCAATATACTGAGCACCTAATATGGGTTAGACACTATGCTAGATGTTGAGGATATATCAATGAACAAATTAAATGAAGTATATATCCTACTGGAGAGAAACAGACCATAAATACAATAAATGAAACAAAGGGATCATTGGATGGTGAGATGTACTATAGGAGAAAAGTAAAGTGGGGAGGGGATAAGACAGGCAGAGATGGTCTCCATGAGAAGGTAGCATTCAAGCAAAAGTTGAAGGAGGAGAGAGTATAAGTCATGTGGCTCCCTGAGGAAGATAATTCTAGGTATACAGAGTGGGAGGGCAAAGAATCCGAGGTAGGGAGTATGTCTGGTTTATTTGAGGAATAGCAAGGATGGGGCCCTGTAACTAGATCAGAGATAGTGGAGAGCCAGATAATATGGGATATTGTAAGTCTCTGTAAGGATTAAGACTTTTCTCTGGGTGATCTGGAAGTAGAGTTGCCAGATAAAACACAGGATGCCCAGTAACATTTAAATTTCAGATAACCAACAAATAACTTTTTAATATAAGTATGACCCAAAAGTTATGTAGTCATTCATTGTTCAGCTGAAATTAAAATGTAACTGGGCATCCTACGTTTTTATTCGCTAATTCTGGGTAACCCTAGAAAGGCGTCATTGGAGAGTTTCAAGCAAAGGAATGACATTATGTGACTAATGTTTATAGAGGATCATACTGCTGTGCTGAAAAGATATTGTAGGAAGGCAAAGATGGAAATAGGAAGGCACTTAATAGGTAGTTCCAATAATCCAAGTGGGAAGGCTGAGGAGGTAGCTGGACATCCAAGAGAAGATTTCAGGTTAGATGTAGGGGCTGGCTATGTAAACTTGGGAGCCAATGGCTTACGGACAGCACCCAAGCCATGAGATAGGATGAGACTGCCGAATGAGTGGGTGTTGATGAGGAAGAGGTGAGTACCATGGTCTCCCAGTCTGGATGAAGTGGTCATAATTCAAAAGGGAATGACCCTAGGGATATTCTCATAAAGTCAGGTCAGAGAGAGGAGTTGGAATCAGTAAAGGGAACTGAAAAGGAGTAGTCAGGCAGGCAGGAGGAAAATGGAGAGTGTGATGATCTAAGACCAAGGTGAAAAAGCGTTCAGTGGAAGGTAATGAGGATCAGCTGTGTCAGGCACTGATGACAGGTCTAAGAAGAGGGAGACAGAGAACTTCCCACTGGATTTGGCAATATACAATCATAGGAGACCTTACCAGGTGCAACTCTGGTAGAACGGTAGGGGTGGAAACTTGCTGAGTAGAAATTAGGAGAGAATAAAAGGAGGGCAATCAGAGACAGCAAACGTAAAGAACTGTTCTGAGGAGTTGCTGACGAGGGGAGCAAACAGCAGCTCTGGTAGCCGTACGGGGATACGGGATCAAGAGAATGACATATGTTTTTATAAGATGAGAGAAAGAGTAGCATGCTTGTATGCTGAAAGAAATGAACCAGTAGAGTAAAAAAATAAGATGGCTGGTGCGTGTGTGTGCATGTGTGTGTGGTGGGGGAGAGAAGCATGCAGGCACACCCTTGAAGAGGAGACAAGATATGGAAGAGATGGAATTAGGCAGACACCCCAGTTCTCCAAGGTTGACCCAAGGTCATAGGGGGGCCAGGTGTGGAGATACAGATGAGAGATGGGGAAAGGGGCTGGGGAGAGCTTGTGGAAGTCCTCTTCTGAGTGCCCGTATTCTTATGAAACAGGAAGCAAAATTCTCTGAGAGCGAGGATGGGAGAGATGATGCTGGAGGTTTGAAGAGAGAATAAAGGTAAAATGGCAGTTGCGGACTCTGGGAGAGAGGATGGGCAGAGAAACGGTAGGATGATTGCCCAGCATCACCACAGAACATTTGAATCTAAAACAGAAGTAGTTTCAGTTAGAATGACAACAGGAGTTCATTTGTGGACGCCATCCATGGTGTTGGACGTAACTTTGTGGCTGGGTATTTCCAGAAGCTTCTTAAATCGGGTGCACTTGCCAAAAATCTCAGGCGAGGAGACCCATGGACAAGGGGTCACACAGGCAAATGCTGCTGTGATGGGGGCACAGAAAAGCCCAGGGCAAACACTGAGCATGAAGGAAGACAAAGAAACGGCGAGCTCAGGGCAGAATATCACAGAGCATCACTAGAACCTCCAGTGTGTTCTGAGATTAATGAGGACTTCCAGAATGTTGTTGCTGAGGCCCTGTAAGAAGCTATGAGAGACTCAACAAGAGTCTATACCAATCTATTTTTCAGACACTTTTAAAGACAAACCGGTACAGAAGGGTTAAATTTAGATATCAGAAACGCAGCCAGGCCCCAACTCCCTATTTGAATCAAGCATTTGGCTAATTCTGTCATCACAATGAATTCAATGTTATTTCTTGTTCAGCGTGGAAAAAAATGGTCAAGTTAAAAATCTAATGTTAATCATTTTTTTCCTAACTGATTAGACCAAAAGAAGAGTACTTGGTGAAAAGTATTAACTTCATGAGGAACTTGCAACTTGCTGCATAAGCAGTGTAGCTGCAGACAAATCAGCTTTAAAGACACTGTTTTAAGTCTGATAATATGAATATTCATGCAATGGATGTGGTGCCACTTCTCTTTCCTGTTTTTCACAAATGGTTACTTTAAAATAATGTATCTTTCTAAATGTCTTTCCTATTTTACTGATGTGGAAATAGTTTCTGGCTTCTGATGATTTTATGCAGAATATATGGAAATAATTACAGCCGAGAGTACCAGCGAGACTGTGGTTTTTTGATGTACTGATCAACTGCGGTTTCAGCTTCTGCTACTGTTGCTCACAATCTAGGAAGTGGTTAGTTTTGTTCTGGGGTTTAAAGCATGGCGTTATATAATTGTTGACACTGAGCTAACCTCTTTCTGATATTCGGAGCATGGTGTAATCCTGTATCAACTGTGTAAAGCAGCTTCTTCGTGAACTTTGGAAATTCTTGTGTTTTACTGACTCCACCGCTCCAGCCTGAAAGCATTTATTTCCTGTGCTAGCCCAAGTGACTGAAGCTGGTAGGTTGTGAGGTTTTCCCTTGAACCAAACACGGAGGGCAGACAGAAAAACTTATGAATCTTCAGCAGCTGCCCAGAAAATTATTGTTCTGATTTCACTAAACAGTAATGCACAAAATGAGGGTGAGGCCCCTAATTCTTCACTTGAAAACTATGCACTCTGAAATGCTAAATAACGTACGCATTTGTTTTTTGAAAATATGTATATAAAATTTAACCTAAGGCAAGGGACTCAGATAAGCCAAAAGCATCTATGTGGAATGGGGGTACAATGACTGGCTATCGTTGCAAAATACTTTATGTATGTCATCAGCAGGAGGCTATGAATGTCATCCAAGCTCTGCATGGGCATATATGTACATGCATACATGCACACGCTCCATCCAGAACCGCTAAAGATGTTCTTACTGAAAATTAGGCCACTTGAGGCATGGCTGACAAAACTGAAAAACTGAAGAAACTGAGGAGTATAGTCTGAGGTAGCAAAAAGTGATGGGGCATCGCTTCAAACTGGAAGGGATATTTTGAGACAATGCTGTACCATGGAAAAAAAAAAAACATGGAATTTTGAATGAGAAAAATCTGGGCATGGACCCGGATCCACCATTTATTATTTGTGGGCATGATCACGGAAGATCACTTATTTTCTCTATGTTTTAGAGTATTTGTAAGACATAATAATAATAAATAAGCTACCTAATTTACTGGGTTGTTTTGAAGCTCTAATAAGAGGGTGTGCATAAATATATTTTATAAGGTACCAAGTGGTTATGCATTACCAGTAATGGAAAAAGTCATTAAAATCACTGCATGCAGTTTCAAAGGGAAGATTAGGACCAGTAAGAGGAGTTAAGAGAAGAAAGGTTTTTGCTAAATACAAGACAGAAATTTCTAAAAACAGTATTGGTTAAAAATGGAGTGGCCTCAACAACTAAGAGATAATGAATTCATGAGTTTTATGCCAAAGTTATTTTTGTTTGGGGAGCAAAAGGATTGTGAATCAGATGGAAGATATGCAAAACTAATTTAAAGGTTTCTTCCAGTCTTGAAACTCTACGAACTTGTTTGGATAGAGTCAAAATAAGATGAAAAAAACCTTCAGCCTAAATTGGCCACCAGGATCCACTGCTTTGTCTTTTGCAAATCCTCCCCACCCCAAATTTTCTAAATAAAAATATGAACTTCAAGAAGTAAACACAGAAGTTTGCATCAATTGTTTATTCAGATTTTTAAAAAATCAATATTACCTAATAAAGTGAACATATTAATGTATGTGAAAGTATTGTGTAATTTGAAAGGCAAAACAGAAGCTTTTGTATAGATACTATGATGCTACACTGAGAAATGGGTAATTCAATTAACAAGGTTAAGGGTGGGAACTTGGACATTTTTTATTACTTTATATGAGCTGAATCTCTTTTCCTGTCTCCTTTTTATTTAGGTTTTTGTTTTTTAAAGTTTCACTCATTTAAGTAATCTCTACACCCAACATAGGGCTCGAACTCATGACCCCGAGGAAAAAGAGTCTTATGCTCTTCCAACTGAGCCAGACCGGTGTCCCCGGCACCCCCGTCTCACTTTTAAATTTTAGTTCCTACGTAAGCATCGGTTTCACATCTGGATGGTGGCAGTGATTTCTCAGGCAAACCACTAAGGGTTTTCCCAGGATTAACATCCATATTAAGCACAGGACTGCTGCTCCCCAGCTTTGGGCTCTAGGACTTTGGTTTACCACAAAAGAGTCCAGAGGCAGGCAGTTTTCCAGACAGTGCTATTTATGACTGTGCTATTGGTATCACAGAGACATCTGCCACCATGGGACCCATGAAAGATACTATTTATCATTCATTCATTCATTCATTCATTTCAAGCTCATTAGAATTCTGGAGTGCTTACTATGTGCCAGGTGCTCTGCTAAGAAGTGAGAATATGATAGTCAATAAAACAGTTTTGCATGGCAAGGCATTTAGAGCAACTGCAAAAAGTATATTTATTAATGTTTATGATATTCAACTTATGATACATTTATTGGGAACTTAAATTTTAAAAAGGATCTGTCTTGGGGCGCCTGGGTGGCGCAGTCGGTTAAGCGTCCGACTTCAGCCAGGTCACGATCTCGCGGTCCGTGAGTTCGAGCCCCGCGTCAGGCTCTGGGCTGATGGCTCAGAGCCTGGAGCCTGTTTCCGATTCTGTGTCTCCCTCTCTCTCTGCCCCTCCCCCGTTCATGCTCTGTCTCTCTCTGTCCCAAAAGTAAATAAACGTTGAAAAAAAAAAATTAAAAAAAAAAAGGATCTGTCTTTAATACATCCGAGCTAAGAGGACTCAAACATGAATTTTCTTTTTCAAGTAATCTCTACCCCCAACATGGGGCTCGAACTCAAGACCCCAATATCAAGAGTCGCACATTTTGCTGACTGAGCCAGCCAGGTGCTGAGATTCACAAGGATTTTCTTTTTTTATCAAGAATATATTAAAAACAGCTTTATGAAATCAAAAAGCAAAACACAGAAAACGTAAAAAGTGTACCAAAATGAACTAATAAAAGGGAGTTATTTAAAATAAGGCTTGAATTCTAAAGAATTGATCCACACGTCAACCGAAGAAAAATCTGTTAAACATGAAGTCGTGTGAAGATTTTACAACAGTTAAATAAGTTTTAAAATATAAAGTGCTACATATTAATTACTTAGCTTTACTTCCCATTATGCATACCCCAACAAAATTGTTCTAAAAGCAATAAAATATGTTAGTAGCGGTAACCTTCCAAAGATGCAATACAAAGGCAAGTCTCAAAATAAATTAAAAACATGTACTCACTGCCTAATATGTATAGGTATGGTGGCAACAATGTAACACCCTGTCTAAAGTGGCTTAAAAACCTAATCTCCATTTGGCCATCAACTTTCAAATCTATTCTAGGAAGGCCTGGAAACTTTGATATGCCTAATGAAACCCTCCCGTTTATTATTCATAGAGATCAAAAGGGATATATGAAAAGTAGTTTCACCGTGGTTAACATCTGTAAATATTTTCTCTCAATCCCAAGGGTCAAGAAAAAAGTCTAGCGTCTTTGTCTATGCTTAAAACAAATGTAACAACAGACCGAAATTCTTTACGCCCTCAAAAGTACAGCACTGGGGACATGGGTGGGGGTGAGTAGGAAAATGATTAATTAAGTACTAATACCTGTATGATTCACAAATGGATAAGAAGTTTTAAAAGTACAGATTTCATTGCAGCCACAATCCGAATATATGAAGGAAAATACAATTGTATTAATAACGCTTTTTCATACGAATCGAATGTCAGTGTATTTGTGGAATGCTTGAACCAATTAGGAACTGAATTTAAACCTAAAAGTCACACTCCATGAAAAACATTTTGCGTCAATCATTAAGCATTACAAATATCCCTAAGATTGTTCTAAAAGTAATGAAAACATGTTAGTAGTGATAACTTTACACAGATGCAATGCACAGGTAAAAATCACAGAGCCGATTTTGAAAAACAAAAGCAAACATGTCAAGCTCAGAAAGTTTAAGAAGAGCGGGGAAACAAGGGAGCATGCATGAGCAGAGAAAGGTTTTGAAACTACAGTATCTCCCAAGCAAAACATCTCAATTGAGTGACAAGTTATTTTTACCAAAAATGCTCTATCTTCAGGCAGAAATGCCATTAATACACAAAGAGTAAATACCACTAAAGGCCTCATTTCATGTAGTATGCCTAGTTCAGGAAGCCTAGAGACCTGTCTAAGCATTAAAAAATGGGCTTTCCAAAACCTTTAATCTGTGTTTCCAATTATACCATGGAGGGCACAGAGAACAAAGTTCACACTCTCACATTTTATAAGTACTACCACAGGACAGTTATCCATACACAGTAGCTCTAGCTTCTTTCCTGATTTCACTGCAAACATAAAGATAGCCAGAGGGCAGGAAGCAAGCAATCTCTTTCACCTGTGCTCATGGCCACTGGCAAACAGTTACTGGGCCGGGTGGACTGTTGGTTCAAAAACCATTAGTGGATCCCCCCACTAAAAGACCCATGAGTTTTTCAAAAGTAAGTGTGAGAGCAAATTAAACCAACAGGGTATGACTGCAATCACGTTATCCATTTGGTTTCAAAGAGTGTTAAGTAGGCATTCAATAAATAGTTCTTAGCATCACTAAAGTAGGAGGAACATTCTGAAAAGCGATCATCGGGGACAAGTTACTAAAAAGGAGTAAGTTTTGAATAGGTCAACATTAATGGAAGACCAGGTATATTCTTTCATTTATAAATGATACATCTTTTACAATCTAGATCGGATTTTTCAAATTCAAGCTGTAACACATTTAGTGGGTTGTGAAATCAATTGAGTACATCGTAACAAGGATTCTTAAAAAAAAAAAGAAACAGAAAACATCACACTGATTTCATATATTAAGGTTAACTATTATTTCACAATACATACGTACCCCTGCATATCCTATTTTAAAATGTGTGTGTCTGCACATATGCATGCATGATTACACTTTAAAATGTTTTCTTATGGGGGAGTCTTGGCCTAAAAGTTTAAAGAATACCCACTTAGGGTGACAGTGGCTTACAATCAGAAAATCTGACCTTTCAAATAAAGGTAACACATACTTGTTGATGGCATGCCAAACACTGAGCTAATAATCCTCACAGCAATGCTATAAGGCAGAAACTTTCGTCACTCACATTCTGTGGGTAGGAAAACTTTCCCAACGTTATAAAGGTAGATTAGTGGAGGAGTAAGAGTTCAAGCCAGATCTGTGGCACTCAAGGTCCCAATAACACAACTCCTTTGCAGTGAGGCCTCCGTTAAGAATCTTGGTCAAGGTCAGTCCAAGGCGCTAAGGATGCTTCAGTAATGCCCAAGAACTTAGAGGAGTAAACATTATTGCTAGCATAGATATCATTCGTATCACAAAATACTGTGTATCCAAGCATTCCTAACTATGTGTTTATGTGGACCACGGTAGCTTGTAAGGAAAATAAACCAGCGCTCACTTTAAACCGTATTCATTCAGCTTGATCTGTTGACAGTCACGGGGAGGCTCATACGCTGTGGAAACAAGCAGCATAGCCGAATAGCTCGGATTCAACCACCCCTTGTCCTTCCTGTAAGGGGATGGTCAAATCAGAGCATACCCTACATTAGAGGCACATGCCATAGATTAGAAAGTAGAATACCTGATCTGAACTGAGAAGTCAATTCAACTTAAACATTAAAAAAAAAAAAAACAAAGAAGCATGGTATTTTGCTATGTAAGCACAGGGTGGTAAAGTATGGACAAAACTCTGCAACACTAACTTTGAAAACAACATAAGTCACGAAGTAGTTGAGGATAGGGGAGTCCTTGGGAAAGAAGAAAAGAGGGAGTCAGAGAGAGGAGAGAGAGGGAAGGAAGGAAGGAAGGAAGGAAGGAAGGAAGGAAGGAAGGAAGGAAGGAGGAAGGGAGGAAATTAGGCAGGGAGGAAGGAAGGGAGGAAAGAAGGAGGAAGAGAAAGAAGAAAAGAGAACCCTACTCCTCCATTACTTTGGTTAATACTTTCTGCAAGCCATGTTGCTTTTTTTCAATAAGATAAAAATGTTTCTCCATACATCTTCATCTGAAGTTCTGTATAAAGAATATCTCACTACTCGAAAACACTCCTTCGAACTTTAAGTGACTTCCAGGTAGCCATGCTATTCCCTACAGCTTGAAAAATAATGAAGCTAAATCTCCTCAGGAAGAATTACAGAAGTGGATAAAAATGCATTCAATGTCTACACCGCACCATGGCATGTTATCAGGCATTCTGATATACATAACAAGGCACGATGACCCATTACCAAATATGGCCACACATATTTTAAAATTTATTACATATTTATATATATTTATTATTTGTATATTTATGCAGTATTTGTTTATTTACAATTTTGCAATGATACACTATCAGGCTGTATCAATACTGAAACTGAACAAAAGAGAATGGTCGTTACTTTAACCAAGTGCTACTTAACTGCTCCGGTTTCCCTAAGGTTCCTATGCAGGCAAGCATGCTGATAGGTGATGCCCATAGCTCACTGATTACCACCAGCATCCTTTCTGCTTCCCCCAGTTGAATTTTACACTTACAAGGAGACAGTTGTATTTGTTCTCCAAGCCCTTTATATCAGTAGTACTTGTTTTGTAAATATCCCTATTTAAATACTATGTAACCCAATCAAATATGAGTTGCTGCTTCATGATGAATGAATGCTTTGGAAGGACAAAAATGAGTTACTATTAAAACAACTGCTGTTCAAGTAGGTATGAGAGAGACCAATGTAAAATGTAGGAGGCAGAACCTCATAAAATCCTAAAGGAATTCTGCACTTAGATTGCTTTAAATGGTTATCTTCAAGTTCTGGTTTTCACTTAAAGAAACCCAAACTGAAAGTCATGATTAATACATTATGGCTAAGATTTGTGGAAGAAATACAACAGAACTCCAATCAGCACATTCCTACTTAAAACAAAGGGCTTGGCCCTAAATGAAGAGTGAGGAAATTAAAATTAAATGCTCACAAAATATGTGTATCATTTTTATGATTCTCCATCTGAACTATTCCAGTCAGCCAATATGCCAGTTATCGGCCTCCATGGGTACATGAGCTGGCTCTTATTGAATTCCAAAATTTAAAAATATCTTGAGAATATCACACACATCACTATCTTTCGCTTTTGAACTAGCTTAACTTTTACATATTATGCAATTATGTAAATCCTCCCCCAACACGTACACATACCATACCTGTTGAAGCCAAATTATATAAATTTTGCATGAGAGGAGATTTAGTAGCGCTAAAATCATCAATCTAAGCTGGAGAAATGAAGGGCTTTTTAAGCAATCAATTCTCAATCTTGACATCAGTTTAAAGCTATAGATTATATCTTGAGCTCTTAGCATCCTAAAACTTCATTAATCTCTGTCTCAGAGGCAGCAAAGCCTTATTCATGGATTTATTTATAGTGACTATTTATGTTTCACACATTTACTTTGAATCCCACATCAAGAAGAGTGATTTGTGGTATTATTTTTGATTTTGTAATCTTTAATCTATGATAGATGTTCTATTCTAAGCTGCAAAAATGGTTCTGCACCACACAGAATTTTAGATGAAGATTATGAGATTACCTAGTTTAAAATAAAAATTTCCCTCCTGACCTAAATTGGCACACTGAAGGCATTTTGTGATGCAAAAATGTGTTCTCTCTCATTATTTTTGATTAAGCCATTAAAAAAAAATATGTACTCACCAAATATTCTTCTAATTTTTATTTATGAAAGTCTTTTCATAAAGACTTTCATGGAACACCTCCTACGGTGTTACATATTTTTATTTATTCAAAAATTTAATTTTGGGGGCGCCTGGGTGGCGCAGTCGGTTAAGCGTCCGACTTCAGCCAGGTCACGATCTCGCGGTCCGTGAGTTCGAGCCCCGCGTCGGGCTCTGGGCTGATGGCTCAGAGCCTGGAGCCTGTTTCTGATTCTGTGTCTCCCTCTCTCTCTGCCCCTCCCCCGTTCATGCTCTGTCTCTCTCTGTCCCAAAAATAAATAAACGTTGAAAAAAAAAATAGTCAAAAATTTAATTTTGAAGTTTGTGGATTGTAGGTCATTTTCTAGGTAGTGATATTGTACTACATCTTGTTATGCAAGATGTTATTACCATTGAGGAAAATGAGGTGCAGGGTATATACATGATCTTTCTTACAAATGAATACCAACTTATAATTATCTCTAAGTAAAAGGCTAAAAAAGTTCTTATTGAACAAAAGTTGATTAAGAGATATTATACGCTATAGTTCGTGATTAGACTATAATTTTTCCTATTGATTTGTTCTGGACCTTAAGCAAGTTGCATTCTTTCTCTGAACATACCTCTTGGTAAGAGGAATCATTTCTCAGAGTTATTATACTGAATAAATGAAATGATATACATCAGGAACTCGATACAGTAGCAGATGTTCAAGAAATGATGTGTACTATTATTTATTTAGGTAGTTTTTTTTTTCCCCCAGCTTAATACAAACTTATAGTTAAAATACAAAATGACCTGTATCGCCAAGTCAAATGACTGAATCCTTACTTACGCTAAATTGCATCCTGCCACAGCCTTGCAACATAAAGGAGTAAAAACCAAATGCAAAGGCACCACAGCGGAAAGTCCAGTATCTTGCTGAAAGCCTATACGTCCTTTTAAAGAGTTAAGATCCTAAAATTGCTCAGTGACATGGAATTATCCCCTGCCGTTTATGCCAAATAAAGACTGTGGCAAGCCACAGGAAACAGTGAAGCCCTTTTATGTAATTAGAAATCCTACTGGAAGAGAAAACATAAACTGCAGATAAATGAAAAGCAGGATCCCAGCATTTGGGAAAGCCCCTGAAACATGCAGTAGCAATGAACACCTTCCCATTCGGTATTGTCACGTTTACAAATGTAGTCAAACGTACCCCTATTGACATTTAGGCATCAAATGTTCAGCCTTTTCTGAGTTCCAAAAGATGACTAAATAGCAGTGAGCAATGAATTCAGAGAGAATGCAGGAGGATCCTGCAGAAGACCCAGACTGAAAGGGATCCCTGTCTTTAAAACAAAATTCTGTATGCCTGGGTTGATCTGGCAGTTCTTCTTATCGTTTTTATCAGTAATGGGACTGGAGTGCCACAAAGCATCATTCATCATATTCCAAAAAAAAAAAAAAAAAAAAAAAAAGGGGGGGGGAATATTTGTGTCAGAATGTTTGAGATGACTTCTAAAGAATCTGATCCAAAGGATGTGTCATGTATTTTAATACAGCCTCTCCCAGGTATTGGGAGTCAAGTTTTGGCATGCAGTGTTTCTCTGTCTCTCTAACAACTCAGTCTTTCACATGTCTTTTCCTAAAACAACTAATTACACTTAATGCTATTTCATTAACTTACACCCGGCAGGAAAGTGTTTTGCTTTTTTTTTTTCTCTCTCTCTCTCTTTTTTCACCCTATCAGAATGTTATTCCACTGGAAAAAGGCATTTCCTTTTTATAGCAGTGCTATAAAATTTAAGGGCACAATCTCAGAGGACAGAGTGGACACGACCTGAGCTGACTGGGAGCTCTCCGCACCTACTTCCAACTCCTATCTTCAGATTTTATTTTAGAGTCTTAGATAATTGCCACTTCAATGCCTTTCCTATTATCCATGCAATGGTGGTGCGGGGTGGGGGGTAGTTTCTAACATAAACCTTGGCTTTCTTTAGCAAACCTGCTTTGGAAGTACTTAAGATAATTCATATAGTCCTTTAAGGCAACGGATGACAGCCTCAATCCGTCTTCTGAATAACTACTTGCAGTGGAGAAACACAGGAAAGGTACCAGGCAGGTATTTTCATACCAGCTTTTATTCACACTTAAACAAAAGAGGACTTGACGTAACTAGAGTGGAAACACCTAGGCAGATACAAGACCTTTGCCCGGGGGCACTGACACAGAGACATCCTGGTTCCGGAATTTCCTCCCTTAGTTCAGTGGGGCCTTCGCCTAGAGGCGTCGCCCTGAAAATAGCAGTGACAGGTCATTCCCTTGTATGTCAGTCCTTAAGATTTGTGTTTCCTTTTCCATTCATTTCAAAGATTATCAAAAGCCTATTATATTTCAGACTCTGTGCACAGACTGCCTCATTTAAGACTAAAAATGCCAGGGGTCTTTTGTACTCCACAGTGCTACATTTAGGATGTGCTTGATAGAAGTCTTCCAATTAAATCTCCTTTTCCTTGCTATGCTTCTCAGTTTTAGCTTATTTTTATTTTTTTTTTTTGTATACATTTTAGCCTTGAAAGTCTCCTTAATGACACCATTCTGAAAAATTCTTTGGAGCTGAAAAGACTGCTAATGCACTCGCAAGTAACTGTTAATTTTCAATAGTGATGAAATTTGACTGATCAGTGAAATATAATCAGTGAAATATTGACTCCATGTGCATGTTTACCTTCTTTAAAAGAAACTGTCTTTACTTTAGAAATAACTTAAAATTTTTTTAACGTTTATTTATTTTTGAGAGAGAGAAACAGGGCACGAGCAGGGGAGGGGCAGAGAGAGAGGGAGACACAGAATCCGAAGCAGGCTCCAGGTTCTGAGCTGTCAGCACAGAGTCCGACCTGGGGCTCAAATTCATGAGCTGTGAGATCTTGCCCTGAGTAGCAGGCTTACCCAACGGAGTCACCCAGGTGCTCCTACTTCAAAAGTAACTTTTAAAGGAGCTATAAGTCTTGTTTGCATTTTTTTAATTTTTTTTTTTTAACATTTATTTATTTTTGAGACAGAGAGAGACAGAGCATGAACGGGGGAAGGTCAGAGAGAGGGAGACACAGAATCTGAAACAGGCTCCGGGCTCTGAGCTGTCAGCACAGAGGCCCGATGCGGGGCTCGAACTCACGGACCGCGAGATCGTGACCTGAGCCGAAGTCGGCGCTCAACCGACTGAGCCACCCAGGCGCCCCTTGTTTGCATTTTAAAGGTAACTGTGTGGAGAAAGCAAAATTGAATCCTCAATATTCATCGCGACTATCATTTATATATAAAAAAAAAAAAAAAAAAAACAGGTAAATTCTCACTCAGTTCACCAACTTCTCAAAGTTTCTAAAGTATCCATGACATCATAATCAATTTTCTATTGTATTATTTCTTAATACTTAAGTGTTTTAATAAGGAAAGATGAAAATAGAAATGGGATAGAAGTAGAATAAGAAGTAGATAAGAAAGCAAAGGTGGTGAGAGAAAATCTTGCATTTGTTTTCCCTTCGTCAGTGATCTTCCCAAAGTAGTCCAGAGGCAGCCTGGCTTTACCCAGAATTAGGAAAGCCCTATTTAATATCCTCACTTCTAAGTACGTGACCTTCTCTGACTTTTAATCTATCAAATGGTGATAATACTGCATTATGGGCGTCAGATGATATAAAAGCACCCATCAAGCCCAGTACTTCTTTCTATCTCATTTTTTTTAATGTTTTTTTTTTTTTTTTTTTTTTTTTTTTTTTGAGAGAGACAGAGACAGAATGCGAGTGGGTTAGGGGCAGAGAGAGAGGGAGACACAGGATCCAAAGTAGGCTCCAGGCTCTAAGCTGTCAGCATCCCAGAGCCCCATGCGGGGCTTGAACCCATTCACCGTGAGATCATGACCTGAGCCGAAGTCAGATGCTCAACTGACTGAGCCACCCAGGCGCCCCGCCCAGTACTTCTTTCAATATATATTCATCATTCTCTTCTGCCTAATTCAACTATTTCCAAGTTGATATCATTAAGCACTTCCTTTCCAAAATATGTCTACAATAGGGGTGCCTGGGTGGCTCAGTCGGTTAAGCATCCAACTTCAGCTCAGGTCATGATCTCGGGGTCCGTGAGTTTGAGCCCCGCGTCGGGCTCTGGGCTGATGGCTCAGAGCCTGGAGACTGCTTCCGATTCTGTGTCTCCCTCTCTCTCTGCCCCTCCCCCCGTTCATGCTCTCTCTCTGTCTCAAAAATAAATAAACATTAAAAAAGATATATGTTTACAATATACTTGACTTTCAAAAATTAACCTCTTCAGGGGCGCCTGGGTGGCACAGTTGGTTAAGCATCCGACTTCAGCCAGGTCACGATCTCGCGGTCCGTGAGTTCGAGCCCCGCGTCAGGCTCTGGGCTGATGGCTCAGAGCCTGGAGCCTGTTTCCGATTCTGTGTCTCCCTCTCTCTCTGCCCCTCCCCCGTTCATGTTCTGTCTCTCTCTGTCCCAAAAATAAATAAACGTTGAAAAAAACATTAAAAAAAAAATTAACCTCTTCAAAAGTATATAATGTTAATTGCACTTAACTTTTACTTTTGTTCTAAGAGGAAGTAAGAACTGATGCTTATATTGTATATAAAATAAGATTCATGTGATTTCAAAATAACATTAAATAAATAGCCATTATGTCATCTTAAAGAGAGAAGTAAATTTTTTAAAGCTCTAGTTGTAACATTCAAGGCATTCAAATACATCAACAGCATTACTCAAATGGAGAAATATTTGAAAACTATGAGGATAGCATTTTCTAAAAGGTATGGATCATATGGTGAATTGGTGACAATTAACCCATAAAATTAATGAACCATGATTGTTATGCTATTGGATACTATTGGATATAATACTAATATTACAACACAGTTCAGGATACGGTAAGTGGCTAATCAACGTCAAGTCCTACCTATGACTCCCCAGCATTAAAAAAGGAAATGTAATATTAGCACCATGATGCAAAGCAACTGCTATAAGGGATGTTTCATCTGGCATGGAAAAATAATGGAGTTGTCCCTCAAGGTCAATTACAGAGCGTGGCACCTGGCACATACCATGCCCTCAAAATACTGAACGGAATTTGAGTATCTTGTTGATCAAATGCAAACTTAGTGTTTGATAAGGACATCGCTATATGAATAAAGACAAATATGATGACTTGAACTCTGTTCACTCCTAAAATGATTGATTCTGAAGATATTTTTTAAATGCATAATTCTTCAAGGCCAAAGAAAGGAGTCAACGGTGGTAAAATTTTGGAAACTGAAAAGTAGGTAGGTGTGCAATCATTCAATTGGTGGACCAAAATTCTGCAGGGGACACTCAAGAAGCAACCTGGCTTACATGAAAGAGCAACCAAAAAGCTCTGGGATGTACTGACATCAGTACTGATAGAAGTGGGAAGGACAGGGGAGCTAAAAACAGGAAGACTGGTTGAAACTCATGAAGCTGTCAGGCACTCCAAATCTATCTTCCCACTGTGGCAGGAGGCTGACTCGTTCAATTTTTTTTTTTTTTTTCCCTGAACAGAATAACACTGAGGATTGATGGACTGGGGAACCCGAGCAGAGTGGGAGCAGTGATATTCTGAATATAGGGTTATGGCGGCGGTTGAGTAAATGTGTTTACACTTAATGGCAAGGCTCTCAGTCTTAATCCACTCTGCTCTCATTTCAGAGAACTGGCAGCCAGGATTATAACCCTTAGAAAAGAGATTAGGGGAATCAGGGGGGCTTTCAAGGAATTGACCTGGCCAACTCACAATACAGAGAAGACTGCAGTCAGCAAGCCTATCCACACACACACACAGAATGTCCAGTCAGTTTTTAAGTGGCCAACTCAAATTCTAGACTTAGCCAAGTATTCATTTAGGGTTGACGGTTAAGTGAAGGAATTTTCAGTTATTCAAGCCCACAAAATTGTATCTCTGATGCTCCTTTTTCACAGTAAATTCATTTACTCTCTTCCCAAACAGGAAGCAAAGGAGAGAAGAAGACAAAAGATCCTGCAAACAAGAGATCTAAAGCAAGAAAATGACAAAGGAAATACTCAAGATAATGATGGGGGGAGTGGAGGTGGGTGGCACCCCAAGGATGACAGCTGTGTGGCAGGTCTAGAGGGAAATCAATCTAAATTGAAGTAGACTGGATTGTGTCAGCAGAGATTTCTTTCTGGTCAGTGAAATTATTAGAGAACATGAATTTGAGAGGAGATTCACACAATTTGAGGAACAGTTTGGGGATGAATAGCTGATACATACGTAGAAAGCTAAGCAGCAAACCAAAAACTAACACAACTCTAAGGAAAACAAAATAAAACAAGGCAGGAAAGGAAATGCAGTCACAGTATACTTTATGGCTCAGCGGTGAAAAATGATTACATGGCCACCATAATGTACACAATGGATTTGGATCTTGATATGATCAGGATATGCTAGAGAAGCCAATGACGGGATGCTTCTGCATGTGTGGTAAATGCAGGAGGGTGAAAGAAAGAAAGCCTCGTATTCCAGAGAGGGAAGTCAGTGAAGATCATCGATAGTTCTTTAAAACCAAAGAAGCAAGAAGTAGCAACAGAAGCATGTTACATGAAGGTATAGAGGTCAATCCTAAAATAATCAGTTAAACGAAGTGGAAGTACTTGCCTCCAAAGTACAGGAAAGTAGTATGGACAGAGGAAATTGGGGGCACCTGCTTTTTCGTAACAAGTCTAAGAGAAATATTTGCCTTTTAAAAATTTGCGAGTGTAACTCGGACAAAAATTGGAATTACGTGTGAAAAAATGTCTGAGGAGATTGAAAGAATATTTCTTCGTGGTTGGGACTGCCGTATTTTACTAAGAATAGTGCTTTATACCCCAGGATACATGACTATCTAGTCTAGAACCACGCCTCAGTGCTGGATCTATGCCATATGTGAATTATCAGCCAAGCTTAGTGCTGATAATAACTAGAGAAGAAGGCAGATTGTCATTGATTCTAGTTACATGGGTAAGAGATACTGACAGTTGACAAAGCTGATAAGCCTCACTACATAGCTTAGAAAAGTCAGTACAACAAATGCAAGCATTAAAAATTGAAACCTGGGGCACCTGGGTGGCTCAGTCAGTTAAGTGTCCAACTTCGGCTCAGGTCATGATCTCACGGTCTGTGAGTTCGCGCCCCGCACCGGACTCTGTGCTGACAGCTCAGAGCCTGGAACCTGCCTTGGATTCTGTGTCTCCCTCACTCTCTCTCTCTCTCTGCCCCTCCTCCACTTGTGCTCTGTTTCTCTCGATCTCAAAAATAAATAAACATAAAAAAAATTTTTTAATTGAAATCTATCCATTTCTAATTCTATGAGAAAGTTCCACTTTTTTTTGTAATCTTGAAATATAGAGAACACAGGAGTATGTTAGCAATAAAATATTCATGCAGAATTTCTCAGCTGTTCAAAAAATATTCATGTTTGCTTGAATATGAAAAGTATTTCCCCAACATCTTGTAGCAAAACTCTCTGCATCTGCTCAGTTATAGTGGAGAGAGGTTTCTCACCCACAAGCTCAATGTGAGAACATCTTGTATCAGAGTCCCCAAGCATGTTTGAAGATGCAGATAACTGAGCACCACTCCAGATAAAGAAAATCATCATCTTTGATATTTGTTAATATGATTTTTAATAAATTCTTTAGACATTTTACTTTTTTTAATGTTTATTTTTGAGAGAGAGAGAGACAGAGAGAGATAGAGACAGCATGAGCAGGGGAGGGGTAGAGAGAGGGAGACACAGAATCCGAAGCAGGCTCCAGGCTCTGAGCTGTCAGCACAGAGACCAACGTGGGGCTCGAACTCACGAACTGTGAGATCATGACCTGAGCTGAAGTCAGACGCTCAACCGACTGAGCCACCCAGGCACCCTTAGAAATTTTTAATAATATATTTGACATCAAGTCTATACTAAGCAATTTCCAGGGTTTCTGTTTGTTTGATTGCTTGTTTGTTTTTTCCTTTAAGAGTCATAATATCTGTCTGTTCTGAACAATTGCCTCTCTTCTCCAAATCTTTCCAAACCGTTTCTATTATACTTATTCATGTAGTATATTTATATAGGGGTGTGTGTGTGTGTGTATGCATGTGTGTTGTGTGTATACATTTCTTTTCCCTCAAAGCAAGGTGAGTTCTCAGAGACCCAGGGCAATACCATAAATTTTAAAAATTTCTCACAATGAAATATTTCGTCAAATATTCTTCAATACATGCCAGAAGACGTAACAGGAGAATGGATGGGGTATTGAAGACAAAAGTATTTATGTTATCATTTTAAATTGCAACCAACTTCTAGAGAATCATTCCATCAGGTTTAGGGTCATATTAAGTCTAAGCTTTTAAATATTTGTGGCTTGAGATATAAAATATGAATCAATCAAACTTCAAGCTTTCCTAAATTCATATTTATAACCCCTTGTGCATCAACTTAAAGTGGTTTTTCTGCCTCTTACCATCCCTGCAGTAGCACCAACTGACTTTTCCTTTCTAACTACAAATCATACCATCTGTGAAGTTCTTTTTTAGATAGCTGGGAGTTAACTGGAACAAAAAGAATCAGTAGAAATGGAAGAGACCATGATCTTCACATGAAAGAGAGCACTGTGCCCATGGGGTAGGAGTTGGTAGAAAAATACATTAAACAGCTCTTAGCCAAGTAAAAGCTTAGTCTTTGTGGCAATTGTATAATTTCTTTGATGTAATAAAATACTGTCATCTCTAGACTCCCTCCATAAATATACAATTACACTGTATATTTTAATAAAAACCTAATCATTCAAAAAGTGTTTCAGACTATATACTATAGAGATACAGTATTTGAAATAACTTCTTTTATTCTGTAAATACTACAAAAAAATTCTAACAACTATTTTCTCTTAATTCTCTCTTAAGGTTAATAAAAATTTATTTTAAAGGTTTAAAACCTGAATTTTTCACTCATTAAAATAAGTTTAATATAGTAATATAGGCATGCAGTGCAACTTGCTATGAAAATTCACAATTTTTTAAAATCTTGACATTTTAATACTGAATTTGTTTCCTATGGGATTAGGGTTATGATATTGCTGTATGTATTTTTATTCCAGGTATGCTGTTCCCCCACCCCCCTACCCCTCCTCCCACCCCCCACCCCCACCTAAGAAAATGAACTTGATACCTTGTTTGAGAATTACTTGGAATTCTTCTTAACCTGAACATAAAAGCAAATTTGGCCTTCAGTTAAGACTTTCCTTTACATGATATTAAGAGTGAAATAACCTACTGGCACATGCCAGAAAGGACGGAAAAAATATCCCCCTCCTCCTTTCTCCCTCCAACTTCAATATTCACTGAGCGGCTTTGTTCTCCGTATCCCGCATAATTAATAACTACTTTGGCAATCAGTCATGCATTCCTTAATGGCACCTCAGGCATCAAGTGTCCTTCTAAGCCTTCCCCACAGAAACCATACACCCTTCTATAGTGCACACTGGCCAGGCACTGACTTAACTCTGGACAAGTCATTTAAAAAAAAAATCACTGTTAAGGAAAACCCATAGTTGGGGTTATAAAGTAGCTACATTACTTGCGTGCCAGTCTCTAGTATTATTTCATCTCTGGGTATAACTTTACTAAAAAGAATAAAAAATACGTGATATCCAAACAACTGTCACTTATCAGTGGAAAAAGAAAACAGAAAATAAATAATAGAAAAACTTTAGAAGCAACTTAAAAGATGAGTTTCACAGACTGTTGTGAGTTAAAGGAGTCTTCACTTCATTCATCACCCCACACTCCTCTTTTCAGGCAATAAAGGAAAGAAGATAAAAATATATGGAGTCAATTAGCCCGGTAGCTATAACATCTATTTCTCTTAATCTAAACCGATCCATTTATTACATTAAAAAATGAGAGCAGATGAATTGTTGAAAATATTATGCTATTACTTCTGATCAGGAAGCTTAAATTAAAAAATTCTGGAAAATACAATATTCAAAAACACTGTTTTAAAATAAATTAATAAATAGTAGTTTAATCATCCTTCAAAGTGTTCACCAGTTTTGGAAAGAGAGAAAAAAAATCCTCAAATCTCATAACTGTTTTAAAACAGATATATAAATATAACAAACAACATTATACTCAAAAGAAATAGTTTTATATGTAAAGAATGAAACCACTAAAAATATTCATATTTGGATTTGTATATTTTATTTCAAAATAGGTATGGGTTTTTGAAGTAACTGATAAAAATATGCAATATTTTTATATTAAGGCTTATTTTCTTACAAATAAACTTTTAATAAGATCTTTTGATGCTAGAAGAAAAGATGCTATTTTTCAGCCTTTGTAGGTTTGCTAACAGTTTTAAATAATGGTGCTTATGCTACAGTACACAGAGTAAAACATACATAATCTATTATAAATTACTCCAAAATTAAACAAGAAATTTTCTTTTCTTTGTAAGAGATCCGAAATGTGCGCTGGGCTCTCAATGTGTGTGGCCTCCAAACAGAAACAAGCTTGCACTGTTTTATTTCAGTTTTGCTTCATTTCTTCCCAAACAATCTCTCACTGCTAATCTACCAGGCCTTTTTTTTTTTTTTTTTTTAGCATGAAGGGGAAAAAAAAATCAAAGACATTATTAACTCCTTATGCACAATCATAAAAGCTGAATGTATATTGTTTGGCATCAATATGCATGAATTTATTTTTCATTACTTATTAATGGGGCATAAGGGGGTATATATTTCCATAAATAATTCTCGAAAATAACACTGAAATGCTAACATTTTAAATTTATGTAGTAAATTTATGTGGTTATGAACATAGTTTTTAATGGCAACATGTATGGCAACACTGTTTCTGAAAATTTTAACTAATGTATTAGAATTCTACTGCTGAGCTACATACTATCTAAAGTTGGTATAGAATCAACCAGACTTAAAGGTTAGTTAGAATCAAACATATCCATTCATGCTCCAAAAGAAGGCTGCAGAATGGTCTCCCTTACTTGTAGACTATAAAGAATCTTAAAATACACTTTCTCCGTAATTGTCCCAGAAAAAGAAAAGAACTGATTAAACTCGAAGTTTTTGTTCATGTGTGAACAGATGCAAAATATTAAGCTAATTATAAAAAAGCTGATGAGTATGATTATACACATTAATGGTTATAATGCCATAAGTAGGCACCAATTTCTTGAACTACTTGGGATGTTCCACTCCCACCAGAACGAGAGAGAGAGAAAGAGAGATAGAGGGAGGAAGAGAGAGAGAGAGAGAGAGAGAGAGAGAGAGAGAGAGAGAGAGACTAGTTCTAATATATCAGGACCAGGAGAATACCTGGTGTCATTAGTGTGATTCTTCAGTGCTCTAGCTGACAAAACAGCACTATTATACAACATTAACAGAGGTAACACATACTAAATGAGAAGTCAGTACAGCTCTGGGGTGGGGGGGGGTGCGGTTAGACAACTCCCAGGGGAACTGGCTGAACTACCATGAGATACTAGTGAGCAGGTGCTTCAGGGTGTGCTAGGCACTCAGTAGCAAACCTCAGTTCGGGAATCTAATAGTCCACTAAGGACCTATGGTTCCTATCATTTTTATCATTAGAAAATTAAAGGAGACCATTGTGGCCAGTGGTCCCCAAGGTCCTATTTTGCAAGGGTGGGTTTGCAGTCAATGAGACCAATGCCTTTGAGGAGCTGGGTGTGCTAATTATGAAGTACATCCTTGACAAAAAAGAAAAAAAAAGTATTAGAGATGATCCAGGGGTTGGAGGGGCATGTGCCCTTGAGCAAATGCCACAAGAACTTTTAAGTCTGTTCTTGAAAAGGCAAACTTTCTTCCCTTAGGCTTTCATTCATTGATACACAGATAAGATTGATGGATCTTTCCAGGCTAGTAATAATATTGTGGGGAGGAGGGCCATGGAGGGAAGGATGTCATTTAGCAACACACAATGATAATTCAAAACATTGTGGAAGGCTTAACAGCAAAATCACTCGTCAACTTTTCACTAACCAAATCTCACCCTTCTGTAGGCAGTTATTGAGAACAGGAGTGTGGCTGTGTTGGGGAAGAGGCATACAAGGAACCAAGAGAAAGGATTCTACGAAATGGTAGATAAATAGTCAAAATAGATTTAAACCCAACAGAACTGAACAATCTGGGAATATCAAAATCACCAAGTCATATTTATTAGGCAACAAGGACCATGACATCAAATTCTCTTGTTTCTTGCAATCCAATGGCTGCTGGTTTCCTGAGCATAAGACAAATTAATAGAAGATGTCCTATGTATATTTCTACATATTTCCATGTTCTGCAGGCCAGCACAGGTCAACTTCGGTGCCATGCAAAACATGGCTCAAAGGATGTCAGGAGAATGTCAATTCCCATATTTACAGCTTATCAAACAACTTCAATAACTATTTAAAAATGCACTGAATTTAATTTCAATGATGCACCCGGTGATACACCTTTCATCTAAAGTCTCTCAGATGCAGTTTCTGATCTTAATCACAGTAAATCTCCAATAGCAGGTCAAATTCAGGTGGCGGGGCCCTTCTGAGTCAAGAGGATGGATGGTAATTACTACAGACCCTATGATGCTTTATCTCATTTCAAGGCTCATGAACAGGATATACTCTCACAGATAAAAATACAGCTGTCAGTGAATCTTCTGTTAGTTAAGCTGGAGTGAGTGAATGGTATCATCAACTCAGCATTCAAGTATTTATTAAGAACCTCTAATGTGCCCCAGAACTGAGCACAACACTATAAATTTCCTGTGTTTTTATCTTTACGTATTTTATTTAATCCACACAACTCCGTGAGTTATACAACTAGCTAACCCATGCAGTCATAAAATTAGAAAAATACAACCCTTGATGTTGGCATATATATATTTTAGCTTTCATGTCTTATTCTGTAGCAGGATGATTGTTAGTTATACATATTAAAGTAATATAATGGGAAGAAGAGAGTTTATTTAAAATATAAGTATCTTCTCAGTTTCAAATTTTTTTTAATTTTTTTTTAAGTTTATTTATTTTTGACAGAGACAGAGTGTGAACATGAGCTGGGGAGGGGCAGAGAGAAAGAGAGGGAGACACAGAATCTGAACCAGGCTCCAGGCTCCGAGCTGTCAGCACACAGCCTGACGCGGGGCTCGAACTCACAAGCTGCAAGATCATGACCGGGGCCGAAGTCAGACGCTTAACCGACTGAGCCACCTAGGCGCACCACAGTTTCAAGTTTTATTTTGTCACAGATTAGGGATAAATAAAACCTTTGCTGTGTTATAACACCCATCATTACGTTTTTTGAGTGAAACTTAATTGTTTCATCTTTATATATTTAAGAACACTACATATGCTACCTACACACACTGAAGATGTGGACTGTACAACTTTGTGAAAGTATAGTCCTATCTCCCTCTGCCATCTCAGACTTAAAAAATTTTAACTTCATAAATTCTCTAAAGTAATGGGGCGCCTGGGTGGCGCAGTCGGTTAAGCGTCCGACTTCGGCTCAGGTCATGATCTCACGGTCCGTGAGTTCGAGCCCCGCGTCGGGCTCTGGGCTGACGGCTCAGAGCCTGGAGCCTGTTTCCGATTCTGAGTCTCCCTCTCTCTCTGCCCCTCCCCCGTTCATGCTCTGTCTCTCTCTGTCCCAAAAATAAATAAACGTTGAAAAAAAAAAATTAAAAAAAAATTTTAACTTCATAAATTCTCTAAAGTAAGACACTGTGAAAGTGTGTTAGACAGATTCGTAGTGGCTTTATTCAAACAAATCATCACAATATCAATAGTGGTTGTTGAAAACAGTATCGATAGATACCAAGAGTGGTTTTTGAAAATGCTCATTCTTGTCTACTATTAGCATTCCTCATTTCTAGATAAAAGTCTTCAATTTTAATAAATTTAAAGAAAAATACTAAATTATGAAAGCAAGAGACGTTTTGGAAATTAACTAAAAATGGTAGAGATCCTATACTGGCAAAAAGTATTTCATCATGGAACAGAGGTGTGGATATCTTAAATAATCTATATAAGGTGACTGATCAAGATTCACAATTTATTTATGACATATAGTTTAGAGCTATCTCCCTTAATGTTGATTTTACACAATAAATTATTCTACTTCAGTTTGAATTTATGGTTTCTTTTAGCTATATCTGCAATAATATTTAAGTTTATTAATTTAATCAAATCCTTAATGTTCCACAGACTTGAATTTGGGCAACCGAAAAAAGAAAGTTCTACTTAACATTACAATAAGAATATAACATATAAAGTTTAATATTGATTCCATATTTTCTAATTGGCTTCATGAACTGTTAGCCTGCCATGAGCATTGTTCTTATATCCAGTAAGAACACAGATGTTAATGCATGTAACCCACATTATGTTATGTTCCCAGAGTGCCTGCTGATTTGTTAAATCTCCTGTCAAAAGTATTGAAGATATCAATTTTTATGTTATTTTAAGTGGTGATATTATTGATTATATTTAAAACGTATACTAGGTGACATCAGCATATTTGTAAGAGTACTTCAGAATTACTATAAGTAATGTGATAAAAATAGTAAAAGCATGTTTAATATTTCTGTTGTGCAACAAATAGATATGAATGTTTGAAATAATATGTAAAGGATACAAATCGCCAGGATATAACTAAAACTATAGTAACAAAGACCAAATAGGTGTCTTAAGTTCCAGTGAAAAGTTCAGAACTTCTTTTTTGAAACATGAACAGCCACAAGTATTATTTAAGCAGGATAAATATTAGCATAAGTAGGATAATACAGATGACTACTTTTTAAAGTATATTTTACTAAAACACTGATTTTAGAAAGAGCTAGTAAGTTTACTTCTCTCGATAAAAAGAAAAATATGATGCACAAAATGTTGTGTACATGTTCATAAACCACACACATAAAAAATAAATTTTTGGCAGGTCCAGAAAAGGAAAGATGCCACCTTAATGGGGGAGAAAAAGTAAAACATCACTGAAGAATACGGAATTTTAGGGCAGTTACAGACATGAATTTAGCTAAAATGGTATTGATATCAAACAGTGCTGGCTTTCTAGGTCTGCAATGTATTCATAACAAATATATAAATGAATTTGAAAATTAGAACTGTTAGAATCCTGTGTAAGCTTCAAAATTTATCTCTTTAAGAGTAACATTTAGCAAAATGCAAAAGAGTATCACATAAGAAAATTCTACAAAAATGCTAGAAAATAAAATTGTATTTTATTACTTAATATGACTCAAACTTGAAATTCAGGAAGACTTTATATAGTCCAAATTTTGATGATTATCTAAATGGGAAGAGCAATAAATATACAGATTTTCCTATTTTTTTTTTTCCAAGAGAAAATGCTATGAACTTATGCAACTTCCCACAAACAATGAATAGTGAGTTGCAGGGGAGTTGGGTAGGGGGTTTCTCCTCAAAGTCATAAAAAAACATGTTTTATTTCATTACTCTGAAAAGGTATTTAACATGGCCAATGATTAACGATCTGTAGTGATGGAATTTAAGTTATTTGTGATAACTACAGTGACGTTTATGGATAAAAAAAATCAACATAGGGAAAAGGTTTTGTTTTGGTTTTTCCTGATTCTCCCCCCCCCCACCTTTTTTTTTTCTTTTTTTAAGGTAAGCAAATAACTGACCCAATTAAATCAGGGGATCTGTAAGTGGTACTTACTGGCATGACAATGTTGTAGTGGATGCAGAACCCCGGTTCAGAAGGAAAATATTCATCAGATACAAATCTTATCCTGATTTGATTTCCTTTAGAAATCTGTTTTCCTGGCACTGTACCAGAACCACACCAGCGTCCTAATATAGTTCCATCACTGGGTTCTTCAACCTCTACAAAATCATACCTGCAAGAAACAAAGGCAAAAGAGACATAACATCACATGATCATAGCATGATTTGTTACTTTAGCAATTCAAATTCCATGTTCATGGATACAAGGCAGCTATCTATGGACCAGAGCCAGGAGTCCATTCCAAATTTAACTGGGTCAATATAATCAAATACTCCAAAGAAGAGGCACAATCGAAAATGCTTTCTCAATGTGGGCAAAATGACTCTTCCATTCTAAGCCCTCTAGTGCTGCTGGTGATGAACTCCAAATTCACTAAAAATAGCCATCTCAAGGCTTAAATATTTTGTAGGGAGCAACCGTATCTGACATTCAACTTATGAATTAGTCAATGCAATTTCCATTTGGACATGATAGTTTTACTCCAATTTTAAGTGCTATTCTCATCGCCCATTACTTTCCAACAGTAACGCTTTCACCCTAGTCAGACTCCTTGGCTCCCTTTCCTCATCTCTGAGGCAAGCTTCTCTACAGCCGCATCATTATATACACACCCCTCAAATCTCACTTTGTACCAGTCTGCCTCTGTGAGACCTTTCTGGGTGTTCTCAGTTCACCGTCATCTTTCTCTTTTTGATAAACACATATGTTCAATATTCATTATATGTATGCAAATGATCCATTTTCATAGTCTGTTAAATCCCTGAAGAAAGGAATCAGTTTTTATATACTTCTAATTTGCACTGCAATGCACACAGTATCCTAAACATAAGGAATACGTAATATTTTTCCAACAAATGTTAATTTTGGTTTGAAAGGTTTAGATCAGTGGTACTCATCCAGAGCAGTGTTGCCTCTTAAGAAACATTCCAGAATCTTCAGAGGCATTTTGGCTTATACTGAGACCAGGGGTGGGGATAGCACTATGACACGTGGCAGGCACAGTCCAACAATGTTCAATAATGGAAAGTCCCAGAAGTGAGTATTGGCCCCGTGTTCTCCATGCCTTTCAAACAGTTCACTGGACGTTTATGTAGGTGAAATTTTTGATGTAGTTCCTCTGAGTCTGGAAACTAATGCTGTCTCACATGTAAGCACAAATATGTTCTGCAGTTTCAGGTAAAACCAAATTTTCCAGAAATTTAACCATCAAATAAGTTGAAGAAAGTTTCTATGTTTTGGAACTTAGCAAGACTTACTATTTTGGAAAAAACATATCATGAACAGAAACACTGCTTATACAATCTGTATTGCAATTAAACCAATTAAACATATACATATTCGTCTATATCTAGAACTGTCATATTCACAATGAATCTACTTAAAAGATGCAAATATCTACTTCCTTGCATTTTCCTCGCATACTTGTGCATATGTATTTATGATTTTAAATCCATTATTTTCATAAAACTTACTCTGTTATTTTAGCTTTATATAGCACACATGCCATTATATTTATATTTCAAACAATTGTGTATATAAATAGATGATCACTTCTATGAACTTCCTTCGAGAATACTAAAGAGGACACTGCAAAAACATTTCTTAAAATGTAGGTCTGACATGGTTGAGAATCACGGGTAGGCGTTTTCAAAAATATAAATTCAGTAGATACTAGACAACAAAAATAATATGTTTTGTGCAGTACTGAATTTACAGAAGAAAAAAATATTGAAAATTATATACAGAGTATGTAACGGGCCAATTCTATTTATAAATCTTCATCCTGAAGAAGTATCCAGAACTCGCTTATGACATGTAACTTAACTTGTTTCAGCCTCATTTTGCTTGGTCTTAAATTGAGGATGATGCTACTTAGCTCTCAGGGATACTTTGGGACAGGAGACATGTGTGTACCTAAAACACCGTTGGCTCACAGCTGCCATTCAATAAAGCTGTCCTTCATTTCCATCCTGCATCCCGTACCCCCTCCTCCACATGAGCTTTTAATATAACTGTGGGAGTCTGAAAGCAATAAATAAAAAAACTCAAATACAAAGGGGAGAACACCTGCTACATCACACGACAAGTCTCGGTCATCAATGACAAACGTGTAAATCGACCGGTGGAACTATTCTGGGAGTTTGGTATATATGTGTGTGGTGGGCCTGAAAAGTGGTGGGGTTAGGGGTTAGAGGACTTGGACAAAACAGACTTAAGTAGGGGTGCCTGGGTGGTTCAGTTGGTTAAATGTCCGACTTCAGCTCAGGTCATGATCTCGCCGTTGGGAGCTCAAGGACCACATCGGGGGCATTGTGCTGACAGCTCAGAGCCTGGAACCTGCTTTGGATTCTGTGTCTCCCTCTCTCTGAACTTCCCCTGCTCTCTCACACACACACTCTCTCTCTCTCTCTCAAAAATAAATAAACATTAAAAAAAATTAGAAAAGAACAGACCTACGTAGTTATTTCAGATTTCCTTGGTATAAAAGTTGATAACTACCATTTTATATGAAAGGATAATTTTCATATCAAGATAGTTTACATGTGAAACAAAGCTTTTTTTGTATCTGTTGCTTGGGAAGTTTTCCCCTAAACCTATCTAATGTAGGTTACCACTGTTGCTAGTTTGAAGAGAGCCAGATTTGGGACCTGGTCGATCATTCTGTAAGCATTTATGAAGTGCTCACTTGGTGCAAAGTGTTCTGCTAGATTCTTAGGATTTAAAGATGAAACTATAGCTTCCTTGGGCTCAGGGCCCATAAAACACTTTGGTAAGTGCTCTAATGAGAGTACGTAGGCAATACTGTGGAAGACTGGCAGAGTAGGAGTAATTCTATACAGTGAGATTAGGGTTGGTTTGCAAAGGAACATTTGGGCTGTCAATGAGTACTGACTGAGCGGGGGTGAAAGGAGGGGAAATGGAAATGCATTGTAGCGAGAAGGACAATGTGTAAGATGCAACAGAAGAAAGAAGGGGCCCAGCACGGTGGGCTGGGAATAGAAGGTGGGGAACAAAGAAGCAGATGAAGATCAAGCTGGAAGAAAGGCGTAGGTGGGAAGGCCTTTGGGTAGAATATTTTGTAGGCATAATGTAGCAAACAGGGAAGTGCGGTTTTAGTAGGCTCTGTTTCTTTTTACAAATTTAAGTCAAGATTCTAAAGAGTGGAATGGCACAGAATATCTGGATTTCTGGCTTTTTTACATGTTAAATTTGAAGATCTGGTAATACTAAGTATCATTAGCCCTAGGATGAGTCCATGAAGTTCAGATCTCTGGAATTGGTGTCGGCTCCAGAAGAGGAGGTGTCTTTAATTTCCTGCCTTATCCCTAACGCCTGTGTGTCAGGAACATAGTACATACTGTATCAGTATTTGGCGGATGAAGGAATGAACACCAGGCCTTCATGCGTTCACTGCAACTGAGACTGGGACCAAGTGGAAAGACATGTTCTTTCTGTCTTTAAAGATCCCCATCTACTTTCAGGGGCGCCTGGATGGCTCAGTGGGTTGAGCGCCTGACTTCAGCTCAGGTCATGATCTCATGGTTCGTGAGTTCGAGCCCCTCGTCGGGCTCTGTGCTGACAGCTCAGAGCCTGGAGCCTGCTTCGGATTCTGTGTCTCCCTCTCTCTCTGCCCCTAACCCACTCACATTCTGTCTCTGTCTCTCTCAAAATTAAATAAACATTAAAAAAAAAAAAACCCATCTACTTTCTTTGTTGTTGTTTTTGTTGTTGTTGTTGTTGTTGTTTAAATGCCCAGATCGTCATTCGTTCACATTATTTGCCCATGTGGGCCTAAGAGGCACAGCCATGGAGATTTCACTGAGGGAGTAACACTGGCAGGAAACAGAATCACCACTTCTCTGAGGAATGCCAGGAAATGATAACATTACAATGTGGGTAGAAAGAAGAGATCCTGTAACAAACACATCCTGAAAAGGAACAGTCAGGGGAACTTGGGGAAAGCCACTATGAGGGATGCCACAGAACTGAGCAAAGAGGGAAGAGAAATATCCACCAGAAACAGAAGAGACCCACAGTGCTGACGGTACCAATGCCAAAGAAAGGTCAAAGACGCTAAAAACCAAAAAGTATCCCTTGGGTTTGGCAATTACGAAGTCATTTCAATAAACTGGTTGGGCAGAACACAAACTGTCAAAAATGTACTTCAGTCCATTTTCAAAATTATCTAATAGAAGCATTGTATGAGAAAAGATCATATGCAAGAAAACCAAAACAATTCACGTTAACTATTTTACTATTACACACTTTTCTTCTTATTGTTCGAAAATAAACACTAGTACGTATTGATGTGATTTGTAAGTTCTTTAGAAGTACTTAAAAGGAGTTTTTGACCACACAGAAATATCTGGATTATGCATGTTAAGAACTTATTAAGGAATGATTAAAATTAAACTTGGCTTTATCTTAGATCCTGAAACAAAAATCCCTGTCCTGCAAATAAGAGAAGTACATCATGACTTTCTTCATGAAGATTTTCTACTGAATTTGATGCCATTAAAAAAAAAAATCAATCTTTATAATCTTTATAACAATTTCTGGATTTGCAGTTAGACAGCTGGCAATTAATTCTTACATGCTCACACATGCTCACCACGTAAATGTGGTGCACACATTTACCACAGTGCTTTAAAAATCTACATAGTTTTGCATTCCATGAAGGTTAAATGAAATGGACATCTAAAAAAGTACTGTTTTGTGTGTGTGTGTGTGTGTGTGTGTGTGTGTGTGTGTATAAAACAGCAGAATCGAACATATGCTACTGTTTCACAGTAAACTTTTAAGATTTTGTTCACAAGCGGTGTCCTATGACAATATAATTCTATTGTTCACCCAATATTCCACCCAATTATTCGACCATCAATTTTTATGATCATACTCGACAGCTGTTTAGCTGTGTATGGAGCTGAAAAATACCAATACCATCATTATTTACCAAGGCTTAGTTTTCTCTCTTGAAACCGTAAATCCCCTTGCTAAAGGATATGGTTACAAAAATAGCATTTTTTTAAAACTTAAGTCATATTCAAGATCAGGTAAAATAGACCAAGTGAAGATCCACCTGTAAAGTATTCCCATGCCTCATTACTGTGTGTAATCTTCAAAACAGAAAAAATGAAAGCAAAAAATCACTGCCACTTGATTCTACATTTCCTTTAAATGTTTGAGAATATGGAGCACGATTGGAAAAAGACTAATGCATTAAAGCCAGTTGTCTTCCCCAATAAGTTGAAGTTTTTCTTTTTTCTGATAAAACGATATTTGCAGACGGAGTTAATTGCGGAAGTCCATTGGTTTATATACTATAGCATCGCTCAAAACATCAAGTTAGAGAGAAAACAATGACAAAGATGTTTCTAGGCTGCAGCCAAATGAAAGGGGAATGAAAAAACCAAGCAACATTTGACACATGAAAGTGAAATTACAAAACGTAATCTTCCTTAAACGCCGAAATCTACACATGCCCAGGTGACTGTTCTGGAGACACGGTAATCCTTATAATACACTCTCAGGTATTAATTTCCAACATGCACAACTGCTCACATCAGTATTTAAAGGATTTACTAAACCTATTTTATGAGCCAATCAAACATCACTTTCTCACGGCAACATGATACAGAGCACACAGCGCTAAGTGGTTTATAATGATCACTCCCTTTCTCTAACATACCCCTGGGGACCCATGGAGGATTTATGTCCTTTTATGTTTAACAAACAAGTCTGGTATTGTAGACAAAATTTTCGTTCTCATGTGGGAATTCAAAAACTGTGAGGGCATGAGGACTGCTTTCCAACTCGCAAGAATTGTAAGGAGTAAACCGAAGAAATAAATTCCCTGGTAAACAGAATTGTCAGACACCCTGCTTCCTTCAACAAAAATAAACCAACCCTGCAAAATAGGCTGCTTCTCATTCAAACTCACTAAAACCCCATCAATTAAACCTACCTCATGAATTACCGAATCCGACGGTAGTATGAGACCCTGCCAACAAATACATGCGGATCTTAAAAGACCCAGCTCTGCAAGTGTCACCTGGAGCCCAAGTTTGTTGGCAAAGGTAATAAAATCAGTAAGATGCCAATTATTCCACAGTGCTTACTGGATTATACTTCAGCTTAGCAGAATACTACTCATTCGCACAAGTTTCAGATCCCTACTTGGACACCAAAATGTCTACATACACTTTAACATACTGAAAAGAATTTTAAAATAATAATTAAATTTTATCAATTGCTTTTTATTCACAAACTCATTTGACCCTCACACACACACAAAAAAAAAAAATCACAAAAAGTTGATACTGCTACTGTGTCCATTTCCTAGGTTATAAAATACAGGGCACCTAAGCTCCTAGTCAAGGTCACATAGACTAAATGCAGAGGCAAGGCTTCCTTCCACTTCGGCAGTAGAACTCTAGAACCCACGGCTAACTCCAGAACCCTTAAGTTCTAAGCCACTCTATGCACTGTATTTGAAATATGCATCCATAATTATACTTGCTTTATTTTGAGGCCTCACTGAAGAGAATTTGTGTCTTTGTTCAAATTGGCTAAATGGTTTTATTCAACGGCTAGAGAAACATTCAGGGTCATTCAAATAAAACTTGGTCATGTGGGCACATACGTTTTCCAAGTATTTGTTTGAATCAATTTGGTAATACAGCAGTCCCCCTCATCTGCAGGGGATATGTTCCAAGCTCATCAGTGGGTGCCTGAAACCTCAAACGGTATCAAACCCCTTATTTACTGTTTATTCCTACACATACATGCCACCAATGACAAAGCTTAATTTATAACTTCGGCATGGTAAGAGATTTAAAACCACAGCTAATAGTAAAATAGAATAATTATGTCAATATATCATAATAAAAGTTATGTGAATGTGGTCCCTCTCTCTTTCTCTTTCTCTCTCTCTCTGTCTCTCAAAATATCTTATTGCACGGTACTCACCTGTTTTCCTCTCGTGATGATGTGAGATGATAAAATGCCTACGTGACGAGCTGAAGTAAGGTAAATGACATAGACACTATGAAGCTGTCTTAAGTACTATTGACCTTCTGATGATATAGCACAAAGAGGATCATCTGCGACCAGACCTCAAATGACCACAAGTAACTGAAACTGTGGATAAGGAAGGTACTAGTGTATTTATTTTTAGCTACTCTAAATTCTCTATGGATAGTTTTTCTTTTTTAATTTTTTTTAACGTTTTATTTATTTTTGAGACAGAGAGAGACAGAGCATGAACGGGGGAGGGGCAGAGAGAGAGGGAGACACAGAATCGGAAGCAACCTCCAGGCTCTGAGCCATCAGCCCAGAGCCCGACGCGGGGCTCGAACTCACGGACCGCGGGGCTCGAACTCACGGACCGCGAGATTGTGACCTGAGCTGAAGTCGGACGCTTAACCGACTGAGCCACCCAGGCGCCACTCTCTATGGATAGTTTTAAAGCTACCTAGAAAATGTGTAAGTCAAACCGCCAAGCATGCTTCAGAGGGCTGAGAACACATGATGAAGTAATTTTCAGGGAAATATGATAGTTCTACCTGTGAGAAATGGTTATGTTGTACATGGTGGGCTAGTTTATGGAAGGCAATTAATAGATTCAATTTATCTTCTTACTAAATAAAAACACTGCAAATCTGGAACTCATGAATTCAACCTATAAATGTAGAAAAATTAAGCGAATCAAAGTATAAGGTGAAAACTAATGGAAATGGAAAGTATAAGAGATGTATTTGAAGCCAAAATTAGAATTTATAATTAAAACCAAAAGCTGGTTCTCAGAAAGGAGAGATAGACAGATACAGGGAATGAGGGAGGGAAAGGGGGAGAGGACAAGGGGGGAGAGAAGGAAATAGAGAGTATGACCGAGAATTTACATAATTAGGAGTGAGGAAGATAGTAAGAGAAAAATGTATTTAAGGGGACTGGGTGGCTCAGTCAGTTGAGTGTCCGACTCTTGATTTCAGCTCAGGTCATGATCTCACAGTTCGTGAGTTCGAGCCCTACATCAAGCTCCATACTGATAGCACTGAGCCTGCTTGGGGTTCTGTTTCTCCCCCCCTCTCTCTCTGCCCCTCTTACACTCACATGCTCTCTCTCTCTCTCTCTCTTTCTCTCTCTCTCAAAATAAATAAACTTAAAAAAAAGTATTTAAAGTTTGTAAGTATGTTTTGTATAACTTTATGCCAATGAAATCTGAAAAGCTAAATGAAATTGATGACTTCCCAGGAAAATGTAAATTATCAAAGTTGACTGAAAAAGCAGAAAAAGTAAACTAATAACTCTAGAAGAAACTGAAAATCCATAGCAAATATTTGACAATACCTACCTACATTAATAATAAAATAAACTAGCCTAAATTTTGTGGATATAGTTTATAATATTATATATATTACAGTTGCTAAGAGATTAGATTTTTTTTTTTAGAGAGAGGCATAGAAAGAGAGAGCAAGTGGGAATCTTAAGCAGGTCCCATGCTCAGTGCAGAGCCTGATGAGGGACTTGATCTCACGACCCTGCAATCATGATCTGACATGAAATCAAGAGTCAGATGCTTAACTGAGCCACCCAGGTGCTCTGAGATTAGATCTTAAATGTTCTTATCACACAAAAGAAATGGAATTATGTGTCTTGATGAAGATGTTAGCTAACTCTCTGGTGGTAAGCACACTGAGATATGGAAGTGTATCAAATCAACCCATTGCACACCTTAAACTTACACAATGTTATATGCCAATTATATCTCAATAAGGTTGGAAAAAGTAAATAAAAATTAAAATCTCCAATAAATGGGAAAAAAACCTTATATCAAAGTTCTTATAAATGGCAAATCAAACAGTTAAAATCAGGATCAATTTTACTTATAAAGAGGGAAATGCAAAAATACCAAATAAAATTTCATCAAATATCACCCACCAGTGGATTAAAAGATAAAGTAATTCATCAGAGAATATGGGTGTAGTTTATGAACATAAAGGCAAAGGTAAAAAATGAAGTTTTAGTATTATTAACAGGAGAAAAACTATAGGATTGTATTAGTAAATACTGAAACAACATGATAAAATCAACTACAGATAAAAAATGAGTAAAATGTGACTAGCACTACACTTTCAAATCATGGTAAAAAGTCATTTAATGGAAACTAACTGCAAGTTTTACACCAAGTAAAATTAAAATCGTTCTCATTAAAGTTACAATCACGACAGGGTTAGCCATTCTTACCACTACAAGTTTTTGGGGGGAGGAGAGGGAGCTCTAGCTGTTTTAGAGAAAATAAAATATATGTTGTAATAAAAAGAGAAGAGAAAAACGATCCTTAATTGATAATAGATTCCCTTGAGAACAGACTACAATAGGGTCTAGGGTCGGCACTGATATTGGAAGAAGTTGGAAATAAGTAGGTATGGGATAGGGTGGCTTAGAGCATGGTAGGGGAGGTAGAGGTTAAGAATGGTTACATGTTGTATATAAACTTTTTTTTAATGTTTATTTTTGAGAGAGAGAGACAGAGACAGAACGCAAGTGGGGGAGGGGCAGAGAGAAAGGGAGACAGAATCGCAGGTTCCAGGGTCTGAGCTGTCAGCACAGAGCCCGACTGGGAGCTTGGACCCATGAACCACGAAGCCATGACCTGAGCCAAAGTCAGCTGCCCAACTGACTGAGCCACCCAATGCCCCAATGCTGTATTTAAGGTACATCTCATATTAGTTGGTGTAGGATATGAGAAAAACAGGTGTCCAAGATCATTCCAAAGCTTTTGGCTTTTAAAAACCATTCAGGGCTAGAGGAGAATTTAGTAAAGTGACTAAATATAGGATCAATATGCAAATATCAGTAGTCTTTTTTCTTTTAACAACAAATGCCAGAAACTGTACAGGGGAAATGTCTTTCACGGTAGAACTATAAAAGTGCATAATAATAGTTTAATAATAAATTATAAACACTGCATGAGTAAATTCACATAATATTACTAAATGACAAAAAAAAAACCCATGACTTCACTATTATTTTTAAGAAACAAGACTTCAGTATTATTTGTATAAAACGAAATCACCACAATAAAGCAAACATTTTGTCGTACATGCTCTGTACCAGGCACTTTATCAACTCATTCAATCTTCCAACATAGCCCTATCCATAGCTACTATTATTATAACCCTATTATAAATGGGGAAACTGAGGTACAAAGAAGTCATGCAACAAGGCAAAGTCATTACAGCTAAGAGTAACGGAATTGCAAGAGGGATCTTGCTTCAGACTTCAGAGTCTGTATTCTTAACCATTAGACCATATTGCCCCTAGTTAAACAACACAACAGAGACTTACCATCCAGCTAAATGTCAGTATTCATAATCCACTATTGAGAACTCTGACTTAAACTCTCCAGATCCTCTTCCTTAAAAATGTGGAAACTATTCATTAACTCTCAAGATTGTCGTGAGGATCAAATGAGGGAATGCATATGAAGTCTTTACGATAGTGCCTAACAAATACGATGTTCAAAAAGTGGTCAGTTTGTGTGTGTGTGTGTGTGTGTGTGTGTGTTGTGTGTTAAATAACTGCTATCACTGCAGCCATATATATGCAAATCATGGAAGAGTCTACCCTGTGGAAGAACAGTCCCCAGAGCTCCTGATACACTGCTAAGTGGCATGGATCCCTACTTTGGCTCATGCCAGTCCCCAGAACCAGCTCCCTTGGCCATTCTTCCGTGTGGAAGTAACTGTCCAGACTCTAACCTGACAAAACAATATAAGCACATATGGTTGCTACTATTATTAACAGTTGCTCTTTACATTGTAGTAGAAGACAGATTCCTCAATAGATTGTGAAGATACCAAACACTTAATTTCTGTGCCAGTATTCTCTACTCTTATAAAATGAGTGCAAAAGCAGTATCAATGTTACAACTGTGGTGGGCATTAAACGACTTAATATGTTGCAAGCACTCACCTGTTTGCTCAGAATTTTTTTTTTTGAAGACTGATTAGCCATTGAAATATGTGGTTACTTATTCTCAATTATTACCTGTATGTATGTATGCATTTTTTACAGAAACATCACCTCATATCGTAGTACTATTACTGAAATAATGCAGAGATTTAGGTGGCTAAATCGATGTCAATTCAGAGGCTGCTGCCCAAGTAAGATTCATGTTCCTCTCTAAAGAACACTTCTCATACTCTTTATTACTATCTTGTGATAAATTTTACCAAAAAAGATCTCATTAACATTTAGGCCTGCCTACTGTGATGCTCTGTGGTGTGTGGCTGTTTATTACACACATACTGAGTGATTCACTATTAAATTATTAATAATTCAATAACAGTTCTTATGAATGATCAACAATTTACCTTTATTATGTGTCAACAACTGAACCACTGTAGTACTGAAAGATTTTAGAGAAACTAAATTACGAAATGGAGTTAATATTCATTCTATTTAGACTAAAGCAAACATTTTCTCTGATGGATTATCATCTTGTCATTTCCCCTTCTACTTTCAATGAATAGGGTAAGAGTAAAGGGAGAGAGTACCAGTAGAGGTAGGTAGGAATAGGAAAAAAAAAAAAAAAAAAGGAGGACTTCTTGAAAACATCCCAACTACTGAGCTTAGTATATCCTGGAATATTGAAATGGGCATGCACGTATAAAGAGTTACTTAAGGGGTATCAAACTTTAAGATAAGAAGGAAGGGCTAAGAATATACTCTCTCATCTACCTAACACCTAGACACTTTCAAGCATCATTTCCACAAGGAACCACCACCAAAAGGCACCCTACAGGTGGCTTCTTTTACAATTTCATTGCTTCAACATATTTATAAAAGGCCATTGCACCATTAATCAAGACATCTTTAAAGGATTTTGCTATAGGATTGGTTCTTTCAGTTTTTATCTGTGCCGTATCATCGCTACGCTTGCAAATACCAAGGTACTCTAGATATGGATTGATCTAAGCCTAAGAGAAATATTTAAGGAGTGTGATAATAAAATCTGGACAGGATTCATGTAATGCTTGTCAAAGCATTATCGTGACTTCAGGCCTGGTTTTAAAAGAAAATACTTAAATGGCTGATCAGCAGCATAAGGCATTTAGGCTCATATGTTTAGATATATAAATTTACTTTTTGGTGATGATGTCTCTGAAAATGATAAAATGAGTTTGTTTTAGAATATACTGAAGGGAAATGGAAATATCTGTCCTTTTAGGGTACTAGAGAATTTCACGTACAGTTCTTGAATAGCAGTGTTAAAAAAACTTCTAAATATTTACTTTGAACATTTATACTTGAATACATATTTGAATATTTATGATGAGATGATTTATAGTCAATGCATCTGAAAAAAATATTCTCAGAGTTTAAAAGAAATTTTAGGCATTCCAGCAAAATTCATTATTCAACATTTGACATCTAAGAACAGATCCATAGACTTGTACTTTAATAAAGACAAACAGAAGAGCAGAACATTTCAATCCTGATTGATGGACTGATTATTTTAGGAAATAGGTGTTCAAATAAAATGGTTCTAGCCTTCAGGTTCCTCTTTGGCAAAGTAAAGGAATGAACCAGTTAGTAAAAAAGGTCATTTCAAAAAACTCATAGCTCCCCCCCCCACCACTTAAGAAACCAATCACATTTCCTTTTGTATGTGTAGTATGTCAAAAAATATGCAATTAATACATAGAACATATTATGAGAACATTATCCACTACAACATTTTCTAGAAAATTTTATTTTTTTCTAAAGTCTATACAGAACTATTATCACCAAATATCGTAACTGTCTACAGGCAATATCCATGGAAACCAGCTTCTAAATACCAGTGTATTATGAAATGAGGGGAAAAAAAAAAAAAAAACACTTACTAATAGGAGTGTTGAAAGGCCAACAAATGCACCGAGTCCTGTATTGTGAAAGGTCTACCCTCTGACCATGGGAAGCTTTAATCCCATCAAGGAAAGTGACTGCTTCCAATAGAAATGTTATAATACCTTTTCCTAATATGTCACTTTTACAAAACTCTTTCAAAGTGCCAACTGGCAAACGAGGAGGGCCTACAGTTATCATACACTAGAATTGCTGCCCCACAGGGCGAATCCTTTTTTTGTTTGTTTGTTTACTGTGCACCACAAATCACACCTTAAAAGGTCAGCCTTTAGAACATGAAAGCACATTTCAGAATTCATTGGACACAGGCTCCATCTGACTCTTCTGATAAAAAAATATATCGCCGATCCCTTATCAGCTATAATAGCAATCAGAGTGGTGCCAAGAAGTAATAATAGAATGGAACCTGGCATAAAGAGGATGCTTAATGAATGGAATATATTTTTATTATCTAATGTAATTTCTATTAGATTTCTAGACTTTCTAGTTTTTCCATTCACCTGTGCTAAGTGACAACAATGTTCCAAACAACTATACTGCTGTTTTGTTTGCTTTTTTTAACCTGTTCTTCAGTGATCACTATATACACTACATGTGTGTATGTGTGTGTATATATATATATATATGGGGTTATGTACACACACACACACACACATATATACACACATACATGTGTATGTGTCTAGGGTATAGATATTTACAGTAAAGTTAGAAAAGGTAAAATTCTATTTATATCACTTTCATTTTTATATTATCCCCAAGCAAGTATGTATTTACTTTAAGGATGTTCATTACCAATACCTGCGATTCATCTCTTAGAATACTTTAAAAACATAAAAATATATGTAGACTCCAGAGACAGGATTAGGTAAAGCTGGTATAAACATGTTTTATAGAAAATTCACTTAGCAATTTTGAAGCAATCAATCTTCACTAGAGAAACAAGATTCTGTGGAGCCTAAAATAAACTATTTAATAAAAAATTAGTGACAGATAGACATTAATTACATTTTCTGAGACTTCAAATCTTGACAAAAGAAAAATAATTTAACCTCTTTTATGGGAAATTTAGGATTTCAGAAATCAGAGAAACAAGTCATTCTATTCATGCTACACATTAAAAATATGAAAACGTTTGACTTTTGTGTTTTTCTAGGATCATCACTTTCACTTGCAGTGACGAAGGATTTATGTGATATATAGAAAATTCTGTTTTCCACAGAACCTGACTATAGACTGAGGTAAAAAAAGAAAAAAAAAAAAAAAACCTCAAAAGAAGAAGAAGAAAAAAAGACAGTCCTTTCTCCAGAAACAAAACAAAACAAGATCTTCATATGAAAGGAAACATTTCAGATTGTTAGGTGATTTGATCACTGTAATAAGTCCTGCTAAGGCGATTACTTCATATTTTGCGGCATGAAAAGGGAAATAAGAAATACTAGGCTCAGTGCCCACTTGGCTAAATCCACCTTCCTGGGCAATATCCCTAGGCAGGGTTTTTTTGGACTCAGGTTTGTTTTATTTTCCTCTTCTCACTTTTAACATTTGTCCTTGTGCTCTGTATTTATTTCTACCCTTATCCTGTTAAAATTACTCCTTCAAGGTGCTTTAATATCCAGGATTCCTACCATAGCTTTTAATAGGTTCTGTTGCTACCAGAAAATTCAGCAGTTTTTAACAGTTTCAAATGTATCACTCACTTCATTTCCTCTTTTGCTCCAGATGTTTTCTCTTAGAGTTCTCATTCGTTGACAGAAGAGGTAGGACAGCTTCTCTCTTTCTCTCTCTCTCTCTCTCTCTCTTTTTTAGAATTAGCTCATCACTTCTACCCATATATTCAGATATTTTTATCTACCTATTTGTTTCACTGAGCTTAAATTTCCCTCCCTGAAAATGCCAGGAATCAATCATACATTTCAACTCTTAATTTTATAAATTTTATGGACAAACAAAAAATGGTAACAACAAAGTACAAGTGCCAAATCATTTGGCAGAGTGAGAAGTCTCCCATCTAATATCATTTCAGTACTTTAATAGACTCAGATCGAAATTAAACCTTATTAGTTCAGAAATTTCTCAGAGAAGCTTGTTCATGATCACACATATGGGCAAATTTGAGGTCCCAATTTGTATACTTATAGCAATGCATGTATTCTGGCTTCACATTACAAAGTGCTTGTATTTTCATTTAAACCAGTTTAAAAAGTGAAAATACACACTTACGTGTCTTTAAAATATTGTACAACGTAGGACAATTCTAAAAATAAACTTAGACTATAAGCACTTTGAAGGCAGTGCGTATTTTTTTTTAAGTCATTGTGTCCCCAGACTCTACTCCATGACACTATGAATGGACACTGTCCCTTTCCATGTAGTTGATATGAGAACGCAAATACCTCAAACTATAAGAGAAAATAAAAGAGAAAGCAATGTGCCTCTTCTCCCTGCCCCCATACCACACTCCAGGGAAACACAGACAACTTTCCATTTGACTTGTAGACCTTTGGGCAACTGAGTAATTGTGGGCTACTTAGGGCTTTAGTCATTTGTGAACCTCAACCTGGGCGAGACAGCTATTTCACCAGATGGCAAATGTGATCACAGTTTTCAGTACAGCAACTCCAGCAATAATATTCCTGTCATAGGTCAAGAACGTACTTTATATCACCAAGTTATGACTAATGGGTTCCAAGCACATACGGCGGGACATTTCATTGGATATACTTAGAAATTGCCTAATGGCAACTTTTAAAATATTGAGCATGGGATCCCTTTGCTTGAAAAGGCTCAATATTCCAAAAGCTGATTGATTACATCTCTTCCTACCAACAGTATTGCCTCCATCACTTCGCTGGCACATTTTCACTAATCCTTCAGACCTTAGTTAAGTATGACCTCTTCAGAGAAGCTTTCTGGGAAGCCTACAATATTTTCACAGCATGGTCCATACCACCACACCCATTACCACTTTGAATTATATTTCTTGCATGCTTGCCCCCTTGTCAATGCTTTCTGAAAGCCAGGGCCCATCTAATAATCTCTCTATTCCAAATATTTAGCACAGTATTTGGTCCATACATAGGAGAGACTAAATGACTAGTGAGGGATGGATGGATGGATGGATGGATGGATGGATGGATGATGGAGTTTGCAGATACATAATATACTAACATACATATTTATATACAAATATATTCAGACACACTAGGCTACCAAATAGTCACAATTACACATGTGATGCTGAAATATTCCTATATAACTCATAGTTACACTCTTGCATATTTTTTTTTCCTTATTTCTCTAATTCTGGCTATTCACAAATAAGAATGACTAGTTTTCTCAAAAATAATTTTAAGTGGCTTTTAAAAAACCAGGATACTAGAGTTTATTCGGGGCAGAAATTAGACACTATGTTTATGAAATTCATTACACTGTTAATCATCCTTCATTATCTCACATGCTAGCCATTACATGGGGAACATTTTGATCTGCTGTATACCCCTGGCACACTAGCATGATAGTGGTTATGCAACTTGCTGTGTTTTAACTCTATGGTTTAAGTATCTTACTGTTCCTTTTTCAAATACGTCTCCAACAAGGGCTCACAGGGAGGTCAGCTAATTGAAGATACATACACCTCATCCTCACTAGTTGTTACTGTACTAAATACAGGACTGGGAAAGTAGTATGAATTACATATTCTCAAGTAAACTCAAACCTTATTTTTATCATCAAGTAGTATCTTTGACTTAACAGTATACCATTTTCAAGGAAGTAACAAGCATGACCGAAGAGGAGTTTTTCCCTCTAACTCCCCACCTGCTTTCTTGAAGAGGAGATGAATGAAATTATGAAGGGGTCTGTAACCCATCTCCTTTCTCACACACAGCCCATCCCGTAAATTGTTGGCTGGAATATTTTTGTCTATTTCAAAATATTTTTGTCTATTTCCTCTCTTCCCACTGAAATCTCATTATTTCAGACCCCCATTAGCAAATCCTGATTATTCCAATAGCCTTCCCTAAAGCCTCTCTGACCCATACTCTTCCTTCTCCTTCCCCATACCATTTACCCACCCAGGGTGAGGCTTATCTACCTTAAAAGCAGGCCTTATTTTGTCAGTCCACTTTCATAAAACATACACTGGCACAGAAGCTGCATATACCACATAAACCACCACCAATGGCTATCTGTTTTCTTCTCTGTCAAACTAGAATCCTGAACATTATATTTTTCATTTAAAAGCAACACATTCAGTCCTGGATTATAGGCTGGCATTTTGAGAGTGTGGCTCCTTTGAGACTGTCATTGAGAAACGGATCTTTGTTCAACGTGATCAATGTTCAGATCAGATTTTGTCATTTCAGCAACAGGCTACTTTCTAGTGGTGAGTTCAGGAAGGTAAAGAGCAACTTTTGGTGGCTCTTGTCAGTTACCCTGCTGACCTCTACCAGGCTGTTCATTTCTGTTCAGGCTTCTACACTTAGCACATACCTTCTATTCTTCGCAATTTAACATTTAATCTCACGTTACCTTGTTTCTTTCAAGCATAGGTGTCTCTGGCTAGTTTAGATGTTCCCTGAAGGCAAGGATTATGTTATCGCTCCTGCTCTGTCACTCAGGCCTCCTTATTCTTGGTGGGAATTCAATAAGTATGTCTTAAATCTCTGGCTATAGGACAGTAAACTCACATCTCCTCACCGCAGCACAGTAAACCAGAGCATAATTAAACTTGAACTTTGCACCAATTGTAAAAGACTGATGACCATAAATTCCTGTTATTAGCAAACAGTTCTGGGGTGGAATTATGTGTTGTAAACCAGTAACTACTTTATTATCCAAATCATCAAATAGGAAATAAACTGTTCGTGTGATCATGACTGCATTACTTACCAGTTTGCATTCTTCTACAAGGTGTGATTTTTATTTAGTTTTTTGATGAACAGGTAAGGCAGATAATGATGTTTTTCTTGTCTAGTAAATAATACAACAGCTAACAGAGACAGTGATAATTCTCTTCTCATATAATAGTGTACCTTGGATCAAAGGCATGACTACTATCTCTACTATTTGCTAGCTCTGCGTATTTGGACAATTTTTATATCTTCTCTCAGCCCACACCCTCCTTCGCAAAACAGGGATTGCACGTACCGTAAACAGGAGTGAAGAAAGATTAGAGGTCACGTGGACAACTAATTTAGTTCACAGCTTGGCAAACAGTACGTGCTCAATAAACAGTAGCATTTTTTTCCATGGCACCTATCTGCTTGGCTTCTCTAGCTGGCTCAGTAAATGAAAGCATAAGGAAAGGACCGCGGTCTGCAGACAAACTTCTGGTCATCTTCTTCCTTCCCTTCTTTTCTCTCTTCCTTCCTTCCTCCCTTCCTCTCTTCTTTCTTTCTTCCCTCATTGTTTTCTTGCCTTTCTTTGCTCACTACACGGAAAACCCTGAATAGATCTTTGAACCTTCCCTTTTCTTTTCTCAGAAATCCCTCATATTAAAGTTCTTCAGACGTATAAACAAGTATCTGAATTTTGGTAAGCTCAGTAGAGGAGTGTCATCATTTGCAGAATGATGTCCAACTATTATAACCACTTATTTGGAAGTTCCTAATCTAGACAAATAGTAAGTAAACTGTGATTAGGGAGATTTTTTTCCCTTCAAAATACCCTAGGATAACATACAGTGCAGGCCTCATTTCCACGGAGATTAACCTCAATGCCTCAGCAAAAACAGTGCCTACCACAATCCCATGAAATAATTTTAGAAGCAATAAATTATGACCGGTTCCATTTACACAAATATTTTGATATCATGAACTAGCTTGCTTATTCAAACTGACAGACTGAGATGGAGAGCTACAGATAGAAAGGTCAAGAAGTAGATGATGTTTTTGAAGTTAGTGTGTGGGGTTTCTGGTGAGAAAGGGGTAGGGGGGTTAAATCAGCTGCCATATGGGGAAACCATCTGTGTGTCTCAGTAGACAGGGAGCAAAGTGTACTTGGGATTTGACAATTTATTCAAACATTTTTCAAGTGCTTCAAACAGCTGTGGGGAATAATTTTTGGGGGGAAGAAAAATCTTTGGGCAATGAAGTTTTAAAAGTATTGTGTATAATGGGTAAGTCCTTTACTATATAACTATTAGTAGCATAGTGAATCAAAAATTTCTTGGTTCCCTTTTATTTAGGAATTCTTTGCGATCTTGAGTTATCCAGCTAAAAGTTTAAAATGATAAAAGAATCAACGGAGCACTTAATAGACTTCTAAGCAGTGAACTTTTTTTTCTTTTTTTCATATTAAATTTAATTTAGAGGAAAAAAGATTTTCTTCTAACGTTTATTTATTTTTGAGAGAGAGAGAGAGAGAGAGAGAGAGACAGCATGCGTGGGGGAGGGGCAGAGAGAGAGGGAGACACAGAATCTGAAGCAGGCTCCAGGCTCTGAGCTGTCAGCATAGAGCCCGGTGCGGGGCTCGAACTCAGGGACAGCGAGATCATGACCTGAGGCTGAAGTCGGAAGCCCAACCTACTCAGCCACCCAGGCGCCCCTAGAGGAAGAAGATTCTTAAAGCTCAAAAATGGGAAGGAATGGAGCTGGGTAACACACAGGTAATCTGTTGACATTATTCAGAAGAGGGTGGGATGGCAAGAGAATGGAGGGGACTAATGTGAAACAGTGGCATTTCCAGAAGACTGTTTTTTCTTCTTTTTCTTTCTTTTTGTAGAGTCGGGGAAGGGGGAAGGGAGAGAATCTCAAGCAGGATCCACAATTAGTGCGGAGCCCGACGTGGGCCTCATTCCCATGACCCTGGGAACATGACTTGGGCCAAAATCAAGAGTTGGACGCTCAACCAACTGAGCCACCCAGGCACCCTGAAAATAGTTTTTTTGTAAAGTGATTACAATATGGACTTTATCAGAACTTTAAGAATTTACCATAAAACCAATGTCAAATTAAAAAATGAATTTTAATTCAAAGGATCATGTATAAATGAACAGTCTGAAAACTCTGAAGTGATTCTTTTCCATTGAAAAACAGAAAAGTTATAATATTATCCTAAGTGAATATTTTCAAAAGAACTTTTTTAGAACTATTCTTGTTGGGATCAAGGCAAAATAAATGTTAGTGCCCCTGTATATTTGTGAATATTCTAGGGAGACAAATCTTTCGGTGTTGTAAGTGACTTCAACCTTCATCTGGAACCCAATCTCTCATTTCGGTTATAATCTAATAATATAATTATTAAGCAGGCTAATAAATAAGTTAACCAAGGCTAATAGCCAGTGGCCAATGTCAGAGCTGAATCTGAAACATGTAGGCATTCCAAGCTAGTGTTCTTCCTAGTAGATTAAAATCTCTCACATAAATAAGTTGCCAATTCATCCTACAGATAGAAGTAAGTGATCAGTATACTACATGGAGCAAAGCATAATTGGAATTCCTCATTTCCCAAACTGGTAGTCCTACCACTGTATGTACTGAAAAATGCACTCATGGGGCGCCTGGGTGGCACAGTCGGTTAAGCGTCCGACTTCAGCCAGGTCGCGATCTCGCGGTCCGTGAGTTCGAGCCCCGCGTCAGGCTATGGGCTGATGGCTCAGAGCCTGGAGCCTGTTTCCGATTCTGTGTCTCCCTCTCTCTCTGCCCCTCCCCCGTTCATGCTCTGTCTCCCTCTGTCCCAAAAATAAATAAACGTTGAAAAAAAAAAAAAATTTAAAAAAAAAAAAATGCACTCAGGATATCACTTTGATGGAATGAAGACAAATTTCCTTTCCTGTGGTCTCCTCTAGGATATTAATAATGGAATAGAAACATACACCTCTACATGTACCAGTAACCTGAACATATCTATTGACAGAAATTAAAGAAGGTATACCTTACTCTGGGCAAGAGCATATTTGCGTACCTACATCTCACCAGATCACCTGCTATCCTAGTCCTCTGAATGGGTGGTCACAAAGGCAAAGTTAACTCCACAGGGGCAGGAACCTCGGTCTCCTCCTTCCTCCTTTCTCACCTTTGAGTGAATGTCTGTGACTACACAGAGGTCTTGCCATTTGTTCTTAAGCCGGGAGCCAAGCATCTGTTATGACCAATACTGCATCATTCTACTAAGACTCATGGTTATGCTACCTCATCTGCAGCAAACACAGAATAGGATATTATATTTGTACCATTCCTTCTACTGAAAACAGAGATACAAGTATGACCAACATTGCCAAGGAAGCTGGGGAGGTGTTCTTTAACTTTTATTCTGTACCTTCACGTGTGAATCAGATACAACAAAATCTTTTAAGCTTAACTTGGACAAGTTTTGTTAACTATGTTAATCTCACTTTTGTTAATTCCATAGCAGAACAATAATCTTTTTGTAAAATTTAGATGTTTTGGAGTCACTCTGGGAAAAAAAAAAAACACTTCAGAGGGAAATCAAATAATAATTACAAACAATTTCATCAAATAATTAAAAATAAATCTCAAATCAGTACCTGCCTGTATTGTAAAATCCAGAGGAGACAGCCTATTTAAAGATTGGCTTCTTCAGAAGGTAGGCTGTTCCACAAAGAAAGCTGAGATCTGAACACATTCTAGTTCTCCAAGAGTCAGGGCCAGATGAATAGGAGAAAGTGTGTGACTCGAAAGTTCATTCAGCAAAATAATGTTAATAACTTAATACTGGAGAAACAACTGCATAAAACATGGAAGTGCTGAGAAAAGAAAGGCCAGTGCAGAATTACAACAGTATATTGAAGATCTGCACATCTAGAGGTCCTTTATTCGTGACTGGTGCTCTATGGTTCTTGCTTAGTTTTTCTCTTGGGTAAAATTGCATACATAGGTGACTGGCTAGCTGGCTAGGAGTATGGGTATTCCATTGGTCCCAGAAGTTGTCCATATGGACGTCCCCGTACCAGATGGATAACTCCAACAAGAGGTCTCATCATTATCCCAGTGGCATCAAGATTGCAACTGAAAGCAAAGACATGGCACAAAGAATGGCATTTCAATCTTCCCAAATCTTCAGAGTGTGAAACTGTAAGACTCATTCTAAATCAATGCCAGAAAGCAGTATCTGGGCAATGATCCAGCAGAGAAGGTGGAAAAGGAGGGCAAAGAACAGAGGGAGGTTTTGGGGAGTGGAAGAGGAGAGGATAAGATGCCGAGGGAAAAAAGGTAAAGGGCCAGTGAGAGACAGACCCTGGGTGAGCCAGACACGAGTTTGGGAGTTGCAGGATACATTCTTTCTCTACTTGAAATGTTGATTTTGAACATTTCAAAACATAAAACCAAAACATCTCATTAGCCAAGGGCAGAGTCCCTTGATCTCAGACTTGGTCACATCCCCACCCTTCATTTTAAGCCCTCTTGGGAATGATTTTTTTTTTTTTTAAGTTACAAAAGTAATTGCTACAGAGGTCAAAGGATAACCAAACTATAAATTATGGCATCGAACTAACTACACTCAAAAGAGTTGCTGGAAAGGGCACTGGCAAATCTTCACTCTAAAGACAATTTTACTCTGGGCCAGAGATGCAGGTAGGAAAAACAGTTAAGTGGACGATTGAAAGCTGCACTTCAACTCTTTGTGGCTTTTCACACTGATAATGGAGATGGTTATTTTTGTACCACCAGCTCCTCTTCGTCTTTCCGGTGGAAAAAAATAAACCGTTTTGTTTTCAGGGACCATTTCTCCACCAATCGCAGTCCATCACTTGGCCCTGGGATGGGCATGTAATCCAAGTCTTGCCAAGAACAGTAACACATGCACCTAGATCCCTCTATATTAATTGGTCCAGGGATAGATACTTGGTTTAAACCAGGCCAATCAAAACTCTTCTGAGAGCTTGTACAGGAAAAGTTCTTGCAGCCTTTAGAGACTGCAAGTGCTAAAATCTTGGCACTTCTCTGCATTTTATGAAGACAGACAGATTGACAAAGAAGTCAACCACAGGGAGCGAGTCTTTAGAGGCAGAGAAAAAGAGACAGAAAGTTGATGGCATCATTCGGAACCTGGATAAGGCCTATCCCTGAAATGTTCAGAAACGTGATCCAAACATTTCCTTTCTAAGCTGGTTACTTATTTGTGGTTGCTTGAAACTAAAAGAGTCTTCAGGTTATATTTCCATGTATGACTCCCACGTATATAGTTGACTTATACTACTACCTACCAGAGAAACTTAAATTTTTTACGGTGCATCTGTCGCTGAACTAGTGTTATTATTCTTAGACACTATGCGATATTGGCCTGTATCATCTGTTCTTCTCAGAGCCCAGGTAAACTTGGCCTGACCCTTGGAGAAAAGAGGAAAGACATTTATCTCTTCTCCATAATAAAATGATCATCTAACATTCTAAGTCATTTTATACGAGTATTTCCAATGTCAGCAACGTTGACATTGGTCGTTTTGTTCTTCCAAAAACGTGTGCCCTGGAGCAGAAAAGAATGTATCTTTGAAATAAAAGGCATTGGGCTATCTCCGTAGCTTTTCTTTGCACATACATGTGTGGGCATCCACCCACCCACACAGAGCTTTAACGGTGAAGGCAGGAAGAGGAATGGTAAGAGAGGAATATATATGCTTTCTGCGACTGGATCAATGAGAAAATAATCAGGCAAAATGGAGGTCCGAGAGAATGTGTACCTGTAACGTGTTGTTGTTTGAGCAATAACAAAATTCCTCCTGACGACTCCAGGTGTTAGGTAGAACTTCCTTCAAATTCTCCAATCTGTTTTGCATGCTTCTGTCAGTGCTCTCTTTCGAAAATACAGACCGGTACCCTACCTGGTTCTGCAACAAAACCCTCGGCTTCTGATAGCATAAGGAAGGGAGAAAGGAAGTCCAAATCTATCCGCTTCCTACCAAACATCCCTCCCAGTTCGACCCTACCCACAGTACAGCCTCCCCTTTGTCACACGTCCACCATCTCTCAAGCTCCAGAGAAACTCACCGCCTGCCAATTATTCCAGGCATTTGCCACCTGCAGGCTTCCTTTACGTGGAGTGCTCATCCCTCTTTAATCCGCCTATTATTTCATCCGAACTGACTTTTACTGAGTACTTTTCAGTGTTTGTCAGCCCACTGAGGTCGTATCTATGCTCCCAGGCTCTAATTCACCCTGTATTTCCATACCTCTCTGGATGATAAGTAACCTTGCTATGCTTTCATGTTTACATCACTTTTTAGTTACGACAATAGCAGGACACTACTGTCTGCTTACACAGCTCACTTCCGTGCACCCTCCCCTTGCTCCTTAAAGGTAAGTGATTGGGGCGCCTGGGTGGCTCAGTAGGTTAAGCGTCTGACTTTGGCTCAGGTCATGATCTCACCGTTCGTGAGTTTGAGCCCCGCGTCGGGCTCTGTGCTGATGGCTCAGAGCCTGGAGCCTGTTTCAGATTGTGTCTCCCTCTCTCTCTCTGCCCCTCCCCCGTTCATGCTCTGTCTCTCTCTGTCTCAAAAATAAACGTTTAAAAAAAATAAAAAAAGAAAAGGTAAGTGATTTACTTAGCTAACCAACCTGCATATGCTTCAGCATAGATGGGCCCCTAAAGTAAGTCGTGGGGATGAACAATGGATGCTCTAAGTCAATCTGGTTCCCCTTCCCCTTGGCCAATGGGTGAAGCAGGCATGTCACAGAAAGTGGTCAAACCATCATCTGACCAGGCAAACCTTATCTGCTCTTACAGAAAGGTTCCCAAGGTGTACCTCACTTGCTCTGTGATTTTTGGCTCTTTTTCTTGCCATCATGAACAGGACTGAAGCTCTGAGTTATAGTTCAACACCCAGCTACTCGTCATCGGGCCCAGTTCTGCAGGCTCAGGCTGGGGATTATGTAGGTCCGGAGCTTCATGTGACACGTTGGAATCCGGTGCTAAAACCTAAGGTCGCTTATGGCAGTAGTAGCTAGTGGTGGTTAGTAAAATAGTAAAAGTGGTGACTTTTTTTTTCTCGATCCTCTTAAGGAATTCGTGAAAACATTTGGCTTGGCAAAAAGATTCTTATGACACACTTATGGGTCTCTAAAGTCATTATTAGCTAAATAAATAATACTGCCTTCCTTTCATCTCATCTATATGGTCATGAAACTAAGGAATATTTTTACATACTTTTCATAAAACAGTTGTTGCCTGAAAATTTTATCACTCACAGCTTGCACTGTTATTGTAAAATTGGTATTAGGAATCCATACTGTCCTTGAAAGTTCTATCTACTAGAGTGAAACACAAAAAAATGAGTATCTGAGTTTTCGAGGGCTGCATGGCAGGGTTAACTGCTGCATCCCGATTTCTCCGTGATAAATTAATAATATTTATTTATAGACTGTTGCTAGTAAAATACACAGTAGGGGTATGCGCTAGAAAATGGTCAACACAGTGATCTAAACATAACCAGTTACAGTCATGACTAGACTCTCTGTTTACCATTCTGGAACTGGTGGCGTTTTATTACAATTGCCTATTTACTTGTCTGCCTCTTTCCCCGCACTGTGAGCTCCTTAGGGGCATGGGCCATCTCCTCCCACAGTGCTCAAGAAGTGCTTGTTGAATGTGAGAGTACATAAATGAGCAAATAATGATGCCACAGTAGTCCTACTATAAATGCCGGGAAGAGAGGAAAATATCCAAAAGATTATTTTTTAATTAAAAAAAAAAAACAAACTAGGGGCGCCCAGGGAGCTCAGTTGGTTAAGTGTCCGACTCTCGATTTCGGCTCAGGTCAGCCCTGCATCGGGCTCCACGTTGCACATGGAAGCTGACTGGGATTCTCTTTCTCCCTCCCTCTGCCCCTCCCCAGTGCATGCTCTCCCTCCCTCCTTCCTTCCCTCCCTCTCTCTCTCTCTCTCTCTCTCTCAAAACGAAACCACAAAACAGTTTTGTTCATCTGAAATTCGAAATATTAACAAAAGAACCTGTTTATTTCATTTAGCATATTTAGCATTTCTATTGTTGAAATATTTCTAATGTGACGGGGCATAATAGTTCCTCCAAAAGAAACTCTGTCATTTTGGTGAAGACGAGGTAATATTTTAAATTGGGCAGACTGACTATCTTTTTTCAAATGCTATCCATTATGGTCCGTCTCTCTGTAAAATATTATATGTAATAAGCAGATTATTTGCCTTAGAAAAGCAAGCAGAAAGAATTAAAAGATGTTTTCCAGTAGAAATGAGTCCTCCTAGGTACGCCATATGTCATCAACATAATAGCTACATGCACACAACACTGACATATTTAAGCATCTTTTACAGCAAACTACACCCACTCTCTCTCTCTCTTCGTCCGTCCCTTCCATATTCCAGCCAGTCCCTCCACCATACCGTCTGGATATCCTGTCCGCTTGTTAAAGCAATAAAGTCTAATTTGCCTCTGACTTGTTTTGCTCCTTGTAATAGTACCAGTCTTTTTTTTTTTTTTTAATTTTTTTTTTCAACGTTTATTTATTTTTGGGACAGAGAGAGACAGAGCATGAACGGGGGAGGGGCAGAGAGAGAGGGAGACACAGAATCGGAAACAGGCTCCAGGCTCTGAGCCATCAGCCCAGAGCCTGACGCGGGGCTCGAACTCACGGACCGCGAGATCGTGACCTGGCTGAAGTCGGACGCTTAACCGACTGCACCACCCAGGCGCCCCAATAGTACCAGTCTTAAAGAGCATAAAGACACAGCTCGCTCTGTGTTTCTCTTTATAACAGAAGATGTGAGCAGCCGGTAGGGCTATGGGGAAAGAGTCAAACATTTCACCTGAGTCTGTCCTCTTCTAAAGATACAGTTAACATAGTGATTCAGGTTTTCTAGACTCTTCTATGTTTCAGACTTGAGAAAATATTTAAAATGGGGCAGTTTAAATTCTTAAAATGCACTTGGATGGGGCCAACATACGTATTTTTGTTCTACGGCATTATAATGGAGAGAAGTTAATGTTGCCATTAAAACACAGGGTCACGGTCCTGGGATCTAGCCCTGCTTCAGCATGGAGCCCACTTAAGATTCTTTCTCTCTCCCTCTACCTCTGCCACGCTCGCTGACTCGTGCTCTCTCTCTCTAAAAAAAAATAAAATAATAATAATAAACAAAAAAAACAATTTTAAACTTGAGCTTGAGAGTACCAAGCCGTGTTAAGGAAAAACTTTATTCTGCTCGACGACAGTCTACATTCCAGCCACATGGTCGACAAAATTAGGCAGAGAAACTCCTCTGGGCACATTAAAAACAAAATTGCTGAATAAATGACTGAAAGAAAATAAGTGGGTTTTAAGGTAATAGTGAGACATCAGGAAAATAAGAGAATTCTTTGGAAGACAAATAAGCGTAAGAAGTGAAGATTTCAGTGAGGTAAAATATGCCCTGTAGTCCTGGCAGTATCTGCTGGGCCCTGGGGCACAAGAGAAGGAGTTGAGGGTGTAATGAGCCACAAGTGGTACAAGAGAAGAAGCCCCGAGCCGGACCCTAACCCCATCCCTTCCCTCACATCCCTGCTATGCACATGTCTCTCTCTGTAAAATGGACCACTCAGTGGCAGACTATAAGGCTATGTCCACAATCTGATGACTGTCTTCTCAGCAGCCGTAAGACTGTCGAATGCTATCTTCAAGCTACTGAGAACATAACAAACACACAACTTCAAATCCTATATCCATTCTGACTAACTTCTGAGAATGAAAGTAAAATAAAGACATTTTTAAATACAGAAGAGCTGAGCACTTATTGCCAACAGGCTTTCACTTAAGAGACTTTTAAACACTCTACTTAAGGAGGAAGTAAAATAATTCTACAAAACAAACTGTGAAATGCAAGAAAAACGCAGAAAAATTCTGAAATGCAAGCAGGACCTAACTATGAAGACATATTCGGGGCACCAAAAGTAGACACATGGGTATAGCTAAAGAAATATTGTTCACAGAAAATATGGGGCACCTGGGTGGCTCAGCTGGTTAAGCATCTGACTTAATTTCAGCTCAGGTCGTGATCTAACAGCTTATGAGATTCTCTCTCCCTCTCTCTCTGCCCTGTCCCCACTTGCGCACACAGGCGCGCTCTTTCTCTCAAAATAAGTAAATAAACTTAAAAAAAAAAAAAAGAAAATAATAAAATGTCTTACATACAAAGTTAAAAAAATACAAAACTGAAATCCTCAGTCTCTATGACACATACCATCAGGAGTGGGGTCAAATGCAATGAGAACCAAACCAGCATGGACAATAAGAATGAAATCACCTACCGCCCCCCGTTAACAGTTTACAGTAACAAGACATTACTATTTTAGTGTCTTCATTATTGCCCAGGCTATATGGAACTTCCCTAAAGGGCCGTTAACTCCTTCAACTAAAAGCAGCAACAGTTCACAATCCAGCACTGCTGAACCCCTCACCCCGAAAGTCCTTGCCTTGTTTCAATAGACTCTAAGCTATTATATCATAAGCCTTTCTCAATTCTAATCAAATTTCCACACTGAAGGATCCATTTTAAACCAAACTTCAAATTCTCAACAAGATCTGGTTTTGCTTTTCCCCCCCAGACACGACTAAAACCGTGAAGGCGGTGTTCTCTGTCATCGTGGGAAGCCATAAACACAGCTCTGTCTTATCAACCAGGTGTGGTGGTATTTGGGGAGTGAGCATTCCACAGCAGTTAACATGTTCTCAGGTAATTTTATATTTTGAGGATGGGGATCTAAACATTGATTAGCTTTAGATATTAAGTTAAATAGGCATTTCTAAGGTAGCCACTTAAAAGTGACAATGGATGTATACTTTCTAAATTCACAGAAAAGAAAAATGGAACAAGAAGATTAATAAATGCAAGGAAGGAAACTGAAGAAACAGAAAAATGAAGTACAAACCCAAAGTTATATACATAATAAGAAACAATGCACTATATGAAATTCCTAAGTTAAATATAAAGATTTTTTTACTGAATTTTATTTTATTGCTACTCACATTCCTTTCATAAGAGAAAACAAAAACACACACAGATGTACATACTAACATGCACACACACATGCACAAAGAAAGACACAGGAAAGGTGAAAGTAAATGAATGGAAAGAATGTCGGGCAAATAATGATTGCAGTTACCTGAGGTAGTTTGTTAATATGATAGGCATAATATACTTTAAAGCCAAACCAAAAAAACATCAATGAAGACTAAACAAGGTCAGATCTCTGAACTTCTGTGCACCAACTAACATAATTTAAAAATCTATAAAGCAAAAAATAATATAATATTAATAATATATAATAATATGATGATAAAAACATACAAAGCAAAAAAAAATTAAACATATAAAGCAAAAAACACATAAAGCAAAAAGGTAGGCCTACATGGTGAAACTAACAAGTGTATTTATCCTCAGTTAGGAGAATTTAATACAGCTCTTAGTAATTGATACATCAAAAAAAAATTCAGGAAAGATACTGATGCTGTGATCAGATCAACTGTACAAATTAATATAATGGACATATACAGACTTGCACCACACAACTGAAGAATATACTCTCTTTTTAAGTACACTTGGAAAACTTAAAAATCTGAAGCAAATAAAGCCAAGTCTTACATTTTAAACAGTCATAGACAAACAAGCCATATTTTTTACTCCAAATTAAGTGAATTTAGAAATCTCTCATTTAAAAGCCTCAAATCTGCACTTAAAACCCTCATAGTTTTATATAAAATGTGAACAATATGCTTCTATATAATAATGGCTTAAAAGAAGCAAACAATGGACATTTTAAATATCTTCAAATGGACAAAACTAAAAATGTCACATTATCAAAATTGGTAGGATACAACTAAAACAGGATTGAGAAATCAAACTCACATCACTGATAATACAATAAACTGGAATTAAGAGCAATCAGAAGTGCCCATCACCTAGAGAACATTCTGGCCAAAATATTGAAGCAGGACCTAACTATGAAGACATATTCAAAGAAATTGACACTAAGAGATTCTGCAGAACAAATGTCCTGGACTGTTTAAAAAAAACAATGTCATAACAGCCAAGAAAAGGCAAGAAAAGAGTTATAATAACTGAATGCAATATACAGTCAATGATTTGTTCAAAATCAAAACATAATAACAAAAAAGAAAAAAGTGTTAACATTTTGGGATCAGGAGATTGGAAAATCAACTATGTATTAGGTAATAATTTCATATTAATATTAAATTTCTTGCATGTGAAAACGGTATTGAAATGACATAGGAAATATCCTTGGTTTTAGGTGATTTATGGTGAAGTATAAAGTGTCATTATGTCTATAACTTCTTTTTAAATGCAGAAATTAAAAAAATAAAAAAAATTTTCCCAAATGGGAAAAGTGTCTCTAAACAAACTAAGGAAGTACTTGACATAATAAAGAAAAAAAAAGAATCTCCATTAATCATCATACCCTACAGAAGTGATGAATCACTAAATTCTACTCCTGAAACCATTATTACATGATATGTTAACTGACTTGGGTTTAAATAAAATTTTAAAAAATCTTCATAATCAATATTGGTATATTAACAGCACAATTTTTACTCCCGCTGGCCAAAAATGGAACAATTTCAGTTGTAAAGTAAATAATGATACCACTGGATTATAACACAAGTAATAAAACAAATATCCATGAGGCTATACTGATATAAATGATGGAGGAAGGAAGGAAGGAAGGAAGGGAGGAAGGAAGGGAGGAAGGAAGGGAGGGAGGAAGGGAGGGAGGGAGGGAGTTAGGAAGGAGGGAAGAAGGAAAAAACACAAATTTTCTGTTCTGAAAAATTCCAAATAACCCCCTTCTAGGATACAGAACTTAATCACTCCTCCTTGAATATGTACTGGACTTAGTTACATGCCTCCAGCTAACAGCTAATGAAAGGGAAACATACTTCCTTACCAGAGGAGCAACCCACCCTCAGTGATCAAGATTAACATCATCAATGATAACTAAGGGAGACAGTATGTACCTTCTGATATGATATGAGGAGAAGGGAATATCATCTATTTGGAATTCTTCCCCCAAATCCATAACCTCAGTGCAATCATGAGAAAAGATCTGAAAAACCTAAACTGAGGGACATTCTACAAAATACCTGATCAATACTCTTCAAAACTGTCAAGGTCGAAAAATAAAATGAAAGAGACAGACTGTCACAGATTGGATAAGAATGAGGACCAAATGCAATATGCGTATCCTAGAAAGACTCCTAAAACAGGAAAAGGACATAAAGAGGGAAAACCACTGACATCTGAATAAAGTCTGTAGTTAAGAGTATTGCAAGAATGTCAGGTTTTCAATGATGCAAATATAACATGGTTATGTAAGATATTAACATTGGAGGAACCTAGGTTAAGAATATATGGAAATTCTCTGCACTATATTTGCAACATTCCATAAATCTAAAGTTATTCCAAATTTTAAAGTTTTTTTTTTTAAAGAAACTCTAAAATCAGAAAGATGACAGGGATACCTACTAAGACAATCTACAGCTTAATAAGAGATGGAAAAGAAAGAGTGGAGAAACTGAAAGGGAGAAAGGAATCTTTTTTCACAAATCATGTGATTTTTTTTTTTTTGCTTAAATCCAAAACAGTTCCCAGAATAATCACTGAAATAAATAAAAGAGCTTATAGCAAGTGTGCAGGATATAAGATCAGTACAAAAAAAATCAACTGTATTTCTAACTACCAGCAATATACAAATAGAATATATTTTTCAGGAAGGGGATTTTAGCAAGTCTATAAAGAATATAGAAATAAATCTAAATAATTATGCATAACATCTCTAAAAGGAACATTTGAAAAATGTATAGATGATAAAGAAGATTCCAATAAGTGGAGAAACAAAAGTTCTCCAAGACAGAAAGTTATTTCTATAAAGATGTCAACTCTCATCAAAATGATTTATATATCCAATGCTATCACAATAAAAATCACAACAGGAGTTTTCAAGGAACTTGGCAACCTATTTCTAAAAATATATTAATGAAAAATAGCACGGATGTTCCAAAAGAGAAGAAACAAGAGGTGAGACTTCCCTATCACAGAGCTTCTACATGCTACATAATTAAGACAGCATCATTTTGGTATATAGATGGACACAACTGAGCAAAGGAACAGAGCCCCAGGTACCAGAACAAATCATATGCAGAAATCTGATTACAAATCTACTGGCTCTGCGTATCCCTGGGGGGAAAGAGTGATTATTTAGTACATGATTCGGGGACACTATGGATACCCTAATGAAAAACCTCACACCAGAGACAAAAATAATTACAGATGAATCAAAGACTTAAATAACAAAAGCAAAATTTAGGGGTGCCTGGGTGCCTCAGTCGGTTGAGCATCTGACTTTGGTTCAGGTCACGATCTCACAGTTCATGGGTTCGAGCCCCATGTCGGGCTCTGTGCTGACAGCTCAGAGCCTGGAGCCTGCTTCGGATTTTGTGTCTCCCTCTCTCTCTTTCCCTCCCCTGCTCACTCTCTCTCTCTCTCTCTCTCAAAAATAAAATAATCATATTTTTTTTTAAAAAAGAAAAGCAAAATTTAAATAGCCAAGCAGTCTACTAAGAACCGCATAAAAGATATGAACAGACATTTCACAGAAAAGTAAATATGAGTGGGCAATAATAATATAAAAATTTATCAACCTCATTAGTAATCAGGAAACAAAAATAAAAATTAATATTGAGGTACAATTTTATACTTTCCATACTACCAAAAATGAAAAGAATGACAACCAAAAGGTTGTTGAGAATGTGGTATAACAGAAATATTTGCATATTGTTGGTAGAAATATAAATTGGTCATTTTAAAAATCAACTTTACCTACTAACATTGAAAACGTAAATGCATGAAAACAGCAATGTGGTTCTTAGATACAGACTCAGAATTTTTTTTTCTTGCACTTTCGGACAAGGAGAACAAGTCAAACATTCATCAAGTAGAATAGACCAAAAACGTTCACCATACACCGGAATACTATACATCAAGGAAAACAAATGATCTAAGCTATCTGCGTCAACATGAACTGATGTTAAAATATCACATTTTTCAGTTTAAATACAGTATTATCCCATTGTCTATATTTCAAACACTGGCAAAAAAAAAAACAACCAACTCACTCTTTATAGGAAAGTACATAGACAAATGGACAATCGTAAAATTATAGAGAAAATCAGTAGACGGGGAAAAAAACGCTTAGAACAATGATTATATTCGCAGGGACAAGAAGAAGGTGTAATTAGGGAGGAACAAGGGAAAGGAGGTTCAGAATTATTGAAAGTGTCACTTTTCTTAAGTTGAGCCTAATAATGAGTAAAGCTCAGTCACAAGTTAGGCGAGGCATGCTGGATGGTGGTTTAATTTTTACTACTTAACTACTAACATACATCACACACACATGCATATAATGCCTCTCCTGTAACACAACCTCCCAGATGTGCAGGTGTTAAGTGGTCCGTTTGGCGTTGACCTGTAGGAACAGGAACTAGGGAACGTGGCACAAGAAGGGCTAACATTCTGGCTTCTGCTGTTGATGTCTCTGACCCAGAAGACTCCTGTCTTTGGTCAGCATGCACGAAACTGTTGTAGATTAACGTGCTAAGAATCTTCAAGGAGAGCAAAATCTTAAAGCCATCATAATTTTTAACAAGGCTATGGAATCCAGCATATGAAAAGAAGCCAGGAGGCGGAGTCTAGCATGGTGAAAAACTATCTACATGTGTGTTAGGAAAAACGGATCTTAGCATTTGTTTAGGCATAAAATATGAATGGTATCTAGGGCTGCTACTTTCCTTCTCTGGTCTGTTTCCTTATCCATAAAATGAAGGGTTGAATAACAGTCTCTAAAGGCAGCTAGAATAGCTTCCAGTTCTCAAAGTCAAAGATTACAGATGTAAGAGAAAAAAAAAATAACATGAAATGCATAGTCACAGAAGAAATGTGAAAAAAAGTCATTACACAAATGTTAAAGATACAAACTGTGATGACAGCAAGTACAAAGTTTATTTCATCTGCATTGAAATATTTATCTGTAATATACCATAAAGTGAAAATTCTCTTTTAACTTGTATATCAAAGAGAAAACAACCCCACAAAGAAGCTCAAGTAAAATATTTTCATGATATACAAATGCCATTGAAGTGAAAAGTCTTCATAAGACCACCCAACCTTGACAAGTGTATTCACATAGGATTTAAAGAGTAATATTTGTATGACATACAGTAGGTGGTCTTTTGCGTGGGTGAAAGACTCCAGCTGACTCTGGTTCATGAATGCCTCTAGGAGAATTATGATGAATTTCTACCTGGCAGACCATAATGTTAGTCTAAACTTCTAATTCTGCTTTCAGAATTGCATATCTTCTTTGTGACGGAATATCCAAATTTCTTTAATCCTGTGTGTGCGTGTAAGCATCCATATGTGTATTTAGGTAGTATGCACCCAAGGGCACTGCTTTTTCTTTTAAATACTTATTGTTTATTTTATTGACTTGGCTATCGGGAAGAGAAAATGTAAAATTTTCAGCACTAATCATAACTTAGGTTTTCTGGCACAACTACATTCCTTTATTTGGCTTTTCTTTCTCTACGCGTCATGTCAAATTGTTTTATTCTATATGTACTTTGTGCCGTAAGTTACTTCAAACCATTTTCAGTATATGAACCAATGAATGCATATGTACAGTATGTGTCTCCTGATTTTGAATGAAACATAGCTTAAATAAGGTAAATTTCTTGGATCATCAGAAAAACATGAGAAAAACAGAACAAAAGATGCCATTTGAAATCACATCATTACGCTGGAGAGGATGTGGAGAAACGGGAACCCTCTTACACTGTTGGTGGGAATGCAAACTGGTGCAGCCGCTCTGGAAAACAGTGTGGAGGTTCCTCAAAAAATTAAAAATAGACCTACCCTATGACCCAGCAGTAGCACTGCTAGGAATTTACCCAAGGGATACAGGAGTACTGATGCATAGGGGCACTTGTACCCCAATGTTTATAGCAGCACTCTCAACAATAGCCAAATTATGGCAAGAGCCTAAATGTCCATCAACTGATGAATGGATAAAGAAATTGTGGTTTATATACACAATGGAATACTACGTGGCAATGAGAAAAAATGAAATATGGCCTTTTGTAGCAACGTGGATGGAACTGGAGAGTGTGATGCTAAGTGAAATAAGCCATACAGAGAAAGACAGATACCATATGTTTTCACTCTTATGTGGATCCTGAGAAACTTAACAGAAACCCATGGGGGAGGGGAAGGAAAAAAAAAGAGGTTAGAGTGGGAGAGAGCCAAAGCATAAGAGACTCTTAAAAACTGAGAACAAACTGAGGGTTGATGGGGGGTGGGAGGGAGGGGAGAGTGGGTGATGGGTATTGAAGAGGGCATCTTTTGGGATGAGCACTTGGTGTTGTATGGAAACCAATTTGACAGTAAATTTCATATATTGAAAAAAAATAAAATAAAATCACATCATTAAAATGAAGCAACTTGAAAAACTATAACAGTCGTTACACTCTGTTTTGAATTTCAAGAATATGGTAACTTACTTGCATATGTCATCTTCTGGGTCTTCAAGCCCAAATCTCTCATCAAATGTAAGCTGTATCCAAACATTTTCTTCTACTGCTACTAATCTCCATACCAAGACCATATTTCTTGGATAAGTATGAGGAAACCTCGGGCTGTGAATACTTCCATTAGTAGACACAGTAATAATTCTCTCATGCTGGGGATCTTGTACTCCTAAAGCAAAAATAGAGGCATAGACACACATTTAGAACAGACATCTCGAAAACTGCAGGTCTCAAAATAAATGTTTGCTCTATCATCCATATTTTAACCCAAACATGTGTTGGGTATGTCTCACACAACAGAAACCAAGTATCACTCTTTTCAGAACTCACCCAGAAAAAAAAAGAATTATTACTATTTTTTATTTTTCTAATATTCATTTTTGACACAGAGAGAGACAGAGTGCAAGGAGGGCAGGAGCAGAGAGAGAGGGGGACACAAAATCCGAAGCAGGCTCCAGGGCCTGAGCTATCAGCATGGAGCCTGACGTGGGGCTCAAACTCACAAACTGGTCAGATCATGACCTGAGCCAAGATCGGACACTTAACCGACTGAGCCACCCAGGCACCCCAAAAAGGAACTATTTTAACAATATTGAATAAAAACCTCAGTACTTTTATACTTGAAAGAACATAACACATTAGTCTTAATTATTGAAATGTCAAACTACCAACTCATGGATTCCTGAAATCATAACAAAGCCGACTTAAGGCCCTCATCCTCTAAGAACTTATCAAATATGAGTCATATTAAAAAGAAACTTGCATATAATTCTATGTTTAAAAATACAAACAGTGGGGCACGTAGGTGGCTCAGTGGGTTGAGTGTCTGACTTCGGCTCGGGTCATGATCTCACAGCACGTGGATTCGAGCCCCACTTCAGACTCTGTGCTGACAGCTCAGAACCTGGATCCTGCTTTGGATTCTGTGTCTCCCTCTCTCTCTGCCCCTCCCCCACTCATGCTCTGTCTCTCTCTGTCTCAAAAATAAAATTTAAAAAAATGTTTTTAAATACAAATAGTGAATTTGCCCCCATTCTTCAGCAGTGATTGTAGCAACTGTTCATTGAGTATTTATGTTACTCAAATTACATTATTTCACATTGATAAAATGCAATTTAAGAATACTTTTCTTAGAAATTTCTTGAATTTAAAAGACTGAATATCAAGGGTCATGTATTAGCTGGAAGATTTTGAGGTTAAAGAATAACCTGTCTTATTGCTAAAAAAAAAAAAAACAAAATAACTTTAGTAAGTTGAAGTTATGATTCTTCAAGCAGCTTTTTCATTCTCTTAAACTTGGCTATTTCAACAATCAGTCTGGTAAGTATTATTTTATATGGTCAGGGTTGGAAGACAGGGTTAAGACCAATATAAGTTCTTTGAATATATACCAGTGTGCATTATGAAGAAAAATCATTATACTAGTAAATATGTGTTAGTTGCCACAGAATTTTTAAATTAAATCATTTAATGTCACCATTCTTCCTATTCAGAAACATGTTCCCTCTTATTGGATGCTAATATTTAATACTGCTATTGGCTATATTAACTTGTATGAAATAATCAATACTTCTTTTATGCACATAATTTAGCACCAATCTATCTCCTGAGAACAAAGATGGATCTATCAAGTTAGATGAATTCTTTTCTATTCTGACAAATTTTCTTTTAAAAATGATGACAACAGGGGTGCCTGGGAGGCTCAGTCAGTTGAGCATCCGACTTCAGCTCAGGTCATGATCTCGTGGTCTGTGAGTTCAAACCCCGCATCGGGCTCTGTGCTGACGGCTCAGAGCCCAGAGCCTGTTTCAGATTCTGTGTCTCCCTCTCTCTCTCCCCTCCCCAACTCATGCTTTGTCTCTCTCTCTCTCTAGTCAAAAATAAATAAATATTAAAAAATTTTTCTTAAATAAATAAAAATCATGAAAATTTAGGGGCGCCTGGGTGGCTCAGTCGGTTGAGCGTCAGACTTTGGCTCAGGTCATGATCTCATGGTTCGTGAGTTTAAGCCCCGCATCGGGCTCTGTGCTGACAGCTCAGAGCCTGGAGCCTGCTTCAGATTGTGTGTCTCCCTCTCTCTCTGTCCCGCCCCTGCTCATGCTCTGTCTCTGTCTCTCAAGAAGTGAATGGCTTCACTTAGATTGGCTACAATTTATTATTTGCCCCATTTTGTCTAAAAAAATGCCTGATATAAACCAAGGCACTCATTACAAATATAGCAGTGTATGATTTTTCATATACAATCTAGAAAACTGAATAGCTACGAAAAGATCTGAATTCTATTTTGATAATCTCAGTCACAAAAGATCATTGCCAAAATGTATACACTTAAATGGTGTTTACATCTTTTTTTTTTCTTTATAATTCACATTTCCACGACACTCTAATTAAACATAATTTAAAGACCAAACATCTAGGTCTCCTCTGTGGTCAAAGGATAGTAAACTTCCTTGTAAGTTACTGCTCCCGAAAACTCATCTCTAAATGCAGTGAGGTTTGCCACCAAACACATAGGATTTACACCGGATTGTCACTTTCATGTGAATCTCAAACAACCAGGGCTATAATCAGAAAAAAAAAAAAAAAAAAAAAAAAAAAAAAGCAACACACATTAAGTTCTACTAAATTAGGAGTCTACATCTGTAGTTTCATTGTTTAAAAAATAATCTTTCTAAACATATAACTTAACTAGTATTTTAAGGAAAAGAGAAGTATATATTCTATGACTATTTTATTGAACATGTACGATCCACTGGACAGTATACTCAAAGAAAAGTAGCAAAGAAATAAAACCAATGTTTTTAGTCAAAACTCTAAATTATTTACAACACACTCCTGGCAATGTATTCTAAAGAGGAATCAATCTTGGTTCATCTTAGATAGTGAATTTAGCATGAAAAATGAAAATATATATGAACACTAAATTTAAAAATTTATAATTATATACCCTTTCACATTATCTTGCCCAGCCCCTCTTAAGGAAAAATTATTGAAAGCCAAAGCGAGTCAAAAATAGAAAAAAAAGGAAGGAGATAATAGCGTAAATACTAATAAAACACTAATTGGAAAAGATATCTGCTTCTCCTCATGTTCACTGCAGCATTGTTTACAATAGCCAAGACATGGAAACAACTTAAGAGTCCCCTGATGGGTGAATGGACAAAGGAAATGTGCTTTATATACACAATAGAATATTAGCCATAAAAAGGAAAAGAAACTGCAATTTGCAACAACATGGATGGACCTTGAGGGCATTATAATAAAATAAGTCAGACAGAGAAAGATACTTTATGATCTCACATGTGGAATGTTAGAAAAAAAACAAAACAAAAAAGGATCTCATAGATACAGAGAACAGATTGGTGATCACCAGAGGTAGAGTGGAGGGTGGGTGAAATGGGTGAAGGGGGGGTGAGGTCAAAAGGCACAAACGTCCAGTTACAAAATAAATCATGGGATATAATGTAATATACAACATGGTGACTACAGGTAATAATACTATGCTGTATATTTATAATTTGCTAAGAGTATAAATCTAGTAAGTTCTTATCATACACACACACACACACACACACACACACAAATTTTAACTATGTATGATAATGGATGTTACCTAGACTTATTGTGGCTATCATTTTGCAATGTATACAGGTATCATATCATTATACTGTGCACCTGGAACTAATATAATGTTATATTTCAATTACACCTCAATAAAAATAATAATGTAAATACTGTAAAATTGTTGACTACATATGTACATATATTTCAATGATATATAATCATATATCTATATTATTCAATTATTTTAGCATTAAGTCAAAGCAATTTCATAATATTTGCCATGCATTTCATAGTATTAGTCCCCTTAAAGACATGTTTACAATGACGGAAAGAGGGTAAGAATAAGAAAAATGTAACAAGCAATAAAAATCATAATACTTAAAAATGTTTTAAAAAGAACTGAAGAAAAAAGGTTTCTAGATAATATCTAAATAATGTGAAACTCATAATGGGTAACATTTTACCTAATGTAAACAACAAATGTCTCCAATCTTGGTTAGTTTTGGAGTTCTGAAGAAATCTGTTCCTGTTTCATATAGGCAACTGTAGAGACAGGTCACCTGAAAACTGGTAGACTTCCCAGACATCCTGCGAAATTTCTGATGTGTTTACTTCCAAATGTACGTTATTCTGAAATTACGTTTTTTTTTTTTACAAAAATGTTTCTCTAATAGTTGCGTCTCTTTCCAAATCCTTACTTGACAAATACACGTATTTATTGGTCTTATTTGTGCTTTGCTCTGTTCAGTTTCTTTTCTTTCTTTTTTCTTTTTTTTTTTTTTTTGTCTATAATAATCCTTCTTTATCCTATTCTTGTTAATTTGTTTATATAGATATCTCTGCTTTTGCTCTCATTAACTCTCAATTAACAAACTTCAATTTTAACAATAGTCAAACTCATACAATACACATACACATGTGCACAGTTTTACTGACTCCCTTAGCTGGTGCCTTTTTGCCTAGAAAACCCAGAATAATCCCGTCCTAATCTTACCTGATTCTGTATAGAGAAGACAGGCTTGAGCACCATAATGCAAACAAATCTCTTTCCATAAGTTCCAACGTACATAGAAGTACCCTATTTTTACGTTTAATATTTAAAATTCTGACTATTGATACGAAAGTACAATGATATACTACATAGGCTCAATCTACTGTTTCCCATAACTTAAAAACAACAGCAAAATAAAACAAAGGCAATCAACAGCGCTGCCTCCCTCGACTGTTTACAGATTATAATACATTTGCACTAAGGAAAAAGAAAATAATGGTTTTAAGTAAACCATAAAACAAATATAATTATTTAAGATATGCTCCATTGAGATTCTTGAATTTATCCCAGAAGATTATCATTTTATTCCCCAAGGGAATGAATAGTCGAAAAACTTACATATTAGAAACCTCTTATGTTTCATGCTCTGTTCCAGGTGACTGGGATATCACAAACGAAACAAAGCCTTGTCCTCTTAATGTGACAACTTTTAGGACTATACATTAATGCTATTCCTAAGCTAGGTATAGTAGTGAACTAACATTCAGCTACCAAAACATTCAGATGTTACCTCTTTCAGGATTCCATCTTTGACTTCCACTATACATTCCTTTAGGACTGCCTATTTTAATCAAAATGTATGGGTTTACCTTTCGTACCTCCCACCACACTATTCATTCCTAAAAGACAAAAAGCATGTTACTGAATCCAAAAGCTAACCACTGTCTAGCTCTGTGCCTTGCCCATGGCACTACCTAATACATATTGATAGTATAAAAAAATGATATCCCAGAACACAGCAGAAAACAAATTTCCCTATTATTTCAACATTCCATTCTTCATTCTTAAGATCACAGTGACTGCACATGATAAGGATAAGAAAATTTTACAATTGACACTCCCTCTAATTAAGGTCCTTTAATTCATATTTGATATCTTACTCAAAGTTCATCTATTATAGCTACATACGTATTTCAGCTGAAGGTGATAGGTCACAGAGATTTGCCATTTTCTTAACATGCTTATTTTAAGAAAATAGAACATGTTCTATAATTTTACCACACTCTGAGATTTCCATAATTATAATCATTAACTTAACTCTGAAATATGAATAAACTGATGATAAAATCTGTTATTTTCGGCAAGACATTTAATATCAGAGTTTCCTTTTTTAAACTAAAGATAATCATAAACTGTTTTAAAGTTTAAATGAAATGATAACTGTATAAATTCATCACCTTGATAATTGTAAATCGGTATGGATGTAAAGGAGAAACCTTGTCTATCATATTCTGTCTAATTCAAATACAATGAGAGAAAATTCACTATCAGGTATCAAAGGTGTGTGATGCCAGTGAATAGATTGCTATGTAAGATAATGCAACATCGGTCATATGTACAAGGATTCTAATTTTGCAAAGATCAAGTTAATTAAGCAAGAATCGGTGATGTTTAGGCAGTGATTTCAAATTTCTGATTTCCTTCTACAGGTTGATTAGGAGGGGAAAAAAAAGGTTTATAGAAATTTTGCCATTTCCTTGACCTGAAACTATCTTCAATAAAACATTTAAATTATTTTGCATTTAGAGACATACAAGAATTCACCCATTAGCTGCCTATCTAACTAGAATCGATGATAAGAAAGGGGGGGGGTCTTTGTTCAGGAAGTTCACAGCAAATCCTCCATATGCAATAAGAAAAAAGTTAATATGGTGAACATATCCTCAACATCCCATCACTACTGTGAAGCAGCTACTGGAAAAGAAAGGCTGGGATTGACCCTCCCCAGAATTGTGCCTGGAAAACCAACATAAGCCCATTTCCCTCACTGCATGGATCATTTTGATGGGTCAATCAGAGTGAATCCAATGGCTTTTTTTCAACAGTTGGGGTTGAGATCATTTGGGACAGAAGAAGTGAGATCCAGACTTGTGTAGCCATTAAGCTTGTAACAGAATCCAATCTGAACAAAAAGTTAATGCAGAGAATTAGGCAGATAAATGGCAGCACAGAAAGATGGTGCTAGCCCCAGCTCAAACCACATAGTGAGTTCATGCCATCTCTTGGCTTCTCAGGTACATGTCTAAATAAATCACTTTTATTACTTAAGGCAGTTAGAATTAGAATTTTTTACACTTGCAACCAAAATCATCATATAGCGAACATGTTTGGGTTTGCCTGGGGTGGCCTTCCTTTAGGCCTCTTGTCCTGGTGTGATTATTATTAGTGTTCCCTTTTCACACTCTAAAATATCTGAATTAACATCATAACAGCAAGTAATATCTATAAAATTTTTCTGGTACTGAGGCATCAGATACTGAATGGTAAAGATTTGACAGTATGGTATTTTAGCCTTAAGGTAATGGTAAAAATAATCTAATTTGATTTTATACAATGGGATACTACATTTTCAAATGAAGGCTCAATTATGAAAGATAAATGGGCAATGACGTTAGCTATTATGCCACAGGATAAATAGCCACATATATAAGCACAGAATCCCTGTGAAGCCTTTTACACACCAATTAATAATGAATACAATTGTATACCCACACCATTATAGTGAACCATGTTTAGGCAATAGTATTATTTTCTATCCTGTGTTAAGCTGTGCATTATTTTAGCCACCCCAAAGAGGTCAAAGTAGAATAGAACTAAATTAGGAGTAATTCACATTACAAAAGAAACATTCCCTTTAAAGATTCACTATTGATTTCATTTTTCAATAGTTAAGCAACTCTCCTGTTGAATTAAAACTATTATTCAATGTAGAAAGTTTACACAAAATATCAGAAGCTCTGAAATATTTTAAGCAGGATACATTTATGTGAAATAATATAATTATGACAAAAACCGGCCGATGTCACTAAGCACAAATTCATAATACATTGACAGACAAACAAACAAGCTAACTTAAGAGAAAATATGATCACTAAAGAACCTCATCTGTTTTGAAGACTCAACATCTGTCCATTTTCTATCTACGCTGGACATATAATTTACGACATTCGGATTGGAGTTTACAAGCAATTTCAAATATGGAAGTAGCTACCTATTTCTTTGTGAACATACAATGGTTATATACAGTACAGACATTCTGATGGGAAGATGTTTAAAATTCACCCATGAAAATACTAATGAAAAGGTAATCTTTACAAACTTAACTCTCTCACAGAAAAAAAATGCCAGTAAGGCCATTAGTTTATGCCTTTAGTGACTATTTAAAATATGTTTAAAATTCTTTTTTAGGGGGGCCTGAGTTGCTCAGTCGGTTGAGCGTCCGACTTCAGCTCAGGTCATGATGTCGCAGTCCGTGGGTTCGGCCCCGTGTGGGGCTCTGTGCTGACAGCTCACAGCCTGGGGCCCGCTTCAAATTCTGGGTCTCCCTCTCTCTCTGCCCCTCCCCCACTCATTCGTTCTCTCTCTCTCTCTTTGTCAAGAATAAATAAACATTAAAAAAATTTCTTTTAATTCTTTTTTAGGCTAAGCTTTCAATTAGGCACAATAAATGATTCTTAAGAAACAACAAAATTGGACTATATTTATTTCAGTCTTTACAATTGCTGAAAAATTAGACTTTACTGCTTCCCACTTATGTTTAGTGTTTCCTGTTCACAGGTGAATGCATATAACGTGTAAGTAATAAGCCTACGATTCTCTTATGCATAATATGAAAGGCAGTAAAAATAAATAAAGGCAGTACAAAACATGTCCTCCTCCCTTATGTTTTAAATGCTACTAAATGTTGTTGATAAGTGATAAAGCGTTTGCATTTCCATATACAACATCTGAGATTTATACATCATATGGGGAGCGAGATCTTGGGTTTCAGCAGTTAATTCCACACAGCGGTATCAAGAGTAAATGGAGAGCAATTATACTGGGACATGATTGCCCCTCAAAGGCTAGCTAATAAGTTTAAACAAACTACGATCATAAATGTTCTAATCTTTCTGCCCTGCTGGAAAACATCATTTCCCCACCGCACACCACCCTCAACAAGTCTTGTCAATCTTCAAGTAATGTTAAGATATAAATAAAATATAAATGTTAAGGCTCTTTAAAGAAATGAAAGTCTTAAGTGAACGGTAGGAAAATAGGTTGCCTGAATTACTTCTCAAAGCAATGATATTTAAAAAAAAAATTTTTAACGTTTATTTATTTTTGAGACAGAGAGAGACAGAGCATGAATGGGGGAGGGGCAGAGAGAGAGGGAGACACATAATGGGAAGCAGGCTCCAGGCTCTGAGCCATCAGCCCAGAGCCCGACGCGGGGCTCAAACTCAAGGACCTCGAGATCGTGACCTGAGCTGAAGTCGGACGCTTAACGAACTGAGCCACCCAGGCGCCCCAAAGCAATGATATTTTTAATTGGCTTGAATATATCCATTAACAGCATTCTTTAGCAATAGCTAGCTTTCTAGCAACAGTGTCAAAATTAAACCGAAGATCCTGAGGCAAAATGTCTAAAAAGAGAAGCTGAACCTACGTTAGAACAGATTCGAGAGACACACTTTTATTCAAAACAGGGACTGAACTGGACTCTAAGGGCTCTAGCAGAAGTTTCATTTGTGAGGAGAGATTCTTCTTCAACACCTCGTTATCATTCGTTTTTTCAACCGTATTGAAAAATACCTACTTCCCTACCATCTGATCTCAGAGAAGACTTTGAGGATATAACTGTCAGGTTGGACATTGTCAGAGGCCACAAGAAGATTTGAGAGTCCTTCTTTATGGTATTTGCACTGTTTATAAGAGTGTAATCCCCCAGCCAGCAAATGGACCAGCTGCATTCATGACCTCCCAGCCAGTAAACAGACCTGTTTGAACATAGCATTTCCTTGAAAATTCTTGTCCGTGAAACCCAGTTTTGATGTTGAAAATTCTCTACCTATGTTTCCTCTAAGTCCATCCATTCCTCTTCCAAGAGAAATGGAACACTGTCCCCCCAAATGGAAAAAAAAAAAGATACAGAAACAAATGCCTGGGAGGTCAAGGAGAGCAGGAGAAAACTAAGAGGAAAAAAGAAAACTTATACTTAAATTAATTGCAGCAAGTTTAACAGTATTAATTACCTTGACAAATGGCTATTACTTTTATTCTCACGTTGAGATAGGGCTCTTTAAGAAAGATATGCACTACATAAGCCTTAAGAAAAACTAAACTGCATGATTTAAATTTACACAGATCTATTTCTGTACATCTCCACAAACTATCAACTATTTTATAGCAGTTCTCATACTTCACAATTTGACTACAATATTGTATTCTCATTAAGTCAACCAGAATAAAACAACACAAGTCAACCGAAACAAGCAAAAAAATTCTGATGAGGCAATATACCGATAAAACAAAAACAAAACCTGATATAAGTGTGTATTAAAACTTGTAGTCATTAACAAGAAACTTTTCATTCAGTACTTTCTGCCAAAAGAAAATACTTATAAATGAAGGATGAAAAACAACATACAAAAAAAGTCTGAGAAACACCAGAATCATCCCTTACACATGGAGAAACACAATTCTACTCTCTCTACACCACAAGAGTCAAACTAAAATGCCAGGGGAAACTATCCTTTAACATATCAGGGAACAGAGAAGTGAGAATAGAGACATTTCAGTGAGCCCACTACAGTTTGAAGATCATTAGGAATATGAAAACAACACTCGGGCACTGGAATGACCGGATAAAAAACTTACAAATACAGGGATAGAAAAGACTCCCATTATGAAAGAAAGACATTCAAATCTATACAATCTGTGTTGAAAAAAGCAGATAAGAGCAGTATACCACCTAAACAAATCCTCTTCTTTAATATGTATGGTTCAGCACATCAACCTTAATTATGTGAGAATACGTTAGAGTGCATGATAAGAAAAGTTTCAAAATTCAGAGTAAATAAAAATATATGTTTTGCTTACCTTTTAAATGTTCTTTCTCCTCTTTTCTATGCCAGTCCAGATGCTTGGGTATAGTTCCTCCCTGCCAGTAGATGGAGATAGTAAAATTGAGTCTTTTGGTGACCTCGCATCCTAATCTAGGTGGTTCAGAATCTTCAGTTTCAGATTTTGGAAGTAAAAAAATTTGAATGATTGAAAAGACACATAAAGCTTGTAAAAATTATTATGTGAGTCAGTTAAATGAACTTTTATTCATGGTCATTCGTACCAATCTTTAAGGGAGAGGGTCTTGGCTGGCATAGAAAAAAATAAAAGAAAGAGCATTATTTTGTAGGATATATTCCCTTGACTCTTCATTCTTCCCAGAGTTTGCTCATTTACTTAACAAATATCTACTGAATATCACTCACTAGTAGGCTGCAAGTTACTAGCCAGATGCTTTCACATACATTATTTATTTAATGTTTTTAACAACCCTGTGAAGTGATTATTATCCCCAACAATCTTGTTCCAGAAACTGTATCTTTTTTAGTTCCACATGGTGAGCTGACTCTTGCTTGCCAAGTTTCTGTAGTCTTCCTGATGTTCAGTTAACGGCTTCACAGATTTAGGGAGAATGAGTTTCTTCCTCCTACTGATAAAGGAGACCTTGAAGTTGTTGAAAACTCACTTGCCATTGATAAAAACTGTTTATGATTTATTTTGTTTCAAATTAATACATGTCCTCTAAAAGCTTCCAGGAAGAAATTCAAAGGATAAGTTATAGCCATTTTACAGAGGTTAAACTGATCATCTGAAACGTAATGGGGTTCACGGGAGTAGCGCTGAATGAAATAGTTTTTCTTTGAGAAATTGTGCATTTAAGATCAAATTCATTGGGATAAACATTAAAATTTGTGATTATCAATAATCACTTATAAAAATAGTAAAATTAGTAACATTTTCCAAAGCTAGTAGAGGGTACTGGTACCTCCTGAGGACAATAAAGGAGCAGTCTAGAAGAATATTCAAAACTGATTTGAATACTGATGACATTACAAAATAAGTGGTCCTATTTTCCTTACTCAGTTTCAGAAACAATTCTATTTGTTAATTAAATAGAATATGTCCCTTATCCTTATCACAAATAAAGCCTGGGTTTCACTATTCCTGGTAGTCGTGGTCTGCAAGGTGATTCCAACATAATATACCTTGGGCAGATCAGGTAGTACACAGCCACTCGAACAGAAATACCAAGTTTGATCAAGAATGGCTGATTAAAGGGGCGCCTGGGTGGCGCAGTCGGTTGGGCGTCCGACTTCAGCCAGGTCACGATCTCGCGGTCCGTGAGTTCGAGCCCCGCGTCAGGCTCTGGGCTGATGGCTCAGAGCCTGGAGCCTGTTTCCGATTCTGTGTCTCCCTCTCTCTCTGCCCCTCCCCCGTTCATGCTCTGTCTCTCTCTGTCCCAAAAATAAATAAACATTGAAAAAAAAATTTTTTTTAAAAAGAATGGCTGATTAAAATAAAACCACTCACTTTTTACACAGTTGCCTTAATCACTCTGCTCAAATGAATAAGGCAATGGCATATCTCTGTATAGTTCTTAGAGAACTCTGCCCAAATGAATAAGGCAATGACATATCTCTGTATAGTTCTCACAATGATTTTCAGATTATAGAACACTTTCTTATATCTTTTTTTTTCTATCCCACAACCTTAAAAACCAAGTGCACTATGCAAGCTTTATTATTGTGAAAATAGTGTTGGTTGGCACAGTACGTTGATCATATAATTTCTTGTCCACACTAATACATTTTTAAGAATAAAGGAGGATGGTATTCTTAATTGTGTCCCCAATTAATGGTCCCTAGAAAATACGGACATACGACTACCCTAATGAAAAATGACAACATTAAGCTTCAATCCAGAGCTTTTGAGTCTAAATCCTATATTCTTTTCACTCTGCCAGGAAATCTTTCAACATCTATGTGATTAATTCTTAAGCATATGTTTTCCTATTAGTATCCTTGTTCAACATAGCCCACTGAGAGCTTTTTCTTTCTTTTCATAAACTTGGTAATATTATTACATTTATAGTACTTTATTTAAGGTAAGCTAAAGCAAAAAACAGAGATTCTGAAACCTTTTCCGTTTAACTGCTTTTTAATGGGTTGTGAGGTGTTTCTAATATAACCAATGAAGCAGGAGACGTTCTGACCAATTATTACTGATTTGCTGGATTCTGGCTCCATTCCACTGTTCAGAACAATAGGTTTGACATTAATTCTATTCCTAATTGTAAACATTCTTCCAGAATTTGGTACTCCTTAAATTCTACATTAACTTAGAGATCATTGACAACATGTTTAAGGATTAGGATTAAAAATTATGGAAAACGGGGACACCTGAGTGGCTCAGTCAGTTAAGCATCTGACTCTTGATCCTGGCTCAGATCATGATCTCATGGTTTCCTGGGTTAGAGCCCTGCCTTTGGCATTGCAAAGACAGCAAGGAGTTGGCTTGGGATTCTCTCTCCCCCTCCCCCACTTGTGCACGCACTCTCTCTCTCAAAATAAATAATAAACATTAAAAAAAATTAAAAGAAATTATGAAAATGAAACTGTACTAAAACATAAAAACTGCTTATCCTTCACAATGAACGCAAGTCTCGCCTGTCTATTCATTTACTTACTTGATTATTTAGTTTTTAAGTATCTGTATGTCATTCAATTAAACTCTAAAAGATTGTGGATTTTTGCCTATATTTTGGTTTGTTTGGTTTTCATTTTTGTTTGTTTTTACTGGTATTGAATCCCTGAAAGTACAACACAGTGACTCACACATAATAAATAATAAATGTTTGTTGACTGGCTGAACTGCCTAGGAATAAAGCCCATGTTGCACCTGCAAGTCTATTTAGAACAAAATTTTGTGCATGAAAAGGATGAAATATGGCTTTATTACTGGCCTGTCATTATTTTCCAAAGATCGCTGGCTTGGGAAGAATTGACTAAAATCCCTCACATTATATGGAGAGAAACCAGCAGCCCATTGCATGCCATCAGATAGGTTTCTATGGAATAAAGTTATGTTAAATTCATATTTGGAATTGCTTTGCCACGATTTCTAAAATGAAACTTCCAGCAACTGCAAGATTTCACATAAAGAGCATAATATTCAAGGGAAAAAAATTGTTATTCCTTTCTGAAATCAAAGTTAAGTATCTGTTTTGAAAAATAAGATCCCCAGTCTCTTGGCTAGACTTTGGAAACACACATATCTACTAGGCAACACAAAATCTGAGATTTTTCTCTTCACAATTCCCTTTCTTACCACAATTCCAGGATCAAAATTTTAGTTAGCCTTATGCTTTAAATTTTCTGTGCCAGATGACAGGTATAAAGGGTAACGGTATGGTAGAGTAATACAGTAGCACCATTATGGTAAAGGGCATGCCAGCAGGATGATCTGGACAGAAGAATATAATAATGTAGGAAGTTTCTGAGACAAAAACAAACCTTGACATGATTTGCTAAATAATGTCTATAATCCTCTGTTCTTTTATAATTGCTCCAATTATAAAACTAGGCTTCAGAATTCCTCAAGTATGTTAAACTTCTGAACCAAGTATTTAAAAACAAGAACTAGGTTGTTTTGTTTTGTTTTGTTTTGTTTTGTTTTTATCCTTTTAAACCAATGGGTTGAGAAAGTTTTGAGCATCTGATGAAAGATATGGGTGCTGAAACCAGAAAATTATATATCTAAAGACAAGCTATTGTACTTTTCACACGATGGCGTACAATTTCATAGATTTCATCCAGCCCCTAAAAACTACGTAGGAATCCTTTTATCTATGAAATCAAGGTTAAGAACACTGTCTCCAAAAAATAACTTGTCCATTATAAAAGCAAAACGATGAGTTCTTATTCCAGAATCAGGTGGGCTAACAGTGCCACTTCGGTAAACTCAGTGCAGAACAGTAACAGATTTAGTAATCAGGCATTAAAAAAGAAATGCATTCTAAAGGATTAACTTGAGTTTTGGAATGAGCTGGAAAAAAATTTAGATACATGTATATATGGGTAGGTATTGTGTTTTTTTACATAAAAATAATGACAATATTTCACAAACTTCCAATGCAACTGTATAAAAGTATTTAAAATATTTTCTAGAAAAATGTACCTAAAATATGGAATTTAAAACAACAGCAGAATTCTTGATATACTAAAAAATGTATTATCTGATCTAAGGAAATTTTAAACATTTGTTATCAAGAAATTTACAGGGGCATCTGGGTGGCTCAGTAGGTTAAGTGTCCAACTCTCAATTTCAGCTCAGGTCATGATCTCACTGGTTTGTAAGATCAAGTCCCACCTAAGGGCTCTATGCTGTCATCACAGAGCCTGTTTAGAATTCTTTCTCTCTCTTTCTCTCTGCCCTTCCCCTGCATGCACACACGTGAGTTCTCTCTCTCTCTCTCTCTCTCTCTCTCTCTCTCTCTCTCAAAACAAATGAATAAACTTTAAAAAAGAGAAATGTATACATAAAAGAATATAGCAGATGATTTCATTACACTCTGACATTTACAAGAATTTATTTACTATCATACTTTTTAAGTGCGAAGGACAAGAGCAGGTGCCAATTTCAGAGCGCTGATAGTGGATTAGAAACTGGTAGGCACTCACGTGAACTATCTCACAGCAATGCTGTGAGACAGACTTTATCACCACTACTCTACCAAGGAGAAAACTTCTAACCGGACCAAGACATCATGAACCAAGTGAAAACAACAACAAAATAACAAATGTGGGTCCCACCAGGGGAGATGCTCTGAGCTGCAGGAATGGATTGATGACAAAGCTGTTTTCTTTCAATGCTCTCATCAATACTACCCCTAGGATGAGTAGGAGGAGGAGCTCATGGACTTTAAAAAAGGTGGTGGTTGTCCTGATCCACGTAGGTGGGTCAGACAGCACAACACCTATCTCAGTTGATCCTACTTCTTTTGTGACTGAATTAATAGTGATTCGTTTTCAGAAGATACTTAAGACAATATTAGAAATTTCCCTCAATTTTTTTTTTTTAAACAGCAGAAAAGCCTGTTCACTCAGGTCGAAAAGCAGTAACACAAGAATCGCATATGTTGTTATGTTTGGATCTTAAAGAACTGTTATAACAATATAATTGAAATCTTTCACCATATTTTCTATTTCATAAAGAAGAGGAAAGAAAGTTTAAAAAAAATTGGTGTGTGTGTGTGTTCATGCACACACACACACACGCATTTAAGTTCCACATTTGTAATTAACATTTACACTCAACACTATAAACTGAAACAGTGTTTTCTTGATAATTGTGCAGTAAGTAGGTTTCTCTTTCAGTCCTTCAGTGAGCATAGTACAAGGAATTCATGGTAAAACGGATACAGTGGAAACATTATAAATCATCATTGGGTTCAGGATCATGTAATGTAGGAATCATCATTACTTCTCTACTGTTATTGAAGAATGTAAGAGGGATGAAAAAGACACTCATTAACTGTGATCTCCTTCCTATTTTTTCATGTACCCTCTCCCCATAAAAAAGTGTAATATAACAGTACAGTATAAAAGGTCCAATATAAAAAAAAAAAGTCCTAAAGAGGGGTGAAATTTTAATTTAAAAAATTTGATTACTTACAAAGTTTATCTTTTAGTGAAAAGCAAAATATTTTAGCATGTGTATTAAGCTGAAATATTTAGTAAATCACATACAGGGCACATTCTTTTTTTTTATTATTTTAGAGAAAGAAAGCATGTGCACACATTCAGGGGAGGGGTAGAGGGGCAGAGAGAATCTCAAGCAGGCTGCACATTCAGCATGGAGCCCAATGTGGGGCTTGAACATGGGATCATACCCTGAGATGAAATCAAGAGTCGGACACTCAACCGACTGAGCCACTCAGGGACCCCGTGTACAGAACACATTCTAAGTAGAATTAGATTTCAGAACGATGCCTAAGTAACAAGGTGAGTAAGTATTCACTGACTGTCTACTCGATTAAGGTCATAAGGCATGGAGCCAGCCTGCTGCAGTGGAGTCCTGGCTCATAGTCACAGACTCCAGTGTTATTTACTTGAACTACAAAGCTCTCAGCAATATTGCTAGGTGGCCCTTCTACTTCTTGAACGAAGTGACTTTTAAAAGCATATGGTAAGTCTCCATATTCACAGTCTTTAAGATTTCTTTTTGCTTCAGGAGATGGTGGTGGTTGGTGATGATGCAGGTGGTAGAAAGCTAGTATGCTAACATCATGGCCAAGGTCAAGTGGACTTCATTCAAGGGAAGTTATCTATCCAATCTCCCACACCCTGCTGTCACAAGAAGCAAGTCAATCTAGAGGAGGTTTAGAGACCTGAAAAACATTCACCATAACCTCATGAGGTTCATATTTGAAGTGATTTGTCTCTCTTGCTGTTTATGAGCATGTGATTATAGCTACTTTTTATGCTTTCCCTATATTAGACAGAGTTCCTAAAATTAAAACCATAAAGCCAAAGGAATCAGTGAAAGTGCTAAGAATCTATGCAAGTGTAAAAAAAATGTGAACGTTAGAATTCAAGCAAAAAAGATCACATCATCTGATTCACTGATAAAGGTAACGTCATGTGAGAAGATCAAATGTTTTGTGACACAAAAGGCAGTATATTAAATATTATGAATGGCATACATCTGCGAGTTTTAGTGACACTTATAGCTGTCACTAAAAAGAAAGGAAAGCATTTTGAAACTTCAAATGAAGTATTTTTTTTTTTTATCTAAAGTAAAACTAATTGTTCAACTGGAAATTAATCCATCATGTTATCACTTTAAAGTCAAATAAAGGGGCTCCTGGGTGGCTCAGTCGGTTAAGCGTCCGACTTCAGCTCAGGTCACGATCTCACTGTCCGTGGGTTCGAGCCCCGCGTCGGGCTCTGTGCTGACTGCTCAGAGCCTGGCGCCTGTTTCAGATTCTGTGTCTCCCTCTCTCTCTGCCCCTCCCCTGTTCATGCTCTGTCTCTCTCTGTCTCAAAAATAAATAAATGTTAAAAAAAAAATTAAAGTCAAATAAAATTTCAGCCCTGCAAAAATAAATTGTTCTGAAAATGATCCCTGTGTGCAAACATTGCTATTTGAGAATTATCTGTCACCGGCATTGAAAATGCAAAGGGCAGGTCAGTGCATCTGATATGCTTTACAATGAACAAAAACACCCAAGGGGAAATAAAAAATGTAAAACAATTCTCACAAAATTAGAAGCAAACTATGTTTTCAATACACAGATAATCAATACACACGTTTTCGAGGCTGATTTTAAAATTGTTTTCTATCAGTGAGCCACCAATTACCAATGGTAAGACATGACAGCTACTGATTAATCTTTTGACTGCTTCATTTTTATTACACTATCTGGCACTACTTTCTAGTTCCTTTCCTACCTTACATATCCTAGCTTCTACAGCACTGGATCCTTTTATGCTTGGAGTTGGGTCTTATCCAAGATTTTATCCTCAGTCTTCTTTCTATACTCTCCAATTTTTGGTGACCTAAAATACTTCCTGAATTTAAATATATACCATTCATAAGCCTATGCCCTTTAAATCTGTAGCAATAGATCAGAATTATCTCCTAAGTCACAAAAGCACATTCCCAAATGTCTCACTGGCCCTTTACATCAATATATCCTACTCCAAACTCAGGATCGTTTATGAGGGCTCATTCTCTTCTGCTTTATTTTTGCATTTCTATTAATGGAATTATCATTTCACTAGCCAGTTAGCCTCCAAATGTCATCATTTTCACTTTCACTTTTGTTTATGACATTTTATGTGGTCACCTTGATATGACTGAGATGAATTTTAAATAAAACATGGTCTGGCGCATGGCCAATGCCCAGTACATACTACTTAATGCCATTCTTGCAACCATCTTCCAGACTATTCAGTCTGCTCAAATTGCAATCTTCCCCTTTAATACTCAGTTTTCTAGCCTCTTGAGTTTTGTCATCTTCAAGCAACAGTGTTTGTGTACTACTCAGACCTATCCTGAAGTGAAACGGATATCCTGTATTAAAATGAATGCTGAAAATCTCATACTTCCTTAAGGAATAAACATAGGAAGTAAACATATATCACTAAATATGCTTATCCATGCCTGATTTTATTGGACTAAATTTTCAAGTGAACAAAATGAAAGGAAGGCTGGTTCTTTTTTTTTTTTTTTTAACTGTGGTATCATTTTTGTCATGCACATACACGTAAAAGTTTAATTTTAATATCCAAATTGTGAGTTGTTTGTGTCTTATTTAAGAAACTAGAACTTAAAATGTCAAAAAGTGATTCTTTTATATGTCACCTGGAATATTTAAAAAAATATTTATGATGTGAGTCCTACTGAATTTTTTATATTTTCACATTTGGACGGGCCAATCTAAACATCACATTTTATACAGTTCGGATTTTCCCCATTCTTTGTCTAATATATTAAAATGCTATACATCTGTGAATTAATTTCTGATCTTTTTATTCTTTTTCACTGTATTATTTACCTATTCTTGTACAAAAACACCATTTAATTACTATGTCTTTATAATAAGCTTTAACGCCTTGACTACTTATGGCCTTTGCTTTTCTACATCAGTTTTCAGATGAGCAGATCAAAGTCCATGAAATTCTTACAGAATTTCATTGAAATTATGTTTAATTTATAAAATTACTTGGGGGATATTTTACAAAACTATAATCTTACCTTCCCCACCAGTAAGCATGGTATTCCTCTGCCCATTTATTTTGTGACAACATCCCAAAGCCAAAACGAAAGGTAACAAATGCACAGCGGAAAAAGTAATCTATGCCATATTCCTCAAAACCATCAGATGTTAAAATGTTCTAAATTGTGGTTCTCTTACCTATCACCAAAAGAGACACCACCCTACTTTAAGTCACATTCACAGCCTTTAAGCAATTCTCCAGCTTCAATTTCAGTAGAGTTTTATCTTTAAAAAAAAAATATTTACTTATTTTGAGAGGGAGACGGACCATGTGCACTCAACCCACATGGGAGGGGCAGAGAGAGAGAAACAGAGAGAAAGAGAGACAGAGAGGGAGTCCCAAACAGGCTCCCTGCCTTCAGCAGCATGGGGCCACATCTTAGGAACTCTGAGATTATGAACTGAGCCAAATTCAAGAATCAGACACTAAACCACTGAGCTACCCAGGCACCCTGAGTTTTAATTAACCTCACAAACATCTTCCACATCTTTTATTTTTTTAAGATGAATTACAATGTAGCGATTGTGTAGTTGTTGTGAACAGGATAGTTTTTTCATTATATTTATCACCCACTCTTCATCACACCACTTGATGTTTTCCCTTAGTACTTAAAACTCTCTGAAATCATCTTACCTAACATATGTTTGCTTTATTGCCCTTCTCTCCCTTCCAGAAGATAAGTTCCTTGAAAACAGGGATCTTGCATGTATCTTGTTGTATTCCCAATAACTAGAACAGTACATCGCCAAAAGGAGGTACACAATGTATATTTGTTGAATTAATATATTCCTATCTATCTAATGCTATGCCTTAACTGTCACTATATAATGGACTGTTTGTCTTAACTGTTTTTTGATTCTGTAATCCTGTCATACATTATGAGGACACCAAAAGGGCTGAAATCATAGCCAGCAGCCAGTAATAAATTGAGTCTACTAAACAAAATTGATGGACTTACTTCCCCATTTCATGCCTCTACCTATTCTTCTCTTCACTTCTTTCTACACATTTATCACACAAGTCTTTTTTTTTTCCTCTTCTTTTACCATAATAGAATTTTCTTTTTCTTCTCCACCCTCCTATCCATTTATCTTACCCAAGGGAATCTCATTAGAACTTTAAAGTTTCAAGCATTTCAAGACAGACAATATGTCATAGTGCTATACTATATATAACATATGTATATATATATATAATATATATATATTATATATATATAACTATACATAACATATATACTATATATGTTATACCACAAGGCTGAAGTGAACTTAAAAAAAAGTTTCTGTCTTAAATCTTGAATGAAAAGATGAGCACATGACATATTATTGTCTTCTACTTCTAAGAAAGTTTCCTTTTGAGGATGTGGTTCCTGTGAAATTAGCTCTTCTCCATAATCTTCTTGAAGAAGGTGTTATCTTTGCTACATTTAAATGGCTTTCATCCTCGTCATCTATAAATACGTTGATATTGCAAAGTTGTTTCCACGAGGCTTATTAATCCAAGATTTAGTTTTTTAATGAGATACGGAATGAATGCTTCAAAAGAATGCTCAATCCCTATGAAGTTGATACATAAACACCACGCAGATTAAGAAATCCTTTTAATACAGAGCCATTTCCTAAAGCTAACTAAGTATGTTTTCTCACCAGTACATGTTCGCACAGTATTCCAAAGTTTAACCCAATTATATTGCCATTTACTTGTATGTTATACCTTGCTATCATTATATGACAAAAAAAAAAACTATGCTTTGTAAAACTGTTGGAAAATTTATTAAAGAAACTGTACAAAGGAAAAACTAGTGGTGAAAACATAATAGAAAACACTGAATGCTGAATGATTCAAAATACTAAAAGTAAATTTGTGGAGGGAAAATCCCATAGATAAACAAAATGGTTGCTCGCAAGCAAGAGCTGTTTTGTGTATAATGTATGGTGCAAAGAACACCACAGTGGGAAGAAAAAGGCCACTATCCTTTACTATTAACTGCTTACCTTGTAGGCATCTCTTACACAGATACCAACGTAGGGTTTTAATCAGCATATGATGGAAAGTGGTATAAGAAATGCCTTGCAAATATTAGCACTAAAAAAAAGAGACAAATGGAAGAAACTGAAAAAAAATCCAGTCAATATATAGATGAACATGTCTAAAAAGGATTAGATTTAAAACTATTTTTCAGGCAAAGACTGGAAATCAACAAAACAAGCAATCACAAGGATCCAGTGAGTGTAACCAAAACTTTAATGTGCCATTCCAAGTTTCTGACTTACAAATTTGACTGAAGATAAGGGATGATGCAGGTATAATAAAAAAATACAATAAAAATGAATGAAGATATTTACGTTTTTAATGGACCATGGATAAGAGATCTCACCTGTAACCACCTTCAACTATTTTAAAGCTTTCAATCGTCTTTGCTCAGTATGGACATCCTAATGTTTTTGCATATGGATTAATATAAACTATGTTCACAACACTAAATTCAAATGAAAATGAGTTAAAGACAGAATCCAGGAAAATCATTTATTATGCTTAGAATATACTGTCTAAGTACTTTAGACCCAAGCTTAAATAAGAACTATTTTAAACATTATTTCAAATTAAGTGGATTCTATGGATGATTTATGAAACTTATAGACTAGCCTGTAACACTTAAGTATTATTTTAAATAAACACTGAAATACTGATCATGTGTTGTATACAGAAAGATACAGGTGACATCCAAGGATACACTGATTTCACACCTAAAATTTGTACTACCGTCTATTATGTAAGTCTGAAGGCTATTTCTCAGTTTTTCTAATAAGTCTACACTCTTTTGGTTCTCAGTAATTCAATGGCACTTTAAAAATATGTAATAAACTAAAGCATAAATAACAAAAAAATGTAACTTAAGGTTACAAAAATAAACCATTTAAGAAAAACCACATATAATATACCATCACTAAAACTCTTTAATTTACCACTGTTGATTAAAAGTAATAGTTTTGCCCACTCTGGTTCTAACTGGACCACTTTAATGCAAGAGTTGCATTTACTGTGCTTGTATCATATATGATAATATAGTGAAATTTATTTGTACACACACACACACACACACACACACACACATACACACACACATCAGTAAACCCATATGCAAAACAATATGCCACAGGTGTGAATTTCTGGGTAACCAGAGCATGCGTCTATGGCTTAGAAGAAATTCAAACAAGACTAGATCTTGAAATCCAAAAAAACTGATGAAGGATATGTTTTTTCTAGCACATACATTACTAAACATTATTGGTGGTATCGCTTTGATGCACTCCAATTGGAATACCCCGTTGACTCAAAGCTTCAAAGGGCTGGCCAGAGTCTGACTTCTTGCACAAAGCCCCTGGACCTATATAGCACACAATGATCTCATCCCATCTGAACTCCTGAGGCACATCTGTCAGACTCACACATTTTGCAGTTTAAGCTTAAAGGCTTTCAGGATATGTTTAGGTTTTATCTCTTAACTAGACTGAAAATCAGTTAAAGCCACAAAATATATCTTGCTATGTTTTCCTTTCAACATTCCACATTAATGCCACTGAATATAAAATTTAAAATGATTTGATCTTTGATAAGAAAATACTTCTGCATACAATAAGCATTTAAGTACACATGCATTTCAGGATTGCTATGAATTACAAAAGTCATTTGTACTGTTAGTCTTTTTAAAAAAACTCTTACACTGAAAGCACATATACAATGCAAAATGCACAACAAGATTTACAAAAACACAAAGCATTGACTATTTATTGTGAATGCTCCCTTTCCAAAGCTGGCTTTGTCCAATGACTTTTTACTCATCAATATTAGTAACTCCTTAGGAACAGGTTGAGGACAAGCAGTTTGTCCATTGCACTCATCCCCCGACCTCCCACCCCCAAAGTGATGAGGACAGCTAGCCCCTCCAGGCTGCTCAGTTCAGAATCCTTACTCTGGTCACTGTTTCTAAAAGTGTGGTAACTAGTGGTCCTTAATATAATTTTGGCTAGTACATAAAAAGGGCATGGTCTTTCTTTATCTTAATAGTGGATAATTCACTTCAAGAGATATTGCATATATAAAAATTATATTTTGCTTCCATGGGCATTTCCTACAGCTTCTCTTAAAACTTTATTTAAGAAAAAAAAACTTTCTCAATGTAAGAAAAAATACTTAGTGAATAGTGCCACAGGCAAATATGATTTTGTAAAAATTGTGAAAGTGTGGCCAAGTTTGAGATAAAGGCTATAGGGTCATGAAGAGGGAACAGTGGCTGATTTGTTCATTATTTAATATGAAAGGCTTCAAACCCTCTTTGGACTTACTATGCTCTTAATATACATTTGCAGAAAGCATAAAATGGATAGCTTTTGTCACCTCATTAAAAAAAAAAATGAAACATATCTTCTTTGAGCAAAAGACAGTCCTCTATGTAAAGGAGCAATTACAAGATTCTCAAGTCCCTGTGATCCAAAACCTTTTTGTTATTTACTAAATTGTCTGCAACAGCTCATTCCTAATTAACATACTGGAGGCCCAGACTCACCCATGAATTGCAACTATAAAAAAATTTGGTGTTTATTGTTACATATGCATATATCATCATTTGCAGTAGTGGTTCTCAGGAGATTTATAGGACTGACCAGAACATAGCATGGCCTAATACCAGACATAAAGTACCTTCCATGTTAAAATATCTAGCCTCGGGGCGCCTGGGTGGCGCAGTCGGTTAAGCGTCCGACTTCAGCCAGGTCACGATCTCGCGGTCCGTGAGTTCGAGCCCCGCGTCAGGCTCTGGGCTGATGGCTCAGAGCCTGGAGCCTGTTCCCGATTCTGTGTCTCCCTCTCTCTCTGCCCCTCCCCCGTTCATGCTCTGTCTCTCTCTGTCCTAAAAATAAATAAACGTTGAAAAAAAAAATATCTAGCCTAACAGCCTATTCGGCATTAGCTTTGACATGGGGCATTGGATTACGAGATGTTGCAGTTCCTGGGTGGCTCCGTCAGTTGAGCGTCTGACTCTTGACTTCAGCTGAGGTCATGATCTCACAGTTCATGAGTTTGAGCCCTGCGTTGGGCTCTGTGCTGACAGTACAAAGCCTACTTGGGATTCTCTCTGTCCCTCTCTCTCTGCTCCTCCCCCGTGTGCATGTGCACACTTTCTCTCTCCACCTCTCAAAAATAAATAAAACAAAAAAGACTATAAGATGTTCACAAAATGTGACAACAAAGTACACCACGTATTATATAGTTAATAAACTGTCTTAACTATAATTAACAAGTAAAGAAATGTTAATATATACCATAAAGACTGTCATCTTCAAATAATTTAAAAAGTAAAATATAAGGGAGCTTGGGTGGCTCAGTTGGTTAAGCATCCGACTTCAGCTCAGGTCATGATCTCGTGGTTCGTGAGTTCAAGTGCAAGTCCTGCATCGGGCTCTGTGCTGACAGCTCAGAGCCTGGAGCCTCCTTCAGATTCTGCATCTCCCTCTCTCTCTGCCCCTCCCCCGCAAGTTCTCTCTCTCTCTCTCTCTCTCTTTCTCTCTCTCTCCCTTCCTCCCTCCCTCAAAAATAAACATTAAAAAAATTTAAGTAAAATAGAACCATAGGCTGTGTATCAATATTTATTTGAATATTTAAAATATGTATTAAATATACAGCTTTGAAAACTCAAACATCAAAATGACCTTAAAGTGGTTTCTGAGATTAATCCTGGAAAACAAAAAAACTGAAATACAACTGAAAACTATGCCTAACAAAACAGATCTTACACAATCTGGGGGAGAATTTCCACAAAATGATAAGGTCAAAGCAGGTGAAATGAAAAGTAAATCAGCAGCTTAGCTACGATTTAGCTTAAGAAACAAAAAAGGGCAATCCATCTGGAATAAAAAAAGGGGGGGAAGAAAGATCCTGCCTCTTCCCCTTCACCTGCCTCTTAGCCAAAAACACTCAATTTATGCCAGACTAAATAAACATTCCTCTATTTTATAACTCATTTTTGAAATGCCCAGAAACATTTTATGTGTATACATAGCCTTTTAATATGTATGACCCTTCAGACAGTGCAATGATCAGAAAGCAAAACGAAAACAATGGATGAGTGCGAGTAGAAAGGAGAGATGGCAGGTATTCAAAATGCAGTGGAGGTGACTGTTAAGGTCAGGGTACCTTCAAGAATACCCCCGTTACCTGCACATAGCGGGATTTATAGATGTTCATCATGTCCTCCTTTTCATCAGAAAAACAGAATGTGGGGGCGCCTGGGTGGCCCAGTCGGTTAAGCGTCCGACTTCGGCTCAGGTCATGATCTCGTGGTTCGTGAGTTCAAGCCCCGCATCGGGCTCTGTGCTGACAGCTCAGAGCCTGGAGCCTGTTTCAGATTCTGTGTCTCCCTCTCTCTCTCTCTGACCCTCCCCCGTTCATGCTCTGTATCTCTCTGTCTCAAAAATAAATAAACGTTTAAAAAAAAAAAAGAAAAACAGAATGTGAGCAATGAAGATCCCTCACCTCACTGGAAAGTTCTGGGTCTAAGCATATCAACCTTCCCTCTGGTTTGAGAACTGATGAGAGAATATGACCATCATTCGAGTGGATGATGAGCCATTAAAAGAAGTCCACACATTCTGTTAGTGACCCCAGGACTCACCAGATGTCTCTTCATTCAAACAAGGTTAGCACAGAAACTTTAAGAAAGAATTTGAAAACTGTTTAATGTTACAAATGAAATGCCGAGGGTCCATTAACCCTGAGATGTGGGAAAAGTTAACAGAGAACACAAAGAAGGGAGATTCAACCTAAGAATGACAGATGCTCCAGAGGAAGAAAATATAAAAGTTGGAACAGAAACAGAATCAAACACAAATATTTTGTTGTGCCAGAAGAAAAACACAAACAAAACAATGACCTGAATAAGTAGATGAAGTTTCCCTGTGTCCATTGCACTTAATAAAAGAAACTCTATTCCTAATCATTTAAAATCACAAATGACTTGGGGCGCCTGGGTGGCGCAGTCGCTTAAGCGTCCGACTTCAGCCAGGTCACGATCTCGCGGTCCGTGAGTTCGAGCCCCGCGTCACGCTCTGGGCTGATGGCTCGGAGCCTGGAGCCTGTTTCCGATTCTGTGTCTCCCTCTCTCTCTGACCCTCCCCCGTTCATGCTCTGTCTCTCTCTGTCCCAAAAATAAATAAACGTTGAAAAAAATAAAATCACAAATGACTTTAAATCATAAAAATATGGGGCGGGGGAATCCCAAAGTAAATGTCAGATAACTTATTCTTTCTTCTCTTCTCAACACAGCTTTGAACTGGGACCATTTAATCCCCCACCTGATAGATGAGAAAACTGAATGAATCACAGAAAATTACACAAGACTCTGAGGAGGCACGATTTACATACCATAGTAAGAAGGAAAAGATTGAGGAGGTCTATAAAAACTTTAGTCACTGTACATATTGCAAAGAATCTTGGTTACCAGGGTTTCTTATTCCTCTGCTTAATTCTTTTTTAAATATGAAATTATAACATCAGTCCCTTCTTCATAATATAGGATTTCTGGCAAGAATTTTATAGCAGTGAATGCTTCAAAATATAGGTTATTTTTCATATTATGTTAAAAGCATCTTTACTAAAACTGTGAAACTTTGGAGTTTTTCTCATTGTTAATACTTTCTTTTCATTTACTAAAATACCCTCAAAACAAAAAATGGCAGCATAGTTCCTAAGCACAACCCTTCCCTCTCATAAGATAGAAGCTAAGAAACAGATGTTCAATTAACAAAAATCAATATATCTATACTCTGCTTTTCAACAATCAAAAACAATATGTAGTCTAAAACAGCATAGTCCATTTATCTAAACATCTCAAATTAATAACCTCAGTCTCACCTAATAATGATATAGCTTTCTAGGTAAGCAAGACATAATTTCATTTTCAACGCTGTTCTCTTTTAATCTAAAAATTACTGATGACGATTTGAAGGGGCACCTTCAAATGACCGGAACTAAATTATTCTGGGTATATTTTGACGTTATAATGGGATAAGTGATGCATGTACAGGTTATTTTTATTTTTTTTAACGTTTATTTATTTTTGGGACAGAGAGAGACAGAGCATGAACTGGGGGAGGGGCAGAAAGAGAGGGAGACACAGAATCGGAAGCAGGCTCCAGGCTCTGAGCCATCAGCCCAGAGTCCGACGCGGGACTCGAACTCACGGACCGCGAGATCGTGACCTGAGCTGAAGTCAGACGCTTAACCGACTGAGCCACCCAGGCGCCCCTGTACAGGTTATTTTTATAAAAATTTGTCTTCCTTCTTAATTCTGTCCCACAAATTTGCAAAAACTATTCTTATATCAGGTTATCAGTTGAACAAATAATATATGTAAAGCACTATTCAAGGCACTGTGGTTGTTAAAGACAAATTCCAATATTCTAGGAATGTACACTCATGAAATAATAAGGCAAAACACAATACACTACTTTATATTTTTATTCAATAAAATCCAAATGTCTGGTACAAACACTAAAGTGCTAAAAAATTCAGAAGAGGTAAAAGTGGAATAAAACGGAATATGTGGCTTCCTCTTCTAAGATCATCCTTTTTTTTTTTTTTTTTTTTTTTTTTTTTTAAATTTTTCAACGTTTATTTATTTTTGGGACAGAGAGAGACAGAGCATGAACGGGGGAGGGGCAGAGAGAGAGGGAGACACAGAATCGGAAACAGGCTCCAGGCTCTGAGCCTTCAGCCCAGAGCCCGACGCGGGGCTCGAACTCACGGACCGCGAGATCGTGACCTGGCTGAAGTCGGACGCTTAACCGACTGCGCCACCCAGGCGCCCCTAAGATCATCCTTTTTGATATCTCCAACCAATCCCAATACCATAATCTATATCCTTTCTGTTTTTTTTTTTTTTTTTTTTTTTTTTTTTTTGGCTTAATTCTGTTCACCCTTTATATCTCAGTACAAATGTCATTTGCTCATGATGTCATTCTCTCACTTACCATGTTAGGATCGGATCCCCTGTAATATGTTCTCCCAACATCCTATACATGTCTTCCATAGCACATATAATAAATGCAATTTAACTAATTCATTGTCTGCTTTTTGCCTACCCAATTAGAAGGTAAATTCCCTAGGGACAGGACTAAGTTTACCTTATTCACCATCATACTCCAGGGCTTACCACAGGACCTTACATGTGGAAATCAACTTAATAAGTATTTGTGAAGTTCGTAAGTGGATGGATGGGTAGGATAGATAAATGGCTATCTGTGAAAGGAGAGGATCGGGCGCCTGGGTGGCGCAGTCGGTTAAGCGTCCGACTTCAGCCAGGTCACGATCTCGCGGTTCCGGGAGTTCGAGCCCCGCGTCAGGCTCTGGGCTGATGGCTCGGGGCCTGGAGCCTGTTTCCGATTCTGTGTCTCCCTCTCTCTCTGCCCCTACCCCGTTCATGCTCTGTCTCTCTCTGTCCCAAAAATAAATAAACATTGAAAAAAAATTTAAAAAAAAAAAAAAAAAAAAAAGAAAGGAGAGGAGGCAAAATCGAGATTCACTGAGGGGGGATATGAGCAAGGGGTTGTCAAGTCCAGCCTAATCCAATCATTTTGTGCCTAGGGGTCATGATATGATTGAGAAAAGTAAGATACAACTGGAATATGGCAAACTGAATTTTATTGCCAATAAAATTCAACACGAGAATGATTTTAAATATTGTAATTGGCAAAATTGGTTGAGATTATGTAATTCCTTTGCTCAAAAACATTTATGGCTTCCCAGTGCAGAATGAAGGAACACAAAATCACTGGTCTAGTACTCAAAGGTTTTCTTGCTCCCACTCCCGCTGAAACAGAGTCTTTACCCAGTCTGCGCTTGCCATCTGCAGCACTATTCTCTAGTAAACAAACAGAGCTACAACTTTAGAATTAGAGAACACTTCACTTTACCACTCGAAGGGATTCCTATTCAAGCATTCCTATGTCTAATTAATCTTTGCATTTCCAAAGATTAACAAAGAACTTGACACCTTACAGGTCCTAAATGACTGAAATATGTCTGATTTTGAACCTTCCCAACCGTGTGCTAGTTATGTGATCATGACTAATTTACATTCCTGTACCCCAGATAATTCATCCGTAAATGTGGATAATATCAGCTTCCTTATAGGGTGACCTATGTACAGTATCTGCTTAAAAACTAGTTCCCTAATTTCCCATTCTTCTTCCTTTTGGAGGCTTCCTTACTGCTCTACACCGAAAAGTCTTGACGAGCCCTGAGAGTTTTACTTTGAAAACCGCAACAAAATTAAATCCTTAAATCATTCTCTCTTTGGATATCACAATAAGGAAAGGTTTGTCCTTGCTGGTTGATAAGAGTAACTAATAATTTTTGTTATCTCCACAAGGCATTTTGAAAAACTTACTTTTACATCTATAAATAAACAAATGATCTACCAAGACACGAAATCAATCCCCCAATCCTTTCTAGCAAAACCAGGTTGGGAAAAGCAAAGTGTTTTAGATTCCAATTCCTTGTTGCCTCTGTTAAGTTGCTTACTTTCTTGAATCTCCCTAACAGTGACAAAGGTAACAAAAATGAATACTTCAAAAGCACGAAAAATAAAACAAGAGGGTGTCACTAGCAAATATAGTACATTAATAAAAAAGAACACAGCTGCTTATCAGATCTCTGTTTAAGCTTTATACAAACAATGGGGGTATTTTACCAGAAATTCCAATATTCTAAAACATGACTTATGAGCATTTTCTAGCTACTAGATAGAACATGCAGATTTTCACTGTTTTGATTTTCAATAATAACACATTATTTTTCCTTTCCTGAAATAAATTTAGTTCCTTCAAAGCCTCCAGTAATGTGCAAAGTAAAAATTCTGTGCCACTTCTTAACTGGCCTTCACCCCTTGCTATTTGCATCGGACCTGAGTCCTAGCACACTCACAAGGTAAAGGTCACCTTTGGCAAATAGTACCCACTCTAATCTTGAGGGGAAGTGAAGGATCTCCATCTCCACAGGCCATTCAGAATTAATCCACCCTGATTTTCAGCCGAAGATTAAAGGCATGTATTCTTCTGTGAGTCCCTAAAGATCCCTTCCCTTCGTTAAGGTTATATCCTACCTGGAGATTGCTTCTGAGAAGGAAAACTAAACAAGATCAAGAGGAAACCTGTGGGAAGGCAAACACTGCAAGGGTAGCTTTCATCTGTGAAAGGCACTTCCTATCTTCTCATCGGACTTCCTTGTTGCTCAGCTATAATGATAATCCGTAAGGCGGAGTTCATGGCTGATCCCAAGGTAAAAGAGACAAGAAACAGACCCCATATCTAGGCACTAGTCTAGGTTTGTGGGAAAGACCTTCTCTGGTTTCTAAGTCCTCATGCAGAAACTCCGTGGACTGGTAATGAAGAATGTGCCTTTTTCCTGAAGTATCCTGCTGCTAACAGATCACACAGAACCTAGCCTGGGAGGCAGTTAGATTTCACCACACTAGAGGTAAATCTGACACAGAGAAGAGTTTCCGGCCATTTCTCTTTCTAACATGTAATACTTTAAATAGTCAATAACAAAACTAACTATAACCAGTGAAAGGAGTGTCTGTATTAAAAAAAGTAGAATAACCACCAGATATATTGCCCCTTCAATACTTTCTACATAAAAGATTACAGAAATAAAAGTAATCACAAATTTCAATTGGCTTCTCTTTTTATTTGTCCACATAAATACCTTCTCAATGTTTCAATTTAAATATCTGTTCACTGACGTGGTAATTATTTACAACCATGAAAAAAAGAAATTTTAACATTTAATTAAAAACACATGAAATTCAATTTGTTAATATCCAAGTACACCCATACCACATACACATTAGGAAACTAGTTAGGTGGAAAGCATTTTATGAAATAAACAGATTAATGAATATTTGAGCCTATTCCACAATGGATCAAGTTTTCAATCCTCTTTTTCAACAATGATAAACATATTGTAACATGGCATCCAGTCTATTTCAGACTTAATTTTTATTTCCATAAGATAAAGTAACTGATACAGTCAATCATTATGCTGGTAAATTCCTCACTTTTGCCCTTTAATTTCTTTTTCTAATCTTTATTTTATACAATAACTTATAGTTATTACTTGCATAGGTAGTTGTTTAATTTTTGTGTTTTTTTTTTTCATTTTTAGTCCCATTCTTTCAACTTAAAATTTTTTTTAATGTTACATTTGAGAGAGAGACAGAGAGAGAGACAGAGAGAGAGACAGCATGAGTGGGAGGGGTGGAGAGAGGGAGAGACACAGAATTTGAAGCAGGCTCCAGGCTCTGAGCTGTCAGCACAGACCCCGACGTGGGGCTTGAACCCACAAACCATGAGATCATGACCCGAGCCGAAAGTCGGACACTCAACCGACTGAGTCACCCATTCTTGCAAGTTTTAAGTTCTTGGCTCTAGTCAAAATTCAGTCTTGGCATCCATAAAGAAATACAGATCAAAACTTTTATCTCTATAAACAACCACAAATGAATTAGTCTCAGAGTTTAGTGAATAATCCCTAGTTCTCATGTTGGGTTTTTTTACATTCCAATATAGATTCCATGACAATGTCACATTTACTCGCTTCATATTAATTAGATAAAATCAGCTAAAATAATGTGTCTTTAACATTTGTGAAGTTTGAAAATTTCATACTTATTTTTTCCCCTTTTCCATGTAATAAGAATAGGTCATGAAATCAAAGACCGTAATAATTATTTGAAGTTCATATATAGTTAGGAATATATAAATGCACTATGCTATTATTTTTATTGGGCCTAAATATTTGTTTCTGCAGCTGATTTAAATATATACATATATTTTTATGGATAGAATTTTTCATACCAGACGTCTGTCATCTACGGAGTGTAACTTTGTGTTTGTATTTAGAAAACAACTATGACAGATGGTTTTCTTCTGTCTAAGCAACATAATGTCTGCTTTAGATTACTTTAAAAGTTCCAATGCTCTCAAAAGATGAAAAAGAACCCACAGATTTAACTCTGAAAACCTGTGCGGAGTTTGACAAGCACTTTCATGTTAGAGGCTAAAGAGATGCTTATCTGATCCAAACCTCAAATGCAGGCATGCCAAGGCTTAGCAAAGAGGGAACCTAAATTCTCTGCAGCAAATACTTTATGTGAAAGTGATTTTACATATGTACTTGCACAAAATTATTACCTTGGTGTCATAAAACACACTAAATCACCTAACGGATTCTACAAATGTAGAATCTTATCAATGATTTTTTAGACAAGAATGATGGGATCTGTAGGCCTCAACTTGCTGGGAGTTCAGGATTGGCTAAGGCAAACCTCTCAGCAAAGAAGCTTTCCAGGGGCGCCTGGGTGGCTCAGTTGGTTGAGCATGCAACTTCGGCCCAGGTCACGATCCCGCGCTTCGTGGGTTCGAGCCCTGCGTCGGGCTCTGTGCTGACAGCTCGGAGCCTGGAGCCTGCTTTAGATTCTGTCTTTCTCTCTCTCTGCCCCTCCCCAACACATGCTGTCTCTCTGTCTCCCCCAAATATATAAACATTAAAAAAAATTTAACTCTAACAATTGAAATACGGATAGCATATAAAAATACAAACATCATCCTCTAGTGTCAAATTGCTGCCACTTCATTTTGTGTACTAAGATTTAGACCTCTATATTTCTTATGTTCAACTTCCCATATAACAAAATAATTTTGGAAATTCCTCTTAGGTAACCTAGTACACTTGAACTAACAGATTTAATCTTGCATTACAGTTCACAACTCCTGGGTTGATAATTATCACCTTTTAAATTATTAAAATTTTGTACTGCAAAAGCCAAGCTATGACAGGTTTGGCAGGAAATGAGACTTGGAGGTGGCGGGTGGACAGGGAAGAGACACTTCGATGGGGATAAGAAGCAGGAGGAGGTTACATAAGATCAATCAATCAAGAGTAACTTATAGCAAAGTCTCCTACATAAAACTATTGACAAAACTATCGATAAGATAAAACATCTACATCATAACGATAGATGTAAGAATATTTGGGGGGTACGGTTTTTTAGACACTTCACTTGTCTGTCATAAAATGTCAAACTATCTTGCAATGAGTATTCTTAGGAGACCAAAAGCTTAACTGCTACTTCATTCATCCTTAATGACTGTTCTTACAAGACTTCCGGTTTTATTGAGATCCTTTTTTTTTTTTTTTTTTAACATTCTGTGTTAAAAAATAAGGTAGTTTTTCTTATTTAGCAATGTTATAAAATCTTGTGAATTGATATTTGGCAGATACGACTCTGTTAATAACCCAACTGCCATCCTACACTCACTATACTCTGTTAACAGAATCTTTATTTTATTCTTCCTCCCCAAAGTGGCCAGGTCCTTCAGCAGAGGCTGAACACTTCCCCAGCCCAGCAGTGAAATCACAAATGAACTAATACAATTAATGGTGGTCTCATTGCTAGTTGGCTAGCCACTTTTCTAGGCAGAGTAATGAGACCCAATTCTGGCCAATGAAGTGGAAACTGCAATTAGACACAGTCGTGGAGAAGCTTCCCTTTTCTGTGTCTGCACCCGTCTATGTGGGGAGGTGATGCTGGGACAAGCCTAAGGTCTAACTAAAGTCTACAGGCTAAGGATGAGAGGCAAAAAAGATTTTAAAACCCTGGTGATGATGTCACTGAGCCCTTGAATCAAGTAAGCCTGAAAATACCCTAACTCTAGACTGCTCTTTACATGAGACAATAAATTTAATAACTAAGCCATCCATTGAGTCTTCTAGCATCGGCAGCTAGAAGTATCCTAAGTGATGATGCTCCGTAAGAATTTTTGTAGGTATATACACATAATATTCATCCTAATACAAAGCCATATGACCTACTCTTAAAAAACTTATTTCTCTATCCAAACATCCATTAGATCACATATTCATAAAATGTGAGGAAGAGGACCACCATAAACACTTAGCAGCATCATAGTTTAGTGTAGGTGTGAAAATCTGATTTAGGCATGCCTATGTGCCAATTGTTTACTTAAAAGTCTGTTACCTTGACAGGAAGACTTCCTCTAGCTCTGCTATTTAATAACAAGTAACACAGAGAACATACTGAGCTATTCATTTCAATAGTACTGGGTCATTCTCCATTTGTGAGCTTCTTATTTCTTTTTCCCAACAGGTGATGTACGTCATCCATAAACGTGAGCATTAATACTCTGTCTGAAGTCACATATTTTATTTTAACTCTTTCTTAGTAATGGGTTAACTGACAATGTCACAGAAGTAATGACATTCTTCAAAAGACAAAAAAGAATGAACCAATTGTTAAAGAAACTTTAAGAATCCATGGTGATAACAGCGGGAGAAGAGACAAATGAGCGTTCAAGATTAAACTAGCAGAGGAAAAGCAGACACCTGACAACCCACGCCTGTAATAGCTCAATAAGCTTTCCAACAGGAATCTCTCTTCTAAATAATACTCCCTCTTAAATCTCTTTTTGGTAAATATCAACAGGAAATTCAAACATGGTTATAATGTATACGTGTATTACAGATTAATCAGCCTTAAGAGGTTACAATAGTTTAAATGCATGTCGAACCATAGAGGGACCATAGAGAGGCCCCCAGTTTGGCCAAAAGTACTACTTGTTTTCACCACTGGAGAGGTACATAATGAACATACAGCCCTGCTGTACCCCCACCCCGACTTGCATATTTATTACCTCCTTCATTACAACTTTAACAGAAACTTAGTCTTCATTCTGATGTTTAGAGAATAAAAACAGACAAACAAACAAACAAATGAACAAACAACACAAAAAAACAATATTGTGGTAGGTCATTTAAGCTTGCGACTAGCCAATTGGCCGCTACACGAATACCATTTCAGAATTCAAATCTTAGGGACACCTGGTCGGCTCATTTTGTAGAGCACGCAACTCTTGATTTTGGGGTCATGAGTTCAAGCCCCACGTTGGGCATGGAGTCCACTTAATTTTTCTCTTAAATAAATAAATATATAAACAAACAAACAGAACTCAGCTTTGTGTACAAGTTTATGCCATCTAACTATTTACACTCTAATTTAGTTCAAGAGAGCCCTTAAGGAAAGAAGATCTTTTCTCATTATAAGTTGGGATATAAAATTAGGTTTGAGATAAAAATATTCCCTAAAGAGTACCCCCCATCACATGATGCTTTTGCTTCTTGGTCTTACACCCAGAAATCTTTCCTCAGAAGTCCCTTTCCTGTTGATTCCACCTAACTTGCTTGTTGATTTCCTTTACCTGTTCCTTCAGTTTCCTCTTAAAAACCTCAATCTTGCTTCATCTTTTTTCTTTTGTTTTGTTTGCATGCCACATCAGTCTTTCCTAGTATTTCATTCATTTTCCTCCAATGTCATCCCCCCACAACGCCATATATTTATTACTGGACAATTATGCATCTTTTTCCAATTTATGTGCAAGCCTTCAGTGGCTACCTACATGAAGTATTCACAATAAGTTGGGAGAAAGGGGGTACATACAACTCAGATAATTAGAGAGGAAAACTGTTCATCTAAGAACTACATGCTTGAAAAAATAAACAAGTTTCTTCAAAGTCAGTCTGTTAAATGCTTTGAGGTATTCACTCTTTTGGGGGTTGTCCAATGTTGAACTACATGGTGTGTAATGATTCCTTTGTGAGCTGCCCTCAGAACTCTGGAAGAACAAACACATTGTGTGTCTACTACTGTGTGATGAACAATTCAGGCACTTGTTATTGTGGATGATAGCAAACCTCTCATTTTTCATTCAAAGCTATTATCTTCAAAAATCTAGTTTGCTTGCCCAGACAGAGGGCTCCCCTCCCATCAGCCATGATTTCTTAGCTGTGTTCATGCTAATTATTTTGTCCTCATCTTTTCATCTACTCAAATACCTAGTCATGACCACAGAATATCAAATACAGATCTGTAGTTTCCCTAAGCATCAGACCTTCACATCCAATCTAATCTATACTGCATTTTATACTTTCCAAGACACACATAGGTATATATCATCTCATGCTCATAGTGTCCCAGGGTTATCGAGGAAGAACAGGTATTATCGCCACTGAATATTCAAGAATACTTAGGTTTAGAAGAGCTAAGTAACCTACTCAGGTGTTAAAACTGGGAGGCTGACGTATATAAATTTCAAAGTCAATGCTCTTCTTAATGCCCATCCTGTCCATAACATTCATCATCACCTGTCCAGGAGACTAGTATGCCAATGTTGTACATTGGAGTTCACATGTAAAAACCTGAACCTTTAGGGGCGCCTGGGTGGCGCAGTCGGTTGAGCGTCCGACTTCAGCCAGGTCACGATCTCGCGGTCCGTGAGTTCGAGCCCCGCGTCGAGCTCTGGGCTGATGGCTCAGAGCCTGGAGCCTGTTTCCGATTCTGTGTCTCCCTCTCTCTCTCTGCCCCTCCCCCGTTCATGCTCTGTCTCTCTCTCTCCCAAAAATAAATAAACGTTGAAAAAAAAATTAAAAAAAAAAAAAAAAACCTGAACCTTTAATTCATCGGCATAAACTGAGGCCAACATAGATCCAGGTCACGCAACTCCACAGAACATAAGTGGACCTGCTGAATATGGTGAACTTCATAACTTAAAGGAGATCTGAAGCTCAGAGATATTGTTTTTCTTCACTCTTGGAGTATGCCCAACTTTCAACAACAGCCAACTGGCTTTCTCTGCATATAATTTAGCTTATATGTATATCTAAACAGTAGCCTTGCAAGCTTCATTATAAAAGTCTAATAAAGCTGTGTAGCTATTTTTAAAATGTTGAATTATCCACGTATTAGTGTATCAGGTGAAAACGTATATGTTGCGTGGGAGTAGGTGGGTAGGTTTTCTAGCTATTTGATGGATTCACTGACTATTATTTTTATTTATTTACTTATTTTTACCCAAGCAGGATGTCTGAGTTAATACATGCTGAGTGCTCTCTGTTTTGTGAGTTCCCGGGATTACAAGGATGGCCCTGAGCACTGGTCTGAAAGCTACACGTGTCACGTGAGGTGACTGAAGCATACGGGGGGGGGGGGTGTCCGTTACAAGTAGTGACCCATGGAGTAGCACAAACACAAGCTGCCGGGAACCTAATTACAAAGAAAGAGGAGGAGCCTGTGTACTCACCCAGAGAGTGGAAAGGCCAGGACGGCAGAGGGTTTGAACGGTGCAAAGAACGGTGTGTTCTTCCCAGAGGCCTGAGGTTCTGCTGGTCTGAAAGTGACGACTCGCCCCCTGCACCCATCACTCCAATTGAGCCAAATTACCATGTACGTCCTAATCTCAGGCAGCACTGCTTCAGCATTTGGCACGTGCTGCTGCCTCTGTTTGGAATGCCCTCTGCCACCTACCTCATTCCTCTTGACCTTCCAGGGCTGGGGAAAGTCTCAGCTTTTCTGAAAAGTCTTTCCCAAGCAGTCCCCTTGCCCCCACCACTGCATATATTCTCAACTCAACTGAGGGTTAAGGCTCGTTCCTTCTCATCCTACCAAAGCCCGTGAATCCACTTTGTTGGTTTATTTCCCTGTCTTTGTCACTAAACTGAGATCTCTTTGAAACAGGAGCAAGATCGCCCAGCCCATGTGACGCAGGAGTCAATAGATGCTCAATACATGTGTTGGCCAAAAGGCTAATGTAAAAACAACAACAAAACAAAAAACAAACAAACAAAAAAACTTAATAAATTAAATAAGGCTGCATGTAAACATTGATAAAGCAACCCATTAGCAAATATAAATGTAAACTCAATGGCAGATATAAATATAATACAAATACCTTTTATAAACCTACTATTACCTAAATACATTATTTCAATGTTTAAATTTTTCTGTATCCCCATATTTATTTCGTTGTATATATATATATATATATATATATATATATGTATGTATATATACACACACATTACATTCTCACTGAGGATTGGCAAGGCTGCAAACGTTACCCTCAGAGTCTTATGACATTAACCCTCAGAGTCACTATTCCTTTAGGAACAGTGATCTCCACCTGGCCAGTAAGCAAAGACAAATTGAAATGACCTCGGATTAACCTTTTAGCAAACTTTTATAGTGTTCAGTTAAATAAGTTAAGTGCAGATAAAGGCTAACACTATAAACCTTTTGCCCCTCTTTAGCATGTGTCCTAAGACTCAGTGGTGACTAAAGGTAGCTAGCTTTGTGGTTGAATAATTCACCATTCATTTATACAAAAGAGAACACTTTAATTAATAGTGTGATCATTTCCCATTAAAAATAAATGTTCCATCAGCATCGATGTATGTTAAAGATTTTTACAATTGAAAATTTTAAACACAAACTAGTACTCTTACTCTAAATGCCACTCTCATGATGAATAGAATGTTCTATTTTACCTAGACACGCAGTACTTGCTGGTTGTCTATTAAACCGGCATTTACTTAGCTTCATTGTGTGGACTGAAAAGTCTTCCACAAGCTCTCAACACAGTCAAGGCTAGACTCAAATGCTGGCTCTACCAGCCAGATAGCCTAGAACAATTAATTAAATTTCCTACTCTTGGAGTTCCTTATCTTTAAAAAAGGGGGAAAATAATACAGCGTCACAAGACAAATGCAAAAACATATATAAAGCACCAGTAAATGTCAAAACCACTGACACATCAACAGTGGCAGAAATTATGACAAAAATGACAGTCACTCTCTTTAAGTAGGTTATACTCTAGTTGAGTCACAATTCACAAAAGTGACATGCTTCCCAACTCAGCTCTGAAGTCCTGCGAAACCAAAACACAACACATGCAATGCAGAATTAATGGTCTCCCCACAAACAGTTCTTAGTGTTTATTTTTAATTTTTGTTGTTGTGGGTTTTTTTTTAAATTTTTTTTTTCAACGTTTATTTATTTTTTTTGGGACAGAGAGAGACAGAGCATGAACGGGGGAGGGGCAGAGAGAGAGGGAGACACAGAATCAGAAACAGGCTCCAGGCTCTGAGCCATCAGCCCAGAGCCCGACGCGGGGCTCGAACTCACGGACCGCGAGATCGTGACCTGGCTGAAGTCGGACGCTTAACCGACTGCGCCACCCAGGCGCCCCAGTGGGTTTTTTTTTTTAATTATTTTTTAAATTTTCTTTGATGGCACTATCATTTCTTTTACCACGACTCTCAAACAAAAATGAAACCTAAATCATAACAGAATACTGTCCTAATCCTTGATGAATGGTAAACGTGAAGTCTAGAAAAAAAAAAAATTAAAATCGCAGGGGACTATTATGGGGGAGGGGAAAGTTGGACAAAAACTAACTATAAATGAATTCTATAAATGAACCTTTCAGCCAAAGGACTGCATCTGAATTTATCATTTCTTGACAGATGATGACACAGATGACATAAATTGAACTGCACATGCATGGGAGACCACAGTATTGTCACTCGAGCTATGATCTTACGGTGTCAGACCTCCAGTGCAGGGCTCGGGGCTCTCACAGCTATGTGCTTGCAGGTTTGTTCAGAGGACTTGCCCTTCCCACTGAGTGCCTTGGAGTGAAACTGTACAGATGCCTGGCACATGCCTGATCAAGTCCTCACTACCCTCTCGACCACACAGGTTCTTAGGTTAACAACACACAATTCTTAAAAGGACCTTGTAACATCCTTTCTCAGTAGTTCGCATTTCAATATTGTCCATTTGAAAATAGAATAACAGTATCTGTCACAGTTCTTTTAAAATATTTTGCAAGTCAGGGGCGCCTGGGTGGCTCAGTCGGTTGAGCGTCCAACTTCGGCTCAGGTCATGGTCTCGCGATCTGTGAATTCGAGCCCCGCGTGGGGCTCTGTGCTGACAGCTCAGAGCCTGGAGCCTGCTTCAGATTCTGGGTCTCCCTCTCTCTCTCTGCCCCTCCCCCACTCATGCTCTTTCTCTCTCTCTCTGTCAAGAATAAATAAACATTTAGAAAAAATTAAAATAAAATATTTTGCAGGTCTACAAAAGAATTTCAGTAAAAACAAAAAAGGTTAAGATGAGAGTCTAGTTCTTTTAACATGAACAGAGCTATTCTGTTCATTACCTACAGCAGTAACGGTAAATGTTTTAAACTTTAGTCCTGTGATTTAATGGTGAGAAGGCCCCTGTGAATACAACGAATACAAGGAGCTTTACTGGATATAGTTATGAAATCATTCATCACCATTTAAAAAAATATTCTTGATGAAGCAATAGTGGGACAATTACTGCTCTCAATGGTCTGTTGATTTCTACACTTGGTTAAACAGCAGTGAGGTACACTAAGAAAATCAAAGTGCAAGCAAAACAAATATAATTTAGAAACTCAAAGTGTTTTGACATCTTAGGTAGAAAATAAAAATATATATAAATACTATGCTTTAAAGTCATCCATATAAAGCATACCAACGGTTACATGACTTTTTTCTCTTTAGTAATTTTTTTCTCTCATAAAACTAGACTTTGAAAAACCCCCTTAAATTGTGCATTCCCTGAAGTTCACACCTTTGTATCATTCATTTTTTATTCCTAACCTCTCCTAAGGTGCCTGATATACATAGCAAGGGCTCAAAAAATAACTGGTGAACTAACTAATCATTTATTCAATTCCATTGTTCCACACCTAAAAGGACACCGTGCCCAAATTTATTACTTTATCACTATAAACATATTGGCAACGATTTCGGTGTATTAACTCCCTCAGTGTACAATTTTGATTGACTATTATTTCACTTGAATAATCTTGACTTTTTAATTGGAGGCTGTTTTTAAAATCTTTAGGGAAAGAAGTAGCCTAATTATAGTCTATATATACAACACGAAATCTCAAAACTGAGACTGCCACTCTCACTTCCTAAATGGACAGCTTACATATCTAGTTCTCCCCCAAATTCACACGGAGGCCTAGGAGTGAGGTCTCTGCATAGCCGTGTCATGGACCACATTCCAACAGTATCTTAGCGTTCTGCCCATCACTAACCCTGTGCTCCAGCAAGGCTGGACACATCACTACTGCAATGCACACAATGGGTGCTTCAACACACATTTAAGAAAATTAGCAACTAATCAATTAATCAAGACAAATGTATAGCGATAATTCCACCTCCAAGAGCTTGTAGTCAACACGGACGAATTCTCTAGTGCAGAGGCAGGTAGTACGCAGGAAATACGTTAAACAGAAGATAAAATGGACAGCATAAGGTTGCTGACTAACTGGGATGCCACCAAATAGGAAACTAAGAGGCCTCTGCTTAATAACCCAGACGACAGAGGTCGTGAAAGTTAACGGAAAAGTTACAAGGAACAGGAACAAAAACCAAGCGATAGATTCTTCACTCATTTTAGACAGAAGACCAGACAAGCTTGTAAGGACCCCTTAGTTCCCAAAATCTTTTTCTTAAAAAAGATGTTAACACAAAAGTGTTATAAAATATACAAAAATTTAAATGCTATTGTATCTAATTTATGATAACAATCAACAGGAAAAAGCAAGGCTATCATGCAAGTTCTACCAGTCTTCCTCCAAGATCTAAAATCTATAGGTCTACATGCCTGTGTATATATAGTACAATATGCTGTATATGTAAAGCATCTATGTGGTTTTAAACAAAACGGTGAGACTAAAACAAGTCACACAGGAAAGCAAGAGAATAAGTAAACAAGGAAGAATAAAATATTGAAACAGAAGTTAGTAAAGTAACGGAAGAGCTGGAAATGTTGATTTACTAGGGAAAAAAAAACAAGACTAATATAGTAAACATTAATGTTGCTACAATAATTAATTCACGTTCATGGAGAGGGTCAAAAGAAGATAACTCAGCCAAATCTTCCCAAAAATTAAATACGATTAGAAAGGATTATGGCATTTCAACTACAGATTATAAAGAAAATGCCTAATGATGAAAATTCAATATCAGGATTTAAAAATTCTGTTTAATTAAATATTAATCAAAGCAATTAATTTATCAAACATAATGTACCTTTTAATGAAATATATAGGGCATACTTTAATCTTTGTGGCATAATTAAAAAATACTTAATAACCCTATAAATGTCTACAGATTAGATATAAAAATCATCATTGTCTTAAGTTTTTGAGGGTCAACAACTTTTTTTTTCTTTTTTTAAATGTTTATTTATTTTTGAGAGAGACACACACACACACACACACAGAGTGTGAGCAGGGGAGGAGAGGAGAGAGAAGGAGACAAGAATCCGAAGAAGGTTCCAGGCTCCAAGCTGTCAGCACAGAGCCAGATGCAGGTCTCGAACCCAGGAGCCATGAGATCATAACCTGAGCCAAAGTCGGATGCCCAACCGACTGAGCCACCCAGGCGCCCCAAGGGTCAACAAGTTTCAACCAACATTTATGAGTATCTAATCTGTGACCATAAGAGTACTTAGGTACCCAATGCCCCAAAACAACCCTGAGGGGTAAGTGATATCTTCCTTTTACAGATGCGAAACCTAAGGATCAAGGAGTTTTATGTGCTCCTGGCCACAGCGGTCCATAGGCTGGACTGTTCTCTTACAGGGAACAGGCTGGTTCCCTCCAGCCCTCTGTCATAGCTACTATTTATAACAAAGCCCGACAAACTATTATCACAACTTTAAACTGGTAAATTATAATTAACAGATTGATATAACATTGAACATGAACAAATCAAAAATTTCAGTTATATAGTTAGAAAAGTCATACATATAGCACATCAAATGTGCATTGAGAGGTGAAAATAAAGAGAAAACTATGCAGATTTCACTGTGCTCTCTGAACAGCAAGTTACTATAGCAACGAAAGCAGGTAGAAAAGTAGAAAGTTATTCAACCATTCAGGTGCATGAAGCTCAGGAAAACAAGAGCAGCCACTGAAAGACACTTCATGAGAAAACTGTGTAAGCTTTAAGTACCACCAAGCACCATATCTGAAAATAGATTTTTTTATTGGAAGACAGATATTCTATTAAGATTTGAAACTGAGCCGAGAAGATACTAACAATGTGCCTATCGACCATCTGCTAAAATGATGGCATCATTTTTGGCAGAAATGATCTCACTCACTTTATGAGAAGTATCATTTAATATCTACATTAAGAAAGCTAGTCAATACCCCTCTGCAATAATACAAAATCTTCCAATGTGCAGACCTCTATGCAGAACAGGAAGTAGGAGAGAAACTTATTTGGAGATTTAGAGGCAGTGAGATTAATTTTTTTAGGTTCTATAGAGGTAAACAGAAAGGCATTTGACTCAAAAATAAAGTGAGTCTCACTTCATGAATAAGTCTCTCAAAATCATAAGCTTCATACCATAAGGCTGTTTCTCTGCCTGAGATGGAGGAGATGAAGCCTAGTGGTATCTTAACAAAGAAGTTAAATACACACTGAAAGTTATCAGAACCTATAGTCGAGGAGGATAAGATAAATGAGTTTGGTATGGCAAGCCCTCCAGATCCTACTCCTTGCTGTCTCATTTCTAGTTCTTCACTCTGACTACAGTTTCTGTTTCTCTTTCCTCTTCATTCCAGAGGAAGAGGTATTTGCTCCCCTGCTCAAGTTAAAGTTCCGCTCCTTATGCTCGGGATAATCTACCTCCCCACTCCTCTTAGTATCAATCGTAAGATCAATTCCCAGTTCTTAAGGATTTTTTCTTTTTCTAGGAATTCCCTCTCTTCGGCATTCACACTGCTCCGGTGACACCTATCGTAATTAAAAACCAACAAAACAAACCAGCAAAATACAGTATTATTTACCGTATTTGCCTTACTGCCCTATGGCTCTAGTTCAAAGTTTCTTGAACAGGTAGTGGATTCTCATTGTCGATGTATCTTCACGAGCCATTCACTTACTAACCCAATGGCTTCCACTCCCACAGCACCATTCAAATTGTTTTTCTTATGGTGTCTATTCACACCCTAAGTGCAAAATCCAAAAGATAATTTTCAATCCTAAATTCACTTGACCTTAGTGCAGCATTTCACACAGATGACAACTCCCTTGTGCCATAACACCTCCGCTTTTCTGCTCTTACTATCTGGATACTCCCCTGCAGTCCCGATTCTCAATGTCTCTTTAAATATTGGTATTCTCTACAATTTACACGCTTTGTATTCCTTACTCTAAATGATAATCTAATCACATCACCTCAACTACCCCCAACTTGGCTGCCATCTGCCAAATAGTTCATTTCTACACTTAAGACCGCGACCTTATATCTCTAAACGAATACTGGTCATCTTTATTAAAGAAATAAACAGAACATTTGAACCAAATACTTGTAAAACTACACCCTCATCCTCTGCATCCCCTTGGCTACTGGTCTCAGCCGTTAATCATCTCTACTTTCATCTAATGTCCTTCTTCAATCTTGATCTTCTAAGCATCTACTTTTATAAATTCTAACTAGAATCCACTGTCTCCAGTTTTGGTTTCTTCATACAGCTCTCGGGCAACCTACCTAAAATATGGGCTCAAATTTTGTAGTTGGCACCCTGTCAACTAAAGAGCAATGTCATTCATTTAACAATCTTTTTAAAAAGCCTGCTGTGTGCCTAGTGGTATCTTAACGAAGATAAGACCTTGTTATAGGTCATGTAAAAAAAAAAAAAAAAATCTCCTAGCCTCACAACCAAGATTATTTAAAGAAAGGGAGGAATTGAAAAAATAGGATAGGTATAATGATAGAGATAAATATGAGGAGTTGGGGACAGTAACAGGTTAAGACTTTGAGAGGAGAGGCTACTGTATTTATTCTTAAAAAAATAAGCAAGAATGCACTAACTAAAGAAGAGACCAGGGAAGGGACTATAGAAGGCAGAGAATGAAAACAGAGGAGACTGAAGAGTGAAAAATAGGCTTTCTATATCTAGTAAAAAAGCATGTATTTCAGGGGGCACCTGGTTGGTTCAGTCAGTTAAGCGTCCAACTCTTTCAGCTCAGGTCATGATCTCACAACTTTGAGCACCACATTGGGCTCTGTGCTGACAGTGCGGAGCCTGCTTGTGATTCTCTCTCTCCCCTCTCTCTCTGCCCCTTTCCCACTTACACTGTCTCTGTCTCTCTCAAAATAAATAAGTAAACTTTAAAAAAAGAGAGTGCCTTATTAAAAAAAAAAAACTTGTATTTTATCTAACAGACTGATGTTCTCAAATTGTATTATGCACATAAATCATCCAGGATGTTTCTTATAAATACATACCTTGGACCCATCCTTAGAGATCCTGATTCATCAGTTCAGAATCTATGCCAGGGAAATGGCATTTTTAACAAGGACCACACGTGGCTTTGATATTGGGAGATGCTTGGATCATATAAAATGTTCTTAAGGATAATAGGCAGTCATAAAAGTATTCTCAGCAAGAGAATGACACATAATGGTCAGACTTGCTCTTGGTGGGTCTCTCTAGAAACTACGGAAAGGACTTATATTAAGAGAGTAAGCCCCAGAAAAGGCGAACAAAGACACTGCAGCAGGCAGGGAAAGAGGAACTGAGGGACCGCAGACGGAGTTAATGATGGCAAAGGGGAAAAGAGATCACACACTCTGAATCTATGGAAGGAAGAAACAGGTAGAAGTAAGTGAACAATAATATATTGGTGGTGAGAGAGAGAGAAGAATTACAGCTAGGTATCTAGCATAAAGTAAAAGACGTCTAGTTTTGAACATGCTCTATTCATGATACCAGAACATGCCCATGATACCAGATCAAGGGCGGTAGGATATAGAAATCTGCACAGGAGTAGGCTGGGTTGGGTTGTGCTCAATGACGTCAGAGTCATCAACAAAAAGATGAGTAACAAAGACACGCTTGCATAGGAAGAACACACATTCAGCATGCCACACAAGACACTTCAGAATCTAACTCCTATTTCTTCAACTTCTTGTTTTTTAACTACTACCATATCTTATCATAAAATATATGTCATTTTTGACATAAAATATCTCAAACTAAAAGAAAAGTTGAGAAACTACTACAGTGAAAAATTAGTATCTTCTATCCAGCTTTAACAAATCTTAATATTCTCCCAAATTTGCTTCAGAATTGTTAAATTAGTTCTTGAAGACACAGTTGAAGACCTTTGCCTCCCTCGAGATAACTTTCATCATAAATTTGTTTTTCTTTTAATTTTTTAATGTTTATTTATTTTTCTGGGGGGGGGGAGGAGGGGCAGAGAGAGGGAAACACAGAATCCGAAGCAGGCTCCAGGCTCTGAGCTGTCAGCACAGAGCCCAACGGAGGTCTCGAATTCAACAACAGTGAGATCGTGACCTGAGCTGAAGTCGGATACTTAACTGACTGAGCCATCCAGGCGCCCCATCATAGATTTGGTTTCAATTACTTCTTGAATGCTTTATACTATCCCCAATATGTGTATATTCATAAACATATGTATAGCTTTGCATGTTTCCACACTTCACATAATTCTATCAAACTATAAGGATCGCCTACACTTTACTTTTCTCAATTCCGTGTTATGTTTTTGAGGTTTATCCATGTAAAAAGGGCTCTAGTTTATTTAATTGCTGTATAGTACATCATTATGAAATAAAGTAATTTATGGAACCAATTAGACATCAACTTTCTATAATAAAATGACGCAATAAGCCACATCAAATGTGTATCTGTATACATCTAAGTCTTAATAGTTGAATGCATTATCAATGAAAACAAATAGAAGACCACACCATACTGTTGATAGAAGAACTTCTCACAAGAATTTATATTCTAACATAGCAAAATTAAGTACTTCTTCCACATCTATACTTATTACAAATGATACACACCAGCAAGTTAACATGACAGTTCTCACCTATGAACAACACATAAGTATATCATAAAAAATAACACATAGCAAGTTCAGAAACAGATATTAAGAATGAAAGTGACTCAAAAATAAAAGAATGGGTTTTGACTGCTAAAACTAACAACAGACATGGTAATTCAAGGCAATATGCTCTTCAAATTATAGAAGTAGAAATAAATCCAAGGGTGCAAATAGTGTGTTCCATCAAATACCAGCAAACAGACTAGACAATCCACTTTGTAGTGCAAATAATTCAGTATAGTCTCTTGATAGGATTTCAAAATTAATTTAAAACTATAGCAAAGTACATGTAGAGAAAATATGTAATGACACAGATTTGGCAGGAAGAAGAAGGAAAGCAAGACTCCAGAAGCCAAGATGATGCAAGTTTTTTTAGCCAATTTAATCTCACTAGGGTGATCTAATGTTCAAAGTGATAAATACCAGCCTTTGAGAACCCTGACTCAATCATGCCTTGCTAGTAATCCAAAACCAGGTAACCTAAATACTAAAATAATTGCAAAAAATGTAATAACTGAATTTGTAAATGAAAGTGAACATTATTGGTCATACTGTCGCAAAGAAATGACAATATAAGATTTACAGGTAAAAAGGGATTAAATTGGGATGAAAATGGAATGGTGGAGACCTAGGAGAGAATCAATCCTCTTCATTTGAACAACGAACCGAGTTCCTTATCAACTGACTTAGACTTTCATCCCTGAGGTGCTCTTAATCGATCACGTAATATAATGGATGAAAGTTCATGTAAAGGCAAGAGATCATGCCAGAAATCCTTCTTCCATCAGTCATTAATAATGACTTTAGGCAAATCACTTAATTTCCCTGCGCTTCTATCACCTCTACAACAGGTCTAATTATACCTTCTTAAACCATTGTGAACAGTAAATAAAAGAACCCACTGAACGGGTCCTGTATTTATTAGTTCCTTTGCATATTAAACACTTATCCTTTCCTTAGTAAAAATGGCCACTATTTACACATCTCTCAAAACACTAGTCCCACCATTTATAAGATCCAAAAAGAATTAATTATCTGTTAAGATTTTTATGTGGCATAAAGTTTGAGGGATATGAGCAAGCTTTAAGAAAGTTTCATCTGTGTTCATGTGCTTTATAGTTGCTCCAACTTGACGCTCAAATGTACCTCCTCCATGAGGTCCTCCCTGGCTCATAAAATAGGACCTGCCAACCAGTATATTTGTCTCTCTAATCGGTTGCTCTCGCTTTATTCTTCTTCCTAGCACTCCTCACCTCTTGATATATCATGTGTCTGTCAGTTGCCTATCCCCACTGGAATGTAAGCTCCATGAGAGCAGAGGCTTCATCTGGGTTGGCTACTGCAAAACTGCTGCCATTAACAGGTGCCCAATAAGGAGTTGCTGAATAAAAGCATCACTTAAGAAGAAAATTATCTAGAGGCATCTCTTAAAACGAAAATTATCTTTAGAGCAAATGGAACACTGGAAGTGGAAAATCATCCTTGCTTAGATTCCCGTATCTTAGCAACAACAGTATCTTGGAACCATGGGGCTGTCAGAACGAGATTCTGTGCCTCTTTTGTACATGTGTGAAATAGACAGGATAGGGGTGCTGGAGAGGCAAAGTCTTGGACTAGGCTTAGAACCAGAAATAAACACTAATTCCAAATGTAACCTTCAAATTTGAATGAATGAATTAATCATAATTTCTTAGTGAATAAAAGTATGATTTTGAGAGCACCTGCTGAATAATGATGACGTTATTCTGTGTGTCTACTCTATGTCAGGCATTGCTTCAGATGTTTTATATTTATTATATTACTGAATCCTCACTAAAACCCTGAGTGGCTTCAGTATCATCTTTGAATTCTGCTCCTGTGCAATACACACCTTGCTAAGGTATTTCGCTTAATCGCATGTTTGTTTCTCAAAGATAAGATAGTTGTCCCTAATTTACAGATGTGTAAACTGAGACTGTGACTCAAGAGGTTAGTAAATTTTACCCAAATAACACAGACACATAGGTACCAGAGCCAGGATTTATACCCAAGCCTAATCTTCAAAGCTCCTTAATCTGTCTAAAATATTAAACTTCCACTTCAAATTTTTATAAAGGAGAGCTTCTAAACTATCAAGTGATTCAACTTAGAGTAGAAAATATATCTAACTCATTTAGAAAGAGTCGCATCCAATCTCTGAGATGGAATAAAGACACAATTGTCAAATACTGTCTCACATTTAACATACTGCAGACACAACACCACAAACATACACCTTAGCTCTGCTTACATGTCCACAATACAGGTGTGTCAGGGACCAAAGGTAACACATGAAAGCCAGGATTAAGAGGAGGAAAATGCTTGTTCCTTCATCTGCTTGTGTGTGTGTATGTGTGTGTGTGTGTGTGTGTGTGTGTGTGTGTGTGTAAGTATACAGAGAGACATGTACTTATAACCCACACATATGCATTTATGTTCATGTCTATACGCATATATATGCATTCTCATATATATATATTTTATATATAGATATATAAATAAATAATATAATTTAAATATATAACATATAATATACATATATACGCAAAATACACTTTTCATGCTGGCACTTCTGCAGTTATAAGATCAGAAATTTTAAAAACAAACAGAATATTTCACATGGTCATTTTACGCAAATAATAGAAATCACTTAAAAATATCGCTTGCTGGGGCGTCTGGGTGGCTCAGTTGGTTGAGTGTCCGACTTTGGCTCAGGTCATGATCTCGCAGTTAGTGAGTTCGAGCCCCGCATCAGGCTCTGTGCTGACAGCTCAGAGCCTGAAGCCTGCTTCAGATTCTGTGTCTCCCTCTCTTTCTGCCCCTCCCCTGCTCATGCTTTGTCTCTGTCTCTCAAAATAAACATTGAAAAAATATATATATACATATATATACATACGTACCGCCTGCTTAGATTTCTTAGTGTCCTAAATTTGAAAATGGTACATGTAAGCTTTTTCTGCTCTTTCTTTTCATCAAAATTGTTATCTATTGTTAAAGATGGTAATTGAAATTCCATTTCTATTTCTTTGCTTAAAGTTCTACAATGATTATGGCTCCTGGTGAAGTGTGGTTTGGCCTACTCCTATGTAATGTAAAGTTGGAATAATCACTTTCTCCCTTTGATTTACTGTATTTTTTTACAATCACTTGTAGAATATGTGATACAATGGAATGTAAAACTGTAATCTTAAGAGTAGACAGATGAATAATGAGAGCTGACTTCCTGGTTTTGCACTGTGTTGTTAATTATGAATTCTTGGAAGGTAGCTTAGGGGGACAGTTTAAAACAGATTTATGACGTACTTCAAAACAATTCTGAGCATGGACAAAAGTTTATCTTTGAAGTTTAGGGATATAATTAGAGTGGAAATAGACTTGTGATTCATAATGCTGTTATAATTTCCTCTTTGCAGACATGGGTTTCTGATGATACTTTGCATTGTTCTGAGGGAGTCTTAAGGGAAGAGAAGACATAGTAAGCTGTACTTGAATATCAATTCAATTTGGCAACTGGGATTTTTGTCCCTAACTACATGTAATTTTTAAATAAACTATTATTTTAGACAAGCTTTAGATTTCTAGAAAAACGGTGAAGATAGCACAGAGTACCCAGAAACCCTAAACCTTATTTCCCTATGTTTACCATCTTCACCTTCCTATGCTACATGTGTTATAATGAGGGGATTGGAGTCCTTAACAAGAGGTAGAGAGATCAGAGTTCCTTCTTACTCGGCCATGTGAGGACACAGTGAGAAGGCAGCTGTCTGCAAACCGGAGAGTTCTCACCAGAGAACCAAATCTACTCGATTTGGAACCTTGATCTTGGAATTCCCAGCCTCCAGACCTGGGAGAAATAAATTCCTGGAGTTTAAGCCACCCAGTCTATGGTATTGTGTCATGGCAGCTCAGGAAGATGGGACTGTGTGATGGCATGAAGATGAAGACAGATGGGATACTGCTTCTGTCCCATTCACGACACCGTGCATCAAAAACCTGATGTGCATATAGAGTCAAACACGTGTCACAACAGAACTTAAGTCTGTACTGAAGGGGAAAAAAATGTACTTTCGTCTGATAAACAAACAAACAAACAAATCCTATTGTTTATTAGCTGTATTTATGTTGCTCAGAGCATGTGCACGTTTGGAGCCCACCCTCTTACACCAGGAGTATTTACTACTGCAATGACTTAAATACACATGGACCAAAAAGACATTAATAATACGTTTTTAAAGAGATTTTTAAGAGATTAAAAAGATGCATGCTTTCTTAAGTAGCTCTTGTCTTTATTTTCATATGTGAAAAATAAAACCATTATAGGGGCGCCTGGGTGGCGCAGTCGGTTAAGCGTCCGACTTCAGCCAGGTCACGATCTCGCGGTCCGTGAGTTCGAGCCCCGCGTCGGGCTCTGGGCTGATGGCTCAGAGCCTGGAGCCTGTTTCCAATTCTGTGTCTCCCTCTCTCTCTCTGCCCCTCCCCCATTCATGCTCTGTCTCTCTCTGTCCCAAAAATAAATAAACGTTGAAAAAAAATTAAAAAAAAAAACCCATTATACCTTTTAACACATTTTGATTTTTTCACCAAATTGTCTTAAACTAACACCTTAATTCTAAACTACACATTTACTTATTTATGAGTGAAGTTGTATAATATTAAACGCAAGTCAAAATTGCAAACAAAAGAAAACCCAAGGATGTCTAAAGCTTACTTTAGGTATCTATACCCAGAGAAACGGAACATAAAAGTTTAGAGATCTTGTACTCCAAAATGGATGAAATGAAAACTTTGTTTTCTTCTTGCTTTGCTTCATCTCAACGTCTGAATACTTCATTCACTTATATTTCATTTCACAAAAAGAAAGCTTAGCTTTAAGGCAATAATAAAATACTAACAGATTAATAATAAAATACTGATATTTATAACACATTTACACTGTTTTCATCAAGATAGTATTCTAATTACCTGGAAAGTGGATGAAATATATAATATCTCATTAATGGCAATTTACTAAACAATTTAACTTTCGTAATTCTCTTCATTCATGTAAATATAATGATTTTATTTCAATCTAGAAATGCCAATTTCAAATTAAAATATTTATATGAATGATACTAGTTGTTAAACAATGCAACAGAAATACTCTGTTTTTTTAATGTTTACTTATTTATTTTGAGAGAGAGAGAGAGAGAGTGCGAATGGGGAAGGGTGAGAGAGAGAGGGAAAGAGAGAATCCCAAGCAGGCTCTGTACTGTCAGTGCAGAGCCCAACTCGTGCTTGATCTCACCAACCACAAGATCATGACCTGAGCCAAAATCAAGAGTCAGACACTTAACCGACTGAGCCACCCAGGTACCACAGAAACACTTTTAATTAGAAGCACAAAAGTATGGCATTCTTTCTCATTTTAAAAGTCATAAAAAGCATAAAACCCAGGCACTGAGAAACTGTCAGCACAAGAACATTAAACAAAATAACAAATTTTAGTAATACTGTGATGATATCCTACTTCTGTTTCGGCAAACCCCAATCCTTTGAACAACCTCTTTCCCATCTAGTAACTTTGTGTGGACTTCTGGCTACCTGAACCTACCATATATTAAAGTCCCCCATCCATGCCAGTTATCTCTCAAAGGGATCTGTGCTTGAAATTATCATTTCAATAGCCTTAGGTAACAACCAGACAAGTGCGGTGACATTATCAATATACAAATATATTCCAATATTAAAAGAGTGGTTATCTTTGGATAATGAAATTATGGGTTATTTTCTTTCCCTTGCTCTGCGTTGTGGTGGATTAAAAAGTGTTCCCACAAAAAGAGAAGTCCAAGTCCTAAATCCATGTACCTATGAAAGTGACCTTATATGGAAATAACATCTTCATGGATTCTTTGAAGATGAATATCAAGATAAGACCATCCTGCATTTAAGATGGTCCCTAAATCTAATGATTGGTGTCTTCACAAGAGAAAAGAGAGAGATTTGATCTCATGTGGAAATAACATCTGTATGGATTCTTTGATGATGAATCTCAGAATAAGACCATCCTGCAGGTGGTCCCTAAATCCAATGATCGGTGTCCTCACAAGAGAAAAGAGTAGAGACACCGGGGAAAGTCCTTTGAAGACAAAGGTAGACTGGAGTGAGGAAACTACAAGACAACACCAAACAATCACCAGAGCCATTAGAAGCTAGGAGAGAAGTATATCAGTGACTCCACGAAGGAACCAATGCTGCTGACCTCTTGATTTCATATTTCTGGCCTTCTGAGCTGTGGGAGAAGAAGCTGTTATTTTAACCCGTTCAGTTTGTGGTAATTTGCTACCACAGCCCCAGTAAACTAATACAGTAGCTACATTTTATAATTTTTGACTTAAAAAATTTTTTTTAATGTTTATTTATTTTTGAGGAAGAGAGTGACACAGCACAAGTGGAGGAGGGGCGGAGAGAGAGGGAGACACAGGACCCGAAGCAGGCTCCAGGCTTTAAGCTGTCAGCACAGAGCCCTACAAGGCACTCGAACTCCCAAATGATGAGATCATAACCTGAGCCGAAGTCGGATGCTTAACCAACTGAGCCACCCAGGCACCCCTGTAATTTTTGACTTTTAAATAGTTTGAAAGAATCACAGACTCATCAAGTTGTAAAACTACTGTCCTTTCAACCTATCACTCGCTGCCCTGCCCTTAATGGGGACACCTCCTACAAGTACAGCAAAATACCAAAACCAGGTAACTGCATGGGAGCAACACTGTTAACTGGACTACAACCTTCAATCAGTTCTCCACGTGCACTCATCTATGTACGCATGTGTGTGTGCGAGTGTGTATCAGTGTGTGTGTGTGTTAAATCTGTTTAACTTGACCCCATGTACTGATTCTGCTAACCACCACTGCAGTCTGGTTTTCCAGAGCCACAAAGGAATTCCCTCATGGAACTCTGTTATTTCAGATCCTGCACCTCCAGCCTGTCCTTTGGCAACCACAAATCAGATGCTAGCTCTATAGTTTGGTCATTTAGAGGAGAGTATATAAATGAAATCACACATCATGTACCCTTTTAAAACTGGCTTTTTCATTAGGCATGATGCCCTTAGGACATCCGACTTATCCATAAAGCTCCTACGAAAATTCATCTACAGATTTTTTTTGTGAGAATATAGCTTTCGTTTACCTGGAATCAGTGCCCAAGAGTGCAACTTCTGAGTCATATGGTAAGTACATGTTTAGTTTTATAAGAAACTGCCCAACTACTTCCCGGAGTGGCTATAGCATTTGACATTCCCTCCTATACTACCACACTTCCTAGTACCTCACATTGGGAGTTAGGACCTCAACATATGAATTTAGGGGGGGGGGCACAAACATTCGGTCCACAACAGCTACAGAGTGACAGAGATGAGAAATCAATCCAATTTTGTCTGACTCTAGAATTACTTCCTTGAGCATCATACAGGTGTAATTATCCTAAATGGCCATCTAAATAGTGAAGTGGTAAGACATGGGATATTTGAAAATATATCCACATAGTTAATGGACTATGGATTGGTAGGTAAAAGTTAGATTTCCAATGCAGAGATATGTTTATGATTTATACATGATAGAATGATGACGGGAGAATTAACTAATTACAGTCAAGCAGCAATTACCTGTATTCTTTAACAGATATTAAATGATTTGGGATCAAACTTTTAATATAAAAAAAGCAGGCTGGATTAGAGTCTGGACTTGAGAGAGTAGAAGAGTTTTGTAAGAATTTAGACAAGAAAAATACATAAGGAGACAGAGTGAATTTAGTATTGAACTAGGAAATTGACTTTTTTCCTGGCAGTCAGGAAAAAGGGATTCTAGTATAAGAACTGGGCTTCCAATTTTTGCAAGCTAGATGAAAATCAAATGGAACAAGGGAAATCCTAAGGATATCATCAAAATTGAAAATAGCTGGACCCATATATTCCATTTGGCTGCATTTGCCATCTGAGAAATAAACTGGTAAACTCCTTCAAGGCCAGGCATCCTATGTTTTTCAACATTAAATCTGCTACAACTGAGAGCTCGGTCCCTTATATATAGTAGACACTCAAATGTTCAAATGTTTGTTAATATTTGCATTTTACTGTTTGGAGTGGTTACTGCAGTGGAGGCACATGTCCTTTAAAAATGCCCCTCTGCCTCTCCTTAATGTCCCTTACCTCCTTCTTCTTCCCTCCTTCCCTCCTTCCTTCCTTTCTTTCTGGTAGGTAAGGAAATTGTATGGAACCCTAAGAAGTCTAGGGCAAAGCCACAGAAGCATCCCTAAATTCTGAGAATGAACCACAAGCACTCTAACAACCTACCATGAACCAAGTTGGTATCATTTGTCTACTCCAATGAGATTCCACAGGAAAAGGAATTTTAATCAAAGTCAATAATAATCTTAAGAGGCAAACCCAAGAGGTATATAACTGTCAATATTACATGAATATTTAAATGTGTGTCTACATGGGAGGTATTCAGATTTTGGGTGTCCTTCACAGTAGGATGCCACATAGCCTACACATAACTTTTTTTTTTTTAACTATGAACTAAAATAAGAAGAATGCTGCTGAAAGAGCTGGAGGAGTAAAAGAAAAACAGAAAAACAAAAAACAAAACTCCAAGAGGTATTTTCCCTTCACTTTTATGATTATAGTCTTTTGAGACACAACCCACATCCACGCTTACATTTTAGATGCAGGCTTACAGCTGACAAGTTGCCTCCCATGAAACAGTAACAACAACAACAACAACAAAGATAATGTTGAGTTTTTAAAAATCTGCCTCTTAAAAGCTAGTCTCCTTCATACGCTTTTTTTGTTCAAAGGGTAAACAAGATCCTGAAAAATTTCACAGATACCCTGAACATCAACTGCCACTTACATAGCAAACATTTCCCAATTCCAGGTCCTACTTCCATCCTTCAGCTAAGCCACAGCCCATCTAGAGCTCGTGAGTCAATGATTTATTTTTTTGGAACCGTTTTATTAAGATATAATTTGCCACCATATAATTCACCCACATGAAGTATATAATTCAATGGTTTTCGAATATTCACAACTTCATAAATGTTAACTAATTAACTCGGCATTAGTATGGGGTTGCCATCATTTTAATTTACTAATTATTCTCATCATCATTTCAGAAACTATTGGATGTATGAACATCATCATATTCATAAACTTCAACTGCTCTTTCCAAAAAAGGTTAGCCAATGCCTATATATATCAAAAACTATCTTCTCCTAATTTTTTAAGATTTAATTTGAACATCTGAGCTTCCTGGAGGTTGAGACTCAGTGGGCTGCATTCTGGAGAAGGTCAAGGAGGCTTGCGCTCAAGCCTCTACCCCGTGCTACTGTAACACCCAGGCACTCAGAAAGCCCCCCCCCCCCCCGCTTCTTACACAATAAAACAATTAGAGACACAAATGAGAGTTGTCAAATTCTCCATCCATACCTAGGGTAAAACATAAGCACTGCAGAAAAGGTTCCAGTAAATACAATTTGAAAAGCACCTTTGAATCATTGTAATGCTATCACACTTGTATGACAGCAATGCTAAAACTTAAACATAAAGGGTTCTATTTTAAGCCTTGAGTCTGATCTTTCAATTACATATTATAAACACTAGATATAAAAAATCTCCTAAGTTAGGGTTTTACGATACTTCAAAATGTTTATTTTGCGAAATCTTTACCAAATTAAGTTAATCCATCTTTAACTCACTTAATTGACATGAGTTACAGTCAACAGGATATTTTGCTTGCAGATGGAGGTTTTAGTTTTTCAAAATTTCAGAATGTTAAAAGAATTCTGCATGAACTGTAAATAATACTTTTTTTTTTGTTTCATTGGGTTCTCAAATAGACCCGAACTTCAAAACACTTGTCTGTTCCAACATTTGGAAGAGTTTTAATTTGTTTCAAATCTAATTAAAGTCCATTAATTAGGGGAAAAAACTTTTCAAATTTTAGATGCCTGCTTCAGGGCATTTACTTTCTGATACTGATATACCTAACAAAGTTGACATTGCTAAATAAATCAAACACTTCTGCTACGTCATCCTTAAATCATATTTTAATATATTTTATTATCTTTTGTCCTAGGGGCATTTTAAAATTGGGTTATGCTTCTCCTCAGAAATAACTGGTCTTGAGGAATTTACTCTAGGAGAGTATAATTGTTTTAACACTAAAGATCTGCACTCAATAGGGAGTTAAAGAGATATAAGTTCCATTTAGGAAAAATAAAGGAGAAAACAGGAATTGAAAAAGTGATATCTATAGATCATGTCCCCTTAGGTAGTTATTATGTCCCAAGTCATTTGTTATCGTGAAGATCCTTGAAAAGTAAAATTCATAAAGTTATCAAAACAGACATTACCAAATTCCCTAAAAGAATTTTCTTTCAATGAACATTATAAAATGTGTTTTGGTACTGTACCAATTAAGTTGTATGGGAATAAAGGTACGGCCAAAAAGTAAAGTGATTTTTCAATGACTTCACAAGTATGAACATGTTTCCAATGATATTAAGCGCCCTCTTTCAGACCCACAAAAATGTTCACTTGTTTCCAAATATACATACAATCCAATATAGACCATATAAGTTTTTTAAAAAAATTTAATGCTTATTTTTGACAGAGACAGAGCATGACTGGGGGAGGGGTAGAGAAAGAGGGAGACACAGAATCTGAAGCAGGCTCCAGGCTCTGAGCTGTCAGCACAGAGCCCAACGCGGGGCTTGAACCCACAAACCGTGAGACCATGACCTGAGCCGAAGTCAGATGTTCAACCGACTGAGCCACCCAGGTGCCCCAACAATATAAGTTTTTTAAAAGAGTAAAGTATACAGTTTATTTTTTATGTCAGGACATCTGAAAAAAGCAAAGCAAAGCATTATCTTTTAAAGCAGGTCTGCTTTACAAATCATATTTTCTCACTTATCTCCTTACAGATTAAAAAAGAAAAGCTAACAATTCAATAGAGAAAAGTACACATACCTCTTTCTACCCAGAGGTAATTGCTAACTTTCCTAAGCGATCCCCAAATTTCATAATTTCACTCTGAGTAGAGAAATTGTTGGTATGGAAAATGGACCAATCCAAAGAGCTTATGTAGAAGTTTTCTGAAACCCCCAACTGAAGAGGAAGATTAATTCCAAAAAAGGAAACAACTCAAGTGATAGTCTGGTTCCATTTCCTCACATGCATTCTATTCTGTTCCTCTTTGTATTTCCTACTTCCCTGGGATCCTGCTTATCAGACTGTAAATCACCCCCAAAGAGCTGTCTGCCTAGGCTCTGTCCTTAGGAGGAAGCACAGATAATGAGGAGAGAAGCTGGGGACCAGACAGAAGGCTCCCCAGGATGTGTCATTAGCCCCTTAAAGGATAATGCAGAGAAGTCAGCATTATCAGCATTATCAGAAGTCAAAAACCCTTTACAGTCCAGCCGCGACTTCCTGTAGCCACTTGAAGAGTGAGACAGCAGTATTAATTTGGACACGGTCACCTGTATGAAACGTCATTGGAATTTCAAAATATCTTAGCTCTTTAAAAGCATAACTGTTCTTATTCATATATAAACCTACGATCAACTTCTCTGTTTTAAAATTTTAATGTATCCAAGCAATACGTTCCTTACATAGGAAAGTAGGCCTGGGTCCCATTAGTCCCATTTAGTCCCCATAACAATTTTGTGAAGTGGAGAGTACTCTCACAGTTTCTACAGACGGATACATTGAGGTTATAGATCACATAACTAAAAAAGCTATATGGGAGTTTGAATACAGAAGAGTCTGGCTCCAAATTCTACACTCTCTTCAAACTTCTGTACTAGCTCAAGGGAAATGTCTTTAGTTTCAAGATAATTTTTAAATTAGCTTAAATCAGCAGACTTCCCCATTTAAAGGAACAATCAAGTGATCTGAGAAAGTATTTGTATTTTGAGTGTATATAAATTCTGCTTTCGAAAAGATTAAAAGGAAAGGAAACACAGACACACAACGTGCACACATAGACACACACACACACACACACACACACAACCACTATAGTTTGTCCCGTGAGTAGGGAACAGTTCTGCCTAAGAATCTGCTCTGGCCCGACTTAAATGAAACTGTAATTGCAAACCTTTTCCTACTTTTTTTTTTCCTGGTTCTAAAAGTGTATGGTCTGGTAGATAGTTCTTTTGTTTGGGAAAACATAACGAACAGTTGTATATGCCAAGGTATGTTGGAGTCTAGTGGTTAGAGACTGAAAGTTACATTTCTCTCTCCATAGCAAAATAACAAAAATGTGTAACCTGGGGAGACAGAAGTGAGATGGAACATGGATTAAAACAGAGAAAGGGCCCCTCAAACACTAAGAACATAGCTGGGCCTATCGAACAAGACAACCAATAAGATAATCGCCATGTGAAGAACAGAAATTTTAAAATTCCTAAGCAATTTCAGGCTGTTTTCTTCTCTTACCATGATGAGTCGGCCTTCCTTGCTTACCCCCAAGGCTTCAATTAAAGTCTGTAATACATAACAACTTTGTGCTAGTAAAGAAGAGAGGAGCTGTCCCATATGTGCAGCAAAGCTACAGAATGCATGACGGCAAGGACAGAAGGAGTAGTGATCAAGAATGCAATCAAGCTGTGGTGCCTGGGTGGCTCAGTCGGTTAAACGACTGACTTTGGCTCTGGTTATGATCTCGCGGTTTGTGAGTTCGAGCCCCGTGTCGGGCTCTGTGCTGACAGCTTGGAGCCTGGAGCCTGCTTCGGATTCTGTGTCTCCCTCTCTCTCTGCCCCTCTCCTGCTCATGCTCTGCCTCTCTCAGTCTCTCAAAAATGAATTAAAAAAAATTGAAATAGAAAATAACACAGTGTTAAAAAGAATGCAATGAAGCTACAACCATATATTCAGAACAACAGGTACTCAGAGAGTAAGTACTCAAACCCAGCCTCAAGAACACTAAGAACAGTGCTAAACTTCCCCTAATAAATGGGATGGGGGTGTGTTTGGCTATTAGGGGAATATAATCACACAAGTCCAGAGAATTTGGTGGGTAAGCATGAATTTTCAAAAAGAAGAGGGGAAAGGGAGAAGCAGCTGGAAATAAAGGAAGAAAAAAGGGAGGAAGGAAAAAAGAAAAGAAAGAAAAAAGAGCAAGAAAAGAAAAGGGGAGGGAAGGAAAGAAGGAGAGAGAGAGACAGAGACAGAGAGAGGAAGAAGAAGGAAGAGGAGAAGGAGGAGAAGAAGAAAAAAGGAAAGCAGGCAGGAAGGCAGGAAAGAAGGAAGGAAAGAAGAAAGGAAAAGAAAAAAAGAGACAACCACTGAAATAGAAGCGTTTCCCTCCCCCCTTGGTGATCAAGTCAAGGGACAGAAGGATGTTTCCAGTGCAATGCTTGACTTTTTAAACTTAAAATGACAATGTAAACTAACTTGATCTTTATGATCAAAGATCAGGAACTATTAGAGCTGGAAGCTGTTCCTTTAACAGGCCAGGCTGGTCCCTATTCAGGGTCTCTATACTTCCTCTTCTTTCTGCCTAGAAACTCTTGCCTTTGGTTTGGGTATAGCTGCTTCCTTTTCATCATCCATGTCTCCAGCCAGATGTGACGCCCTTTCCTGTCCATCATGACTAACCCCATTCTCCCGCACTCACACTCCTTCCCCCATGCACTCCCAACCTCCCTGTTCCCTTCGTCTTGCTTCATTTTACTCAAAGCAGCTACTACTATCTAAAGACATATTTTTTTCTTTCGCGCGCGCGCGCGTGTGTGTGTGTGTGTGTGTGTGTGGTGTGAAGTGTCTTGTTTATTGTTTCTCCTGCACTACAATGTAAACTCTAGAAGGGACTTGACCTCTGTCATTTACCTTTCCATTCCCAGTGCTGAGAACAATGCCTGGCACATAGTAGACCCTAAAATAATATTTAAGAATTAAAGATATTAAAGAATGAGTGAGAGGACCTAAGAAAGGGATAAGCCCAGAAGAGGACAACTAAATGGGAAGGCTGGTAGAAAGGTTTGCCGAAACAGTGACATACTCAATGAGATGACAGGAGATATGAGATAAACATGAGGTAACACAGGAGTGAAAAGCTCAAAGGGCAAGTGGAGTATTAGAATGCAAGAGGAAAAAAAATTAATAGCCCCAGATCGAAATTAAAGCCCATGAGGACGCAAGGACAGTACTGATACTCTCTAGAAATGAGGAAGAGACTGTCATCCCAAGAGACTGAGACTAGGGTGGTGTACTAAACAACATAATTAGGCCATAGCTCTAATCTAGCATTCTAGTCCTAGCAAGGACAGTGAAATCAGCCTGAGCAATGTATGAATCATCAACTGAGTAGCTGAACACATCCTTCCTGCCTAAGGGTGCCCAGCACATGACAAAAGTTCAATGAATTCCTATTAAATGGGCTAACAAACCAACAGGTCATTATGATAAGAGTTGTGGCTCAACTATCGAATCCTACAACATCAACATTAAAGGAGTCTTCCTAAGCCATCTAATCATTCTTTCTTTCAATCCCCTTTCATTTTCAAACATCTATTGGACACCTACTATGAGCACAACTTTGAAGACACGGTTAATACTATATTAATACTTTACTCTCCTAGGAAATTGCTACAGAGGCTACTTCCTCTTTCCAGTCTCAGAACAAATGTTACAAGCAGCCTTCTGGAAACAGTGTCCTTTGATTTCTAATGTAGTGATGGGTCTTAATGTTAGGAATCGCACTTCTTCCAGAGGGAAAGGCATTACAGAGCAAGCCCATGGAAAAGAGATTCAGGACAAGTAGAGACTTACAGGCCCCCCCAACCATGCATCTAGGTAAATATAGGATTCTGAAGTTAAGTATATAAGACAGTGAAAATATCTTATAAGAGAAACAATCTCCCATAAATGAAGAACGCTTTCTAATGACCTCTTCTAGGTGTTAAAAAGATTTTGCTACCAAGGTTAAAGTTAATAAACAAAGACAAATGTCTCAGAATATAGATAGAGATTCATTCACCTTATTTTTTTTTTAAGTAAACTCTACCCCCAACTTGGGGCTCGAACTTGTGACTCTGGAATCAAGAGTCACATACTCTGCCAACTGAGCCATGCACTCCCAGTCACATTAAGTCTTAATAAAAATTCACTTCTCCTAGATGGCTTTTAAGTTTCAAAGATACCACCCCCATGTAGATTTCTCATCAGTTAGCCAGCACCATCCAAAAGAAATTTCTCGAATATAGAAATATCTGTAGGCACTAGCCATTTGTGATTATAGACTTGTGAGTACAGCCATGGAGGAAATTAATGTTTTAAATTAATTTAAATTTTATTTAATTTTAATTCATTTAAATTTACATAACCACATGCACATGGTGGCCATTGTCTTGAATAACATAATTAGGCCATAGATCTAGTCTTAGCACTCATTAATGGAAGCTGGTATAAAAGAAATAATATGATCTCCTTCTTTCTCACTAACCTAGAAGGATAGTTAAAATAACATATCATTTCTAAAGGATCAGATAATAAACATTATTACTGAAGTCCCTTACTCCGCTCATAAATGTATTAGCTGTATGGCGTTCAATACTTCTTTTAATTTTTCTGGACCTCAGCTACCTTAGCAGTAAAATAAATGTGCTCTAGTGAACCATTTGATACCTTAAGATCCTTTCTATCTCAAATACATATGATTTAAATCATCATATGTCACACTTTAAAAGGGTTATACTGTTTATATATAATTAATATGCCTAAGATGTCACTTGCTTTAAGACACATCGCAGCTTTGAAGAAAAAACCAAGAGGACATTGAATGTATTCCAGGGACGCCTGGGTGGCTCAGTCGGTTAAGCATCCAAATCTTGATTTCAGCTCAGGTCGTTATCTCATGGTTCATGGGATCAAGCCCTGTGTTGGGCTCTATGCTGAGCTTGGAACCTGCTTGGGATTCTTTCTCTCCCTCTCCCTCTCCCTCAGCCCCTCCTTTGTTCATTCTCTCTCTCTCTCTCCCTTTCCCTCAAAATAAATAGATACAAACTTAAAAATTAATTAATTAATTATGTATGCATCCCAACTAGAAGGCATATTACTCCTTCAGCAAATGGAAAATTATAAAAACCGAGTGTCTTAGAATCAAGGAAATACAAATGTTCACTAGAGTAATACTAAATGATTATAACACCATCGATCAGTTTGTTATATTTATTGCTATGTATTAAGTTATAATCAGATCATATGCGTAATGAAAAAGTACACAAAAATCATATTAACCCGTGCCAATACTGTTTGACAAAATAACAAATAATGTGCACAATAAATATATAAGAAGTATAACTGGAAATGTCTCCAATAGCAAGGCCTACCCATTTTATTTTTTTTAATGTTTTTTAGTTTGAGAGAGAAAGGGAGAGAGTAAGCAGGGGAGGAGCAGAGAGAGGAGAGAGAGAACCCCAAGCAGGCTCTGTGTTCTCAGCACAGAGCCTGATGCAGGACTCAAACTCATGAACCGTGAGATCATGGCCTGAGCCAAAATCAAGAGTTGGATGCTCATCTGACTGAGCCACCCAAGTGGCCCCCATTTTATTTTTTCTTAATAATGGTTTAAGTTAAAGTCAGTCCTAAAGAATAGCATTTGCTAATGATAAATGTGAAACAGAGTTTTGAATTTCCTACATTTTTACACACAAAACTCCCTAAGAGTGGCTTACAGATTGTAGTAATATTATACATTAGACATGAAATTCCAGAGACCATTGCTATCCGTTTTGGCTTTGTAAAATCTTTGTTTAAAATGTCCCAGGGGTGCCTGGGTGGCTCAGTGGGTTAAGTCCCAACTCTTGATTTCAGCTCAGGTCGTGATCTTGCAGTCGTGAGACCGAGCCTTGCGTCAAGATCTGCGCTGAGCATGAAGACTGCTTGGCGTTCTGTCTCCCTCTCTCTCTGTCCCACTCCACTGCTTGTGCAAGTGCGCGCTTGCTTGCTCTCTCTCTCCCTCTCTCTCTCAAAAGTGTTAAAAAATTAAAAAATAAAATATCCTCAAATATGTGTACTTTGTTGTTTTTTAGAAATAAGTTATGTGACTAAAAGAGTTACAGGGTAATTAATTTCTTCCTTATAAAAAGTGTTAAGTATGGGGGAAATTAATATATATTCATAAAACAGATATAATTATTGATTCATCATATCTATCTGTAGCTCATGTTCTCCCACAATTATAGTACACTATTAAAAATATCTCGAACTAGTTAATAGCTAGAATTCAATGAGAACTATTTTATTTTATTTTTTTTAATGTTTTTTATTTATTTTTGAGACAGAGAAAGACAGAGCATGAGCAGGGGAGGGGCAGAGAGAGAGGGAGACACAGAATCCACAGCAGGCTCCAGGCTCTGAGCTGTCAGCACAGAGCCCGACGCGGGTCTCGAACTCACAGACTGTGAGATCATGACCTGAGCTGAAGTCGGACACCCAACCGACTGAGCCACCCAGGCGCCCCAAGAACTATTTTAAATCTATGAATCAAACTCAATGCTCTGTGAACCTTAAATAACAACAAAAATAAATAAATAAATAAACAGCTAGGAAAACTAGCTGAAAAACAATTAAAAGACAAAACCACCCTATTCAATTTTATCCAATGAACAGACTTTGAAAATCAGGACTGGATGTGCTTGTCAATTATTTTTAAATACTCTTAATTACCAGCACTAAAGGGAAACGCTACAAAAAGCCATTAACTCGTAAGTAAACAAAGAAGTAGTTCTAAAGAAAATTCAAAAGTCATTTTCTCCAAGACATCTTTTGAAATGAAATATAAAAGCAGAGCTTCTTTTTCTGAATTCCATTCAATGTCATTAGAACGACAAACAATTGCCACTAATTCTTTTAAAGTAACCTACATGATTCTTGGAAAAAGGACAACGTGACATAAACCCACACTCCAACAGACATAACATCTAATCAGTCAGCAAATATTTACTCATCATTTACTAACTCATGCAAGAAACAGAGCACGAAGAGCTGAGAAAAAAATCAGTTCTTGCAATTCTGCCCCTCAAGGTCTAGAGAAAGAGCCAAGACAGAAAAGCAGCGAACATGGATGTTGGGAGAGGGGGCGGAGAGACCAATGGGGAACACGGACAGATGGGGCGTGGGGCAGGGAAAATGAAAGAAAGATGTGCTGTGGGGAAATGCTGACGCCTATTCCTAAAAAGAAAAGTTGCAATCCCCATGGCTACAGCAGTTGAAATATTACTCTTAAAAGGATCTGCTTAATATTCTACCCTAGCCGAGCAGCCTACCCTAAAATGCACTGAAGAGCTACTCAATAAATGTTGGCCAAATGAATAGCCATTTTTTCCCCTCTATGCAAAGCTGGTCCATGTAAAAGTTCAAAACTTCATTGCGTGCAGTCAAGTGTCTATTCATGAACAGCTGAACAGTTTTGAACTTACAATGTGCATTCCTGAAATCGAGCCCTTTCTTTCTTTCTGTGTAAGAGCGGTACCCACTTCTTCACCAATCATTTATTGAGGACCTATGATACACAAGGCATCCCGTTAGTTGCTGGGTATAATGAAGTGGGTATATATACTTAGTTCTGATGTTTCTCTGATTCCAAACTTTTATACTTAATCTATCTGTAGACATCTGATAGGTACCTCAATTTTAACATAACGAAACAAACTCTCCATTGTTTGTTTTTTCCCACAAATACACTTCTCCCCTGGTTTTCCTTCTTAATAAAAGGGACCACTGCCCCAACCATACACACAGTTGCTAATGGAAAAAAAAAAAGCTGCTAGTTCTTAAAATCCAGCAGGAAGAAAAACAATTTTTAAATAAACTTTATCTAAAGTAAAAGGAAAAATACTATCAAATAGTGATATGTGCTATGCAGACAATTAAAATGACGGGGTGAGTCTGCTGGTGGTCTCAGAAGGTGTCTGAGTTTTGATTCCTGGAGAAGTAGACCTTGGGGAAGGATTTAGGGACAAAATGTTTAGTTGGGGGGTGGAGGAAACATCAGTGGGAAGGCGGGAACTAAGACAAGGAGGCCAAGTGGCCATTACAGGGTTCCTTACCAGGACAGTTACACTGCCAGCAACTTCATTTAATCCCACTGGGTCAACTCTGGGACCCAGTGAACATATGCATGCTTCAGAGTTTTCCATCTGAGGGGTGGGGGGGCTGGGATATTTATATACCAAACCCTAACAGTTCCTGGTTGAGAGCTGATGGGGGAGACAGAACCACTTCCCCAGTGCCTGTGTCCTTCTGGTCAGTAACAGGAGGCTCACATGGGGAAAGGCATCATGCGGACAATCAAAGGCAGGTGCCACCATCGTGCTGTGAAGGAGGCAAAGCAGAGTGTAAGGGCGGGCCTGCACGAAGCCTGATGGCAGGGCGACATACATATATGCTGGAATCTAAATGGACAGGAGGATCTGGGATACAAGATTTCCGGTCACAAGAAACTGCCAGAACAAGATCAAGCTCGGTATACTTATGAAAGGTCAGCTGGACAGGATGCATGGAGCAAAGAGGGAGGCCGGGAAAATTAGGTCGGAAAAGCAGATACAGACCAGATGACAAAGGGCTCTGAAGCCAGAATAAAATGCCTGGAGTTCATTCTAATCAAACTGGGAAGACACAGGTGGGAAGTACAGGCTTGGCAGGATCTTACCTACGTTTTGAAAAGAGGGCTCTGGGGGCGCCTGGGTGGCGCAGTCGGTTAAGCGTCCGACTTCAGCCAGGTCACGATCTCGCGGTCCGTGAGTTCGAGCCCCGCGTCAGGCTCTGGGCTGATGGCTCAGAGCCTGGAGCCTGTTTCCGATTCTGTGTCTCCCTCTCTCTCTGCCCCTCCCCCGTTCATGCTCTGTCTCTCTCTGTCCCAAAAATAAAAAATAAAACGTTGAAAAGAGGGCTCTGGTGCAAATGAATAGTCGGACCATGAGTGAAAATAAGAAATTGGGGACACTGCCACAGTGAAGTTACAGTGGTGGCAGAAGATATGAAGAAAGCAGACCTGCCAGGGAGCTGGATATGCAATAAAGGGTACAGGAGAGGCAGGCGGGGTGAAGAATCCCTCATACATCCCTCACTAGCAACTCTATATAAGGTAGGCGCAGTGGTCCCTTTTACTAGGAAGGAAGAAGATGAGGTGAGAAGTAGATTTGTGAAACACAGTGAAGTTTCTTTTAGTTAAGGTTAAATACACAAGTTTGGAACCAGAGAAACATCAGGACCAGAGACAGATACAAAGGAAACATCTACATGTGTATAGCATTGGAAGGCAAGAAATTAGATCAGGGGTAGTATTATACATAAAGAAGAGACGGGCTCCAAAGACCGACTTTTACACTGCAAATAATAAGAACACATCTGTCAATAACATTTTATTGTATCACAGTAAAATATACCTCAGTAGTCACGGCCAACCCATTCTGTCATTCATTCATTATTTATTGAGTTTAAAATAGACTCAGGGCATTATGCCGAGAACTGTAAGAAATTTAAAATCTATCATATATTAATCCTCATTTTTAAGGGCTCAGGGTCTAAACCCATACAGATTAAAGACTGACTGTGGTAATTGTTCTAAGAGAGATACAGAGAAAGAACCATGGTAACTTAGGAGAAAGAGATTATTTCCACCTGGCAAAATCATAAAAGGTTTGAGTGGAAAATAGCATTTAAGCTGGGGCTTAAAGCCTTTTCAAATTTGTAAAACTTGCCCTCTAAACAGTTAGGAAGTGGATGCATTTCAAGAGTGAGAGACTTAAAGAACAAAACCACAGAGAGAAGACTTTGGAGGGAGGATAATTCTAGAGCTCATTAAATAGTTCAATTTGCTAGATGATAAAATACATGAATGGGATAGATGGTGAACATTTCTAGGATACCACATTTATTAAATACATCTCTAACGTTTTCCATGTAAAGAAATAATTCACTTTCCATAGTGTCAAACATAAATTTGATTGGGTTTAAGAAAAAATTTTAAGCCATAAGTTCATTTCATTTCAATTCACTGTACTAATGTACCATGAGCAATCATTCTGCGCTTAGAAATTCACTTCTCACATCTACTGTCCATTTTGGTTGTATTTTTCTTCATTTAATCATTTAATAGCACCTTTTCCATCTATCCAACTTTATCTTTAAATGCTGGAAACTCATGCATTATAAGCTAGTCAGTATAAAGGAAAAGAAAAAGACATAGGCTGGGTAAGGAGACAAAACACGGGCTCAGAGGAGTAAACAGCACCAGGGGGCACACTGGTGGGAAGAACAACGGAGGCACAATGGCCAACAGAAGGGACGGGCAAATTCACAGACTGTAAAGAGGTATTTCACCCAGTTCCATGCTCTAAACTCGTTCCTTTAGATAGCTTTCATTTTTCTAAGTAATATCTACACCCAACGTGGGGCTCAAAATCACGACCCCGTGATCAAAAGTCACATTAGACAGACTTCATTTTAAACCCATAAGTTCAGTTTCTTTTTGCCATTCTTTAAAAAGACTATGAGAAACATCCTTTTATGGTGGCCTTTAAAGACTTTTTCATACACAGCCCCTAAAAAACACAATTTAGCCATAAAGAGCTTTCTGAAAAACACTGCTTACAAGACAATCCTTTTTTTTTTTTTTTCATATTGCTGGTCATAAGAATAAAGTTTATCATTAGTGAAGGACCAAGTGTTTATCTCCATGGAGGTTCTCAAGAGGACCGCCATGCTAACAATATGATGACATGCACAAGAGAGCCAAACAAAAGAAGAAGAAAACGCAACAAGGCAACAAAACATTAAACACAAAAAATGTGCAGGAACTCTTTCAAAAATAAAGAACGAATAGAAACAATTCAAATAAATGAGATGAGGGGGACACTCACGGATGTCAAATGGAAGCAACAGACAAGAAAGCAGTGACTCTGCTGTACAGACTGAACATGACAACATTACAGACCCTCAAAATTTGGAAAATCTTAGTTTAAAAAAAAGCCGCCTGGGCAGCTCAGTCAATTAAGCGTCTGGCTCTTGACCTCAGCTCAGGTCTTGTGAGTTCAAACTCCACGTCGGGCTCTGTGCTGACAGTGCAGAGCCTGCTTGGGATTCTCTCTCTGTCCCTCTAAGACACTCCCCTGCTCACTCTAAATAAATACGTACATACATACGTACATATACAAATACATAAGTAAATATGCAAAATGCCAACCAGCAAGAAGATAAAACGTGTATGTCAATCAACCCTTTGGAAAATGACTGAATAAAGGTAAAAATACTATGTAACTAATGTCCCAATCCAACATGTAAATATCTATGTACTTCCAAAGAAAATTTATCATTGTCTATTCAAAACTTAGAAATTATGAGAATATTATATACATTCTATGTCTTAAGCTACCTTGATAATCAGTCGAGGGAGGAAAGAGAAGAAAAAGGAAATAAAGGGGAAAAAGTAAGTAGTATCTTATAAAAATAATTTTACAGTACATAAAATCAATTTTTCATAGCAAAAAAAGATCAATAAAATATAAACTGCTTTCCAGTTAAAAAAATAAAACTGATTTTGCCCCAGGGCGCCCGCGCATACAATTCTGATTCCTCCAGCCTTCTGGAAAGCATAAAAATACAAAAGAATTATCCAAAGAGACACAATCTTTCCTCTTCCCCCTCCTCCTCCTTCAGTGAATGATTTACCATTCAATAAAGGTTAACTCAGGTCAACTTAAAAAAAAAAAAAAAAAAAAGAAGAAGAAAAGAAAAGAAAAAGGGAGCTAGTGCTCAACCTTAATGTAAAGTAGAATAGAAAATATCTCCTGATTATTTATCCTTCAGTGACTTATTAGATATTAGGAATGGCTGATAATATTTTTAAATACTTGATTTCACAACAAGTTACCTACTTTCAAATGGCCCTTTCAAGATATCTGTGTTGACAGGCTAGAACTTGTAGTGTCCTGAGAAGTGCACAGCCGTGTTCAGAAGGCCCACACAAGTAGAAATGTTGAAAAAAATCTGGGTTCACAGATGGTAATATACCAGATGCTAGAACACCAAATAAGTTGTCATTTGATTTTGGATTTAAATTAAATGAACTGGCTTGCTAACTGAATTCATTTGTCTGTCATTAGGCTGACATCTCCAACCTCCCAAAAGCACAGTTTACTTTTTACCTCACCAGTATATGCCTTTGTGTGAATACTGGGTAATCTATTACATATACTGGATGCACATGTTACTCAAAATTGCACTTTAAGAAAAAATAGCATCGAAAAAATAATCTTGTTCAACATCAGATTTAACTAAAAATATATAGTTTACTCTTATTGCTGTATGACTTTTTTCAGGCAGACAAGTGGAAAAAGAATTTCAGGCATTAGGAAGAAAGAGCATATACAAAATTGTGGAATCATCATCAAATTTGGAAAACTGAAAAGATTTCTCAGGGGCTCAACTCAAGGTATCTAAAGAGGATGAATGAAGTTGCCGTAAGACATTTGAGCTTGATCAATGAAGGATTCGTAGAATAGGAAATCCTACTATTAGATTTGGGGGGTGTGGGAGGAACACAACGTACAGGGTAAAATGTTTACACTACCTTAAAAGAAATTTCATTTACATAAGACCTTACCACAATAGTCATATAATTGTAAACAAAAACGTAATCTCATTATAAAGCCCAGGCTCCTTGTAATAAAGACCACAATTAAGAATCTGGGTTTATATTTTTATTGTACATAACACTCACTTCTTTTCACTTATCACCTTTATTATTGGTTCTAATTTTCCTGCCCAGTAATCCCATAACTGTATTTTAACTTTTTTTTTCCCCTGCTACCTATTGGGGGTGGGAGGGAGGGGGCGGGGGCGAGGTGTGGAATGCAGCAAAGTCGTTCTGAACAGACAAAATTGACAAGAATTGTGAAAACAAAGGATGTGACAGCCCCAGAATTTTGACCTTTAGAACTTGAAACCAGATGTATGACTCAGCTCCCCAATACACATGAACTCTTTTGTATTCTGGGTACAATGGCAAATATTTCCTGTTATTAAAACATTTTGGGATTATCTTCCCAAGATGTTAACATAGAGCTTCTGAAAAGATAACTGCACAGTGACAATAAAAAGATTGTTAAGGAGGCCTGTAAGCTACAGGACAAACAGTATTGCATTTCTAGTGAGAAGAACACTCTCTATAGGCAGAGATCCACGAAGGCTTAAGTTGCCCAGGTTCACATTAACCTCTTTGGTTAGTGCATGTGCTTTAGAAAGCCTGACAATCACAGGGTTGGCTGGCAGTGGGGGAGGAGGGTCAGTGGTGATTCTCTTCCACGGCTATTGAGGAAAAGTGTCCCAGGATAATCTTGAAGCACATTACACCTTAACTGTTTATTAGAGCTGGGACAATTAAGGGCATGACAGTGGCCGAATGTAAGGGTGTTAATATCAGAAATGAAGTTCCTGGCCCTTATGCCCTGGACTGCTCTGCTCCCATGAAATCTTGGACCACCCAGACATTCACTTTGCTAACCATCCTCTTCAACGAAAGTGGAGATATTTACTCAGAATGAAGGGTTATACTTACAGTGGAACGTATCTTCATATGTATTTTAAACATTACATTTATACGAGGGTTTTTTTTTTAACTATATCTGTTGAACAGAAAACCCTCAGGTGGTACATGTGCTTCATTATTTTTTTAAGAACCTTCTCTCCCTTGAAAATCAGTACATACATTCTTCATAAAAAGTATATCACGGCAACATTTAAAAAGCACTTACAATACCTAGTCATGTCACTTAAAGTATATAATTTGGTTTAAAAATAGCTCCAAGTTTTAGAAAATGTATAAGTCAAAGAAGTGAGAGGGGTATATTTACTTACTAATGTAATGCTAATTTAATCTATTATTAGGAGCTTTTAATATGCCAAAGAGTCTGCTCTGAGCAGGAGTCTGACTGTGTTAAGTTGAACTTCACATTTCATACAATTTACATTTCTAAGGGCAACACTGAAAAAAAAATATAAATGAATGCACTCAGGTTTAGTTTTCAGATATCCGGGCAAGCATAATATTTACTTTATCTAGTTGAAGGAAGTGAACCCAGAAACGGCACACTGTATTTGTACTCAAAGAGTGAAGAAAAAAAAAAGTGTGGAATGAGTTAATATTTGTTCATAATCATCACCTGGTGGAGTCAGACAGGTCTGCCACTTTGTACCCCACCGTTAAGACCCTGGGAAAGCTCCATAACTTCTCTGGAGTCTGAGCTGCCTCATCTTTGCTAATTCACGGGTTCGCTTACAGACCTAAGTGAAAGAAAGCTAACAAAATGCTGGCCCACAGTAGAGAGCACTAGATATTAGCTCCATATCCTTCTATAAAATGGAATGCTGTTCATGTATTTAATAAAATATGAAAACCTACCATTGTAGAGTCTCATTTTTCATGGAGTCTATATTTGCTAATTTGCCTACTGGCTAAAAGTCTTTTGCAACCCCAAAATCCACATGCAGCACTTTTGTGGTCATTCGTGGACAAGTGCATGTGCAGTTGTAAAAACTTGGAATCATCCAAGGTGCACATTCCCAGCCTATGTGGACCAAGGTAATGCTCTGCCAGCTGGTTTCAGCTCCCTCACTGACAACAAAGTGTCCCTTTCACAGTGCATGTAGTGCCCTGTTTTTCGCATTTTTCTGCTTTCTGTTGGTGATTTCACTGTTTAAAAAGGCCCCAAGCACACCTCTGAAGTGCTATCTAATGCTCCTAGGCACAGGAAGGACATCCTGAGTCCTTACGGAGAAAACAGGTGTGCTAGGTAAGCTTTATTCAGGCACAAGTTATTGTGCTGTTAGCTATGAATTCAGTGTCAACGATTCAACAATATATATTACATAAGGTGTCTTTAAACAGAAGTACATACAACACAAGTTTTTTCTATTTATCAGTTGATGACAATGTGACAAAGGGCTCAAAGAAACTTGATCCTCCTATATGTCCCCAGGGAGCGATGGTTCAGTATTCACGAGTTCCATGTTTGTAATGACTTTATAGAACATAACTACAATGAGTTACAAGAACCGACTGTGTATGCTGGATTTTACGTTAAACAACAGTAATACACAATTTAAAAATGTAGGTCTTTACTCACAAAGAAATTAAAACGTCAGCCACTCACTTTGTAAACTTTAGAATACAAACTCACAGCTGCTAGAATGGAAATATGATCGGCAAGGTGTAATTTACAAATCAGAACGTTTCCTTTTCCTATTGTGTGAAAAACATAAACATCAGGTCATTGGAGATTAATATTAAAATATAAATTACCTCCTTGTTTTTTGGCTGCAGTAAATACCAAAACTGCCTGGCTTATTAGCTATATGACTTCCTATCACGGTCTGATATATCTATTAGATAAATCTGTGCATGCCCATCATCTCTGTAGGCTGAGTTTCAAAAGTATCTGTCTTTAGCTTGTCCAGGATATGAATTGTTTCCCTTGAGTATTTGAACTTCAAGCCTTGACTGCATCTCAAGAATGAGTGAGAAGTTGGGGATGGCGGGGTGAGAAACTTTGGAAGGCAATTTCCACCAAACTTCAGGTCCTCTTCTTCCCCACAACCTCCCTCACACACCCCCAACTCACTCCTATTCAAGAGAGGGGGAAGGAACTACCACTCTCTCCTTTTTCAAGTTTTTACTTGATTCACCCTGTGCTCCTAGGAACTCATACTCTTAACTGGTCTAACAAGTGGCTTACTGTGCTTGCTGTGTCTGAAATAACAGCAACGACAGCAACAGCTTCTAGCCCTTCTTCTGGACTTACCCATGCCAGCACTCAGCTTTTTGTTCTTTATTTTGTCCTCCGGTACAAAGAAAGGCAGAGAATGAGCTGGCTGATCCCTTCATCATTCTGCACTCTGCTCTGCCTCCTTCTGTGCCTTCAGGGAGCTGACCTTGACACGGTCCCAGACCAGGCTCCCTTGCCCTCCAGCATCTGACTGGATTTGGTCAAAGCAAAGCACTGGCAGAACTACAGAGGACAAAAGGAAAGAAAGGCTGGGCTATATCCTTATATATGCTTCTATATCCTGTCTCACTCAAGTCCTGGGGTGCATTTATTTTCAAGTCAGGTGACCTCTTCCTCTAAAACCCTGTCTTTAATGACTCTCAAAGTATGATTCAGGGACCCCCGGTGTTTCCAAGGCCCTTTCAAGAGGTCCACGATATCAAAATTATTTTCATGATAATCTTAACATACATTTTGCCTTTTGCATACTCATTGTCTCATGAGGGTACAGTGACATTTGTCAACGCCAACATGGCATGGTATCACAATGGACTGGATGCAGAAGCAGAAATGAACATCTACCTATCTTCCATGATGTCAGACATTAAGAAAATTCCAAAAATTTAAAACGATTCCATCATTATCAATAAAGTTCTTCTTTGAAAAACTGCATTATTTTTATAAAGTTATGTTAACATATAATGAGTATATTATTAAAGTTTCTTCATTATTAAGTTTCCATCTGTTTCCTGCCAGGACCCTTTCAGGCACAGTAGGGATGTTGACCAACAGAAAAATAGATCAAGGGTGAGAAGAGGAACTCACCAAAAGAGAGAAGCAAATGACCACAAATTGGTAAAGAAAAATGTGTACCTCTACTAGTACTAAAAACATGCTAACCAAAATGAGAAATGGCTTTTAAGTGCTTTAAGTTTCAGGTAAAAAGGATAACCATTACATCATCGCTTAAAGAGACACAAAAAAAATTTGAATCAAAATTTACATAGTGTTCAACAGACAATTGGTTGAAGGAATTACAGAACATGAATTGAAAAGAACACCAGCATACCGTGAATAAAGTAATGCTCTGGACGAATTGTTTAATACCCATTGTATTTTATTATTTGTTGAAAACATCATATTATAAAGGGGATGCACCATGATTCCATGTTTGTGAACACAGAAATGTATACACCCACAATAAAAAAGATGGGAGGTTATACACCAAAATGTAGCCTGAGTAAACATGTGGCCAAGACCCATGAAAGGAAGGAGAAACATAGAACACAGCACAAAAGATTTAGGGAAGGCTTTGTGGACAAGGAAACCCAGAACTGAGGGCCAGAATTAAAGCCATCATGGTGAGGAAGGGTGTACCAAGAAGACGGCAGGGTATATGCAGAGCTATGAGAAGGCATGAGGTTCCAATTCTGCAGTTCTGTTTCATGTGGTACGACCATGAGGTTAATGAAGGGTGGAGGGTAGAAGAGGAAAAACTAGACTGAAAGATTGAACGCCACGCTGAGAAACCCAGATTTTATCTGAAAAGCAAAGGAGAGTTGTCAGAAGTGACAGAATTGGCAGTTAGTTAGATATAAGCAGGGAATGGTACTTTCTGACCACTAAAAAGACAGAAATCGAGAAACCGCCAACCACCCCTGGAAGACAAACAGCTAGAAAAAGCCCCGGGGAGCATTCATATACCTTTCGCTACAACTGCTGCTCTACAGTAATCTATAGCTACAGCATAATACATTTATATTGCTGATTACACACACACACACACACACACACACACACACACACACACAGCGATAACTGTCAGGACAGTTCTGGCAATTACCATACACAGCCAAAAACATCCCCTCCTCACTGGTTGGAGGAGTCTCTTAAATGAGTGGAGACAACCTCAGCAGGAGACCGCCCTAGCTATGACCCATAACCTTTGCAAACATAAAAAGAAAAGACGCTCCTAAACCCCACGGCATTTGGTACCTCTGGGCCTGCACGCTCTCCCATCTTACAAGTGTACTTTCCCTTTAACTGCCATTAAACTCTTACTTACTTGAGAGTTTCTTGGTCAAACCCAAGAGCTAAGGTTGGCCCAGAGGTAAGGCACAGAGGCACGGAAGGGGCTTCCATCGACAGAGGAACTTTAAGAGACTGATATTTCTGACAGCAGTGTAGAAGACATATGGAATGGGCTACATGAATGGCAGGGGAATGGCAAACTGGAAGCCACTGCATAATCCAGGAGGCTATGATGTTGCCTAAAACTCACGTTGCAACAGAAGTGATGAAAAGGAATATTTAAGACAGAGCTAGGAAGTAGAAACAATAGATCCTGGAAAACATTTAAATATAAGGAAAGAGATGGGAATGAGGAATTCAGATTTCCAACTGAAACAATTTGGTGAAAAGTGTTACTATTCCCTTTGTTACAGACTGAACGTTTGTTTCCCTCGAAATTCACATATTGCAAACTAACCTCCAGTGTGATTTTATCAGGAGGTGGGACCTAAGGCATGAGAGTGGAGCCCTTATGGATAGTATCAGTGCCTGAAGAGAGTTCCCTTGCCCCTTCTACTATGTGAAGTTAGAGTGAAGAGACTGCTGTCCAAGAACAAGGAAGCAGGCGCTCAGCAGATACATAATCTCTCTGGTGCTTTGATCTTGCATTTCACAGCCCCCAGAACTGTGAGAAATACATGTTTGTGTAAGACACACAGTCCATACTACTTTTGTGATAGCAGCCCAATGGGCTAAGACATTCCTTTACAACGGAATTCTTTGGGAAGAATTAAGCATGGGAGTTAACAGCAGTTTTCAATATATTGAAATTGGGATATTAAGGGAACATCCACGTAGTTATGACCAGCAGGCATTTGGATACGTTGGGGCTGAATGACAAAAGCAAGGTGTGTGCAGAAAATACAGATCTGAAAATTATCAATAAATGTATGGTTATCGAAGCCACAGTCGTGGAAGAAATCTCCCAAGAAAAGGCTATAGTAAGAAGGTTAAGATGGGATTTTTGGAAACGTCATCATTTAAAGCTTTTGAGTCTTGTTTCTCAAGAACGAGTGTTCCTAAGATTCTACTGGAGCTGGATGAAGTGCTACAGCCTTTCCGTCATGAACCCAATCTGAGTGATTTTTTCTGCATATCGCCACAATAAAACCTAAAGTGAAGAATCCAAAAAATCACTTAGTTTAAAATAAAAAAGACATAATCATCTATTGGAACATGGTGGACTAAATATTTTTCAAAGTCTCTAAAATCTCTAAATAAGTTTCTGAATGTTCTATGACCCCCACATCTCTAACATGTATCGAAAGCAAAATTTCTTTCTGTCGCAGTTTTATTCCTGGTGGGGAAAAAAGTCACCTAAGACAAAGTTCTTAGGGAACAAGAATCCATCATGGGCTTTAATTTATAATGTCTTACTCCCTTCGGGCTGCTATAACAAAAGGACCACAGACTGGGTGGCTTACACAAACATTTATTTCTCACTGTTCTGGAGACTGTGAACTGCAGGATGAAGGCACCAGCAGGGTAATCTATCTGGAGTAGGCAGTTATGTACACGTGAGCAGGAGAGAGGGGAGGACAGTAGATGGGAAACTGCCAGGGACCACCCAGTCTCTGCCCAGAGACCACCCGACTCCTTCAGACCAATCCCTTTTGCAGTTTAGCACAGCCCAATAAGCAAAAGACACAAGCCACAGAGACGTTCTCAACATTGGAGCATGCACACTTAAGGAAAAAAACTTTGTCCTCTAGTAACTCCAAGGCTGTTATGATATCATTTGCTTTGCAGTTTTGCTTTCTCCCTCCAGCACCTTGGGTATCCCTTAGGCACTCCTGGGAAGATGGCGCTTAACATGAAGCAAAGTTGGAGGGGAGGAAACCAGGGCAGATCCAGAGGGTGGTATAATAATGACAAGATGGGCAGGAGGAGGCAAAACAGACCCCCATAGAAAACGCAATGCAGAACTCAGCAGGGCGGTTACCTACTTCGGGCCAGCCTGCTTCTTTTACTTCTCTGCAGTGTACCTTTGCTTTACGAAATAAAACCTTCGCTGCTTTAACTGTCTATGGACTGAACTGAATTCTTTCCTTCAAGAAGACAACGACCAGGGGATTTACAATCCATTACCTGATTAACAAAACCAGGACCTGAAAATTCTTCTACATTTTAGTAACACACTTAATATTAATATGTTACATTTACTAATTATAAAGTAATATAGTACATTTGCATATCAGGTTGACAAATATTAGAGGCATTATACCAAATAAACTAAAATGGTACTCTTACATAGTTCTTATGAAAAGACATTAGTACAACTTTTTTAAAGCAATAGGGCAATATGTATCAAACATATTGAATAAAGCAAAATTTTGATCCAATAATTCAACTTTCTGGAAGTCATTATAATGAAATAGAATATATATATATATATATATATATATGTATAAAATATGTTTATAACCAAAATGTTCACTGTAGAGCAGGTATGAGTCAAATTTAAAATAATCTTAGGGGACCCCTGGGTGGCTCAGTGGGTTAAGCAGTGGAATCTTGATTATCATCTTAGGTCATGACCTCAGCATAGTGGGATTTAGCCTTGCATCCAGCTCTGCACTAAGCATGAAGCTTGCTTGGGATTCTCTCTCTCCCACTGTCTCTCTCTCTCTCTCTCTCAAAATAAATAACAATTAAACATTAAAAAAATAAATTAAATAATTTTAAAGCCCAACCGTGTGTTACCACTTAAACTATATTCCACTGGTAGGAATCCTATGAAGCAATTAAGAATGATATGATCAATGTTTCTCATTCAGAGATTCATGGCCCTGAGACCCCTACAACATTATATAATATTTTCTTCTATATACAGTCTTATGGTGGAGAGAGATGTTCCACAGATTTACGTAGAATATCAAATGAGTTATAACACAAAGGATTTTGAGGATCACTGACATTACAAGCAACTATTTATACAGAAAGACACTGACAGTATTTTGTCAAGTGAAAAAATCAGGTTAAAAAATAACATAAACATATCCTTTCACCTATTGATGGACACTTGGGTTGCTTCCATATCTTGCCTATTGTAAATAATGCTGCAATAAACAAACATAAGGGTGTTAGAATTTAAATTAATATATTATATTTTTAAATTGGTGTTTTTATTTCTTTGGGTAAACATCCATTCTCACTGGATCATACGGTATTTCTATTTTTATTTTTTTTGAGAAATCCCCATACTGTTTTCCACAGTGGCTGCACATTCCTACCAACAGTGCAGAGGGGTTCCTTTTTCTCCACGTCTTTGCCAACTTCTTGTCTTTTTGATTGCAGCCATTCTGACAGGTGTAAGATGATACTTCATTGTGGTTTTAATTTGCATTTCTCTGACGATTAGTGAGAATGAGCATCTTTTCATGTGTCTGTTTGCCATCTGGATGTCTTCTTTGGAAAAGTGTCTATTCAGGTCTTCTGCCCATTTTTTAACTGGAATATTTATTTTTGGTGTGTAAAGTTATGTAACTTCTTTATATATTTTGGATATTAACCCCTTCTCATAAGTGTCCATCAATAGATGAATAAAGATGTGGGAGATATATAATACACACACAATGGAATATTACTCAGGATGAAGTCTTGCTATTTATGACAACGTAGATGGACCTAGAGGGCAAGTGAAATAAGTCAGACAGAGAAGGACAGATACCACATGATTTCACTTACATGTGTAATCGAAAAGAAAAAATGAGTGAACAAACAAAAAGCAGTAACAGACCCATAAACATAGAGAACAAACTGATGATGGCCAGAGGGTAGGGAGGTGGGGGGTGGGATGGGCTATAGAGGTGAAGGGGAATGGGAGATACAGGCTCCCACTTATGGAATGAATAAGTTACAGGGATAAAAGGTAAAGCACAGGGAATATAGTCAATTATACTGCAATAATGTTGTATAGTGACAGATGGTGGCTACACTTGCAGTGAGCACAGCATGACATATAAACTTGTCAAATCACTATGTTGTACACCTGAAAGCAACGTAACATTGTGTATCAGCTATACTTCAATCAGCAAATAACATTTTTATGAGATCTCATTTTTGTAAACGATAATTCGAAATGCATAAATATTCACACATATAAAAAGTTATAAAAGCCATGTAACAAAGTATTAAGAATAGCTACTGCAAGTAGATTTTAGACATTCTTATCAAAAGAAAAAATGTGGAAATTATAAACCATCTGTATATTTAATGCTTTCTCATATAAGTAAACTATTAACATAACTATAGTTTATTTGATGATACATTTTGCTACTTAGAAAAATAGTCCAGATACTAAAATAGGTATAATAGTTTGAAGTTTTTGTAATCAAATTTGATTTGAGGTAATGATTGCATTACTATCAAATATTAGATTTTCTATTAAATAAAAGTCAAAGCCAGTACAGGATACAACCCCTAAGGAACTGGGATTTGAGATTCAGTACTGCCCACAAATTAATCCAAACCATATAATGGTTTCTGTTTCAGCCTTCGGATGAATAAAATCCAGGCCTATATAATTAAAGATCATTTGATATTTAATTCATCTATCGTTATTTAGGCTCAAAGATATGCCAAGCCCTACACACTACTCCAACCTCTACTGTAGTTACTACATCACCCCTTTAAAGTTACATTTGTTTTCTGGTTCCAAATATTGTCTTAAATTATATTATACAACAACATGTGTATAAACTTGTAATATCATGACATCATGAACAATGTGGATTCACTAGAAAAATAACTCAATGAGTCATACAAAGAAACAAGAAATAACAAGCAAGTTCAACCCTACATGAAAGAAAATCCTATAATCAGCAAGGTCTTATTCTCACTTACTGGATCTTCTCTCATAAACCTAAAAAATAAAATTAGGCTCATAAAAGAGGGCTTGAGAGGATGAGTCTATACAAATCTCATATGAAAAGATACTTTTCATTTAAATGGCAATGAGAAATTCACCTCAGAGTTGTCTTATGAGCCAAATGAAATATATGAAAAAAATGTTTTATCATTGTATATTTAAATTGTGGCTTTTTAAAATAAAATACCTTTCAAAAGGTTACAAAATCAACATATCTTCAAGAAGAAATGGAATTAACACATCCTTCTAACAAATATTAATTCTAAGCACTTACTGTGTAATAATTTTGATTCCTAACTCTGATCCTTCCTCTACAAACATTACTTCTTAGATACAACCCATATGATATAACACTGTTAACACTGATACCAGTTTCATGTGGACAGAAAACAGAATAAAGATGGAACCACTCCTAGGGTTTACAACATATAAAGCTGTTAGTGGCTTACTGGAAAGAAAGTGGCTCACTGGAAACTTGTGAGCAACTGTAGATAGTCTGCAATACTGCTTTCTAGAAGCACTGTTCCTTACTTACAATCACATGCATGGAAGAAAAGATCGGATTTTCTCATTATGTCTAAAATAATTAACAACAGTTCAGATAGCTACTTCATATACGAAAGGCCTTTATAATGACGAACAATGTAAATAACTTAAAATACACATTTAGGGGCACGTGGGTGGCTCAGTAGGTTACGCGTCCCATTCCTGGTTTCGGCTCAGGTCAAGATATCACGGTTCATGAGATGGAGCCTTGCGTCCAGCTCTGCACTGACAGCATGGAGTATGCTTGGGATTCTTTCTCTCCCTCCCTCCCTCCCTCCCTCTCTGTCTCAAAATAAATAAACTTTTTAAAAAATAATTAAAAAATAAAAAATACACATTTAAAGAGTCAAATCATTGATTTGTAGTCACTAAACTGTAACGGAAACCATCCCATTATTACATCAAATCAATTATTTTCTAGTTTGAAGATAGCCATTCCTTCCTAAATAAGTACTTAAGTATATATTCCCAGGTACCCTGAAAAAGTGTAAAAGGTACACACGTAATCTGGGGAGACTTAAACCGGTCTTCCTTAAGATTTTGGAATCACACCATGTCTATGCTAATAAAGTGAATACCCTAAATATAGGATTAGAAAACATATATTCAACATTATGAAGAGTTAATTTTACCCATTCACTCAATAAATGTTTAATAATGTAAACGAGAAAAAGAGACCAATGAGTAAGAATCAAAAACAAAGAATTTCTGCCATTAGTAAAAGAGTTAGAAGTACAAATTAAGAAGGAAAATTGCTCAGTATTATGAGAATAAGCCTCAGGTTCACAAGGGCCAGGACTGGCATCTCTTTGTACCCTGGTCTACACCCTAGACCAGAGGTTCTCAAAGTATGTTCTAGGAACCTCTGGGAGTCTGTCCACAAGACCCTTGTGTTGGTCTATAAGATCAAAGCTATTTTCCCATAAGTGTGCAGTCAAGTTTTACTGAGATCACTTAATATGTGATATCACAGTAGAGTGAGCACAGAGGCAGATGTGAGAATTTATCTGTCTTCCAGCATGCCACACACTAAAGAGATTTGCAAAAAATGTGAAACGATGCCACTCTTCTAAGTGTTTTTATTCTGGAGAATATAATTATTGTCGCCATAAGCTACATTAACATTAATATGTTGATCACTGCTCTTTTTAAGTGAATTTGCTATTTCTAAATGAATAAATCAATATGTTTATACTTTGTCAATCTTAATTTCTAATATGATAATCATTAATAGACATAATCCACACAAAAGCTCTTTGGCATCTTCAATAGTTTTCACAAATATAAAAAGATCTTGAGACCAAGAAGACTGAGGACAAATGGCCGAGCACGTAGTTGGTTGTCAATGAGTACTGATTAGTGAATTAACAGGGAGGGTTATACTAATGTAGTGATTACTAAGCCAAGATCTGAAGGGATGGACTGAGGTCTTTGAGACGAGTGAAAGGTTAAGTTTAAAAACAGTGCTATTTAAAACGTTTTCCATGTAGTTGAATAACTTATAGAAAATGACTAAAAATGAAGTTATTTTCTTACAAAGGAGAAAATGGACAAGATGGGGGGTTACCAGTCATAAAAATGAATGCCTCTCCACAAACTATTCTGTAGTTCTAGAGAAAATCTTGGATTCAAAGCTGGACATCCAACCATCTTTCAAGGAAAAGAGACTGGCTTATCATTAGCTCTGTCATTTTCTAGAATTAATATGTTTTAAAATGTTATTAAGATCAACATTAATAGGGGCACCTGGGTCGCTCAGTCAGTTAAGCATCTGACTTTGGCTCACGTCATGATCTGGCAGTTTTGAGTTCAAGTCCCACATCAGGCTCTGTGCTGACAGCTCAGAGCCTGGATCCTCCCTCAGATTCTGTGTCTCCCTCTCTCTCTCCCCCCCCCCACCACTTGCACTTTGTTTCTCTCTCTCTCAAAAATAAATAAATATTTAAAAAATCAACATTAATACTAACTGCTGTTAAAAATAATGTCAAATCAAAACAAAATATGAAATACATATTTGCTCAATTATGTTTTCTAAAATTACTCACCCATTATCCTGCTTTCAACTTTTAGATTGCTTAATAATTTTTTGGATATGTGAATGCATAAGACTCTTCATCAAAGACAAATTTTGAAGTTACTTAAATGATAAAATAAGATGCTATATATCCCTTAAAGGGACACTAGCAACTCTAAACATAAGATATAATCAAACACATAAAGTATTATCCATTTTGCAGGCAAAACCTAGTAACAAAGCTAAAAATTGAACAGAAACAGAGGTGACTTAAAAAAAAAAATAGAACTACCCTACAACAAGCAATTGTACTACTAGGTATTTATCCAAAGGATACAAAAATGCTGATTCGAAGAGGTACATGCCCCCCCAATGTTTATAGCAGTGGTATCAACAATAGCCGAATTATGGAAAAGGCCCAAATGTCCATCAACTGATGAAGGGATAAAGATGTGGTATATATGTACAATGGAATATTACTCGGCAATCAAAAAGAATGAAATCTTGCCATTTGCAACTACGTGGATGGAGCTAGAGGGTACTACGCTAAGCAGAATAAGTCAGGCAGAGAAAAACAAGTAACATACGATTTCACTCATATGTGGAAGTTAAGAAACACAACAGATGAACAAAGGGGAAGGGAAGGAAAAATAAAATAAAAACATAGAGGGAGGCAAACCACGAGAGACTCTGAAACACAGAGAACAGACTGGGGGTTGCTAGACGGGAGGCTGGTTGAGGGATGTGCTAATAAACAGGTGATGGGCATTGAGGAGGACACTTGTTGGGATGAGCACTGGGGGTCATATGTAAGAGATGAATCACTGGGTTCCACTCCTGAAACCAATACTACTCTGTACATTAACTAACTTGAATCAATCAATCAATCAATCAATCAATCAATTTAAAAATAAATAAATAAATAATACAACTTGGACTTTTTATATAAAACCCTTCATAAGTTCCTGAATGACTTATTAATGAGTAAAGGCAAGCATAACAAAACAATTCTAAGATTTTATAAAAGGGAGCCAGCTGTGAAACTATTCTGTATGATATCAAAAATACACTCCTGGGCGCCTAGCCCTGTGGTCTGCCTAAAGGCCAGAGGGAAAACCCCTTGTTGACCATAAAAGGGCTGCCTGCATGTTCTCAGTGGAAAGTATACAGGATCTTATTTACACAAGTATAAATACATGCCATTCCTTTGTGCTCACAGGCACTCCTGAAGGCTGGCCAGAAGAGGAGGGTCCACACGCTCGACACAAACAGGATTCAAAAAGTCTATGACATTTTCCAACATCGAACGTACTTTATTTTTCTAGCTTATGTTCTTTCATGATAAAAATATCTACAAAGCCTAAGATTGCTATCATTTAACAGGTGGCAGCCCTAGAAATACTTTAAAATAAGCCTTTAAGTTTCAGCAGGAGGACAGAAAACACATTTCCATAAATAGGCACTTTTTTCTTGCAACATTACAGCTGTGCGAAAGCTGAGGAATAAGGAAGAATGTATTTGTGGTCAATAACAATGCCCTATCTCTTGACATTTCTCAGTAACTCAGAAGGCAAGAGTTTGAAACCTTCTGAGAAATAGTAAGTGAACAAATTATCATGACTGTTTCAGGTCCCCAAAAATACTGGTAACAATACATTAAAGGAACAGCATAATGCAGGTATACAATACCTGGTAGGTGGTGTGTGTGTGTGTGTGTGTGTGTGTGTGTGTGTGTATGAATAATTACAATATTATGATTACAGAGCAAACAAGTGAACATGACTGTGAATACAGTGAATGGTTTCCTCTTAAAACTCTTGGGAAATTCTGATATTTCTGCTTAGTAACATGGGTTAGACACACGCCATATAGATCTCAGATTATCACACTGAGATAGAGTCTGACATAAAAACTCATTACAAGGCCAAAGTGAACATTAGCTATCGTCTAATTTGATTATCTCTTCGGTGAGTGAATTCCACCTAAAACATCTGTGCTTCGTGGTCTCGCAGTCCCGAGAGACTCAGTCCCTTCGCCCAGGAACCCATCTAACCAATAATGCTTAAATGTTCTACCACCTTCTAGTTAAGGTTAACTTGTCCCCGTGGATAGGATAAAATGCAAGCCCAGCTCCACCTCCGGATTACTGGATGTATCAATAGTACAGGTCAGCAGTGAATGAAATATACCTGTGACACAGCTCACTTCATCTCTGAGAAGCTCAGGCAAACTGTCTCACTGATGTCAACCTCAATGATAGCCACTTTAACTTCCCATCGTACTTCAGAAATCTATTTTGATAAATCTTGCTAGTCGGGGTGTGATCCACAGACTAGCAACATCAGCATCGCATGAGCATGTTAGAAATGCAGACTATCAGGCCCCACCCCAAGCCTACTGAAGCAGAATCTGTATTTTAACAAGATCCCAGAGGGTTCAAATAAACATTCGAGTCTGACAAGCACTGATCTAAGTACATGCACACCCATTATTTCTTTAATGTTCTCTTGTGGAGCCACATTGGATTATTTTGCTAGCCTCCCTACATCAAGCTTTTTCTTTTGTTCATCCTATCCAATTTATTTTTAGAAACCCCTATGTGCATTTTCAGCCTATCTGGCTGGAAAGATGGGTGAAGAAAGTAAAATTCATTAAGTAGACCGGACATTTTGCTGGGAGTTTCATTAACTCCACCTCTGTGAGGTAACTCTGTTTCAAAATTCTACAAATTGGGAGTCTTAGGTGATCAGAAAGGTTGAGTGACTAAGTTGAGACCATGGAACTAACAGGTGGGTAAGCCAGGATTTAAACTCAGTTCCAGACTTCAGTAAGTCATATTTTCACACTCTGCCTTTTCTTCCTCTATGGATTCTTTTTATCCCAAATATCCAGGCTTCCTTTACTGAAAATAAATATGTGGCATTAGCAAGACAAAAACCTCAGGGTATTTAGAGCCTTCATTGACTTCCCTACCTTTAAGAAGTGACCATAAGCTGAGCAAGTCTGCTCAGCATCTAACCAAATTAGAGCTGTAGTTCTAACAAATTAAAGCAGCTATTGGAAGCTGATAATGTCATGATTAAGGGCATACAGCCTGGAACCAGACTGTCTTCGTTGGAACCCTTGCTCAGCTACTTGACCTTGGCCAAATGGCTTACATTCTCCTTAAACGTGGAATAATACTAGTAATTGTGCCCTCACAGGCTTTTTTGTGAGGTTTAAAGGAATTAATGTATGTAAAGCATATACTAATGCACGTGTGGTGTGCTGTAAGCACGTAATAATTGTTAACTATATTTATTATTCAATGGAATTTCTTCTTGTAGTATAACCTGCCTCTATTAAAAAAAAAAATCCTTCCACTTAGCTAAGCAGTTGGTAATAGTGTTCCAAATCAATACGACATTTGCTTCCTTCTCGTTCATTGATCTAAACCTCACATACATTGATTGCTTATCATTATTACAAGTGAACTATAAAATCCATCACCAACTTGTATTTTTTACAGCCTTTCCCTGCCACAGTCAATTCATGTGTCCACTGGTACCTAGTTAGAACAGTTAACAAACGGTAGCCTGAAGACTTTTAAGACATAAACAACAGGCCAAAGACCAAGATGCGTGTCCAGACCTACAGGCGAGAGTTTTGGCCTTGCTCCTTCCAATCCATTCACATCTCCTGATTTCCAGTCCGCCTGCAATTCTAACAGCTCCAACTGCAAAATATATCCAAAATCTCACTGACCACTTACCTACTTCATGCTGATCTAAGGCACCAGGATGGCATTTCTTCCCTTCCCCCACTCATGCCAGCAGAAATAATCATCCCTATAAAATGCATCACTCGTCTCCTCAGCTCACTCCGGCTCCCCAGCTGTGCCCCATCTTGCCAGCCACACTCTCCTCTTAGGGTCTTGCCACTCCCCACGGGCCCTGCGGTAAGGTCTTCTCCCCCATCTATCTCCTCAACTCCAAGGTCAAAGGCAGCTCGGTGGGCTTTTTCCATTTCCAGGCGCAGTAGTGAGAGGACTACTAGGAAATATCTAGGAATTCTAGCTGCCGCCACGTCCACCCACTGCAACGGATGGTGGTGCGGAACTGCTCCCGCTTCCGGATGAGGAGGACCAAGCGGGCACGCGGCACCGAGCCCCATAACCTGAAAGCTCGCAACTTCCGCTACGACAGGCTGATTCCCCGCGAGCCCGTGAGGGTGGAGGCGCCGGCCGGCTGAAGACAAAGGCGTGGTGGTCGTGGAGCAGAGATCCGGCCAGCGAAAACCCGCCACCTCCTACGTGCAGACCACCATGGGCAAGAATGCCGGGGCCACCCCCAGCAGCATCAGGCACCAGTGGGGCCCAGGTCTGCCCTTGCTGCCATTCTCAGAGCCGGAGCCATCCTGGCAGCCACAGCCTGGAATGGTGAAGAGGAAGCAGGCCCGCCCACCAAGAGCTCCTGAGCACCTGCCCCTCACCTCCAAAGCAACGAAGACGTCAACCACCTCAAACAAGTCACCTGAGTGGGCCCCCCCCCCCCCAGGGCTTACTTGAATATTCTTTGCTTGTATTACCTCACCATGTTCTCTAACCAGACACACTCCCGGTCTCCCAATACTCAACACTGATCATATTCTCTTCTACTGGCAGTTCACTTATGTATGCTGTTTGTCATCTTCCTCTCCTCCCTCAAGTGTAAACTCAATGAGGTCACAGGTTTTGTACGTTCTGTCCACAGCTGTATCGCCCGTGTCTAGCATCCTGCTGCATACGTAATAAATGCTCAATGTTCCCATTGAAAGAACAAACGAGCAGGGGGCATCCTATTCACCCCTAGACAAATAAATAGTCTAGATATTTCCAGTATTTCAAGACACACATATATAGCTTCCACAGGGAAAACTTAAGACAGCAAAATGCTTTCTCCTACAAAAAAAAAAAACTAAATCAAAAACCAAAGATTTAAAAGAAAAAAAAAAACTAAACTCCAATTTATAGAAGCTGAACAATTGCTATCTTTTCTCAAAGCAGGGGCAAAAAAAAAAAAAAAAAAACCTTCATAAATGTATGAGTTTGTTAATTAAAGAGATTGTCCCATCTCCCTTAAGAGGCCATTCTCCCTTACTGTGACAGTCCAGCTCAAGGAGTGGATGTGATGACCTTGTACGAATGAAATTGCAGGGGCCGACTGACAGAGCAATTACTCATTTGGCCAGGAGGATGGCTAACACTCATAATCTTGCAAAAAGCACCTCGGGAATTTTAATGACCACACAGACTCAACAGTTTAGTTTCACTTCTAACCTGAAAACTATCCAGTACTGTCCTCTGTTATCATAACAGAGGTGCTCATGAGTTCAGTATGACTCTTGAAGCACCTGGGCCCTTACCAGAAGGATTCCAGCCTTCTGCTGCCACAAGCTAGCCACGTCTCACCCAAACCAACTGCTGAACACTAAGAAATCAGAATTCGCATTCTGTCTTCTTCTCATATTTGGTTGCTAATATCATTCCAACGACATCATGCTTTAATCTTCTTGTAAACTGTGGAGCATGCATTTTGTTTATGAAAAAAACTGGACAAAGTAGGTTATGTCCTCCCACCTATTAACACAGCCTACAGAGGGGTGCCTGGGTGGCTCAGTCGGTTAAGCGTCTGACTTCAGCTGAGGTCATGATCTCGCAGTCCATGAGTTCGAGCCCCACGTCGGGCTCTGTGCTGACAGCTCAGAGCCTGGAGCCTGTTTTAGATTCTGTGTCTCCCCGTCTTTCTGACCCTCCCCTGTTCATGCTCTGTCTCTCTCTCTGTCTCAAGAAAATAAATAAACGTCAAAAAAAATTAAAAAAAAAAACAGCCTACAAAAATATGCAGATAGGAGTACGGTGAGTCCTGCAGAAAGTACTACTTAATATTATTCACCTCTGACAAAGAAGATATGGAGAAAATAATTTTTAAAACTCAAGAAATCTGAAGTGAAAGGCTGAAGTCTCTCCTTATCTGCCACCTAGAACACTGAACATGTTCTCGGGTTGAGGCAAAAATAGTAGCTCTGGTTTCACCGCATATGGTAAACAAACTACCCGGAAATACAAGATGTATAAATCGGAAAAAGAGACCAACCCATTTGGAAGCATACGACCCAATATTTCACCCAAGATGATTTCATTTGCTTCGCAATGAAAATTATAAACTGAGTAAGCTAGAGCAAGGTTTTTACCTGTTTTGACAAAAGGCCTTGATACTATTTCTTCGTTTAGTGAGCACGGTATTTGTTAAAGGACAAATCCGTTTTCTGAGCAACGTGTGAGCTCAAAATTGCCAAAGCACTGAGGGAAGAGCTCCTGCCTTCCCTCAAGAGTTCAGCTGTTTATCAACAAGACAACCTGAACGGAGCATGTTGGGCCGAGCCCGACAGAGCCCAGCACCGAGGGCTACACTTGTCTTCTGGTCCTGCTTCCAAGATCTACATGACTAAGAAAATGACTTCACCTCTGGGAAAACAAGGCAAGGAGGACTCCACGAGACCATACCTAAGTCGCTCCCGGGGGCACGTTCCCAATTTTTTTAAAGACTCTGCTAGCCCTGAAACTTTCCAGGACAAAAGTATTAAAAAGACATCTTCAGGTTCATTTCAGAATGCTTGAAGTAATGTTTACAATTATTTTGGTGAAGAGAGTAGAGGGCCAGAGTAATGTCTGTTCCAAAGCTGAGAAGGGCTGGACGCAGGAACGTGCGTGTGCATCACCCGGCTCCAACTCTCTCATAGCACAGTGGTCATGAGTCACCATTACGAATCTTAAACTGCGTAAGGAAAGGAGGGCAGCAGAATGAAACAAAAGGAATCGCCCTTGGATCTCTTAGGATTCTTGACACCAAGAAGTAAACAAGGCAGAAGACCAATGGGGAAATAAAGGAGGAACACACACAAGGCCCTGACTAGTGATCTCCTATTATGGATCTGTATATATACACAGCGGTGGCCCCCCAGGCCTCTGCCGTGGATGTTCCCTACCCTCCACAATTTACACACAGGGTTGCTTTGGCACTTCCTTCCCTACTCAAAGCTCCAAATTTACTTTCCTCCTCAAAACTCCCTTTTAATGTAGAGTTCTCCCTTGAGATGATCCTAGTCTCAGAGGTCAATGCACTTTGAGGGGCTTCTGGACTCTGCAGACAGAAGTTTTCACCTGAGACATGAAACCATAATAATTAAACACCAAAATGAAGGCATGACGACGAAGGATACGAGCAATATGAGAAAAATGAGATGCAGGAAACAAAACATGTAGTTTTTCGTTACTTTGTGGGTTTTGTTTATTTGGGTTTTTTATTTGTTACTTATTTCATTTCTTATGTGTTAGATGAACCTATCATGGGTGAAATCCCAAAATGTGAGCCTCGGTTGAGGTATAATTTCAATCACAAGTATAAAAAAACAAAGTCTTCACCACTCGTCTTTTTTTTTTTTTCCTTTCCCTTAACTGAAAGTTTAGTGTCATAAATGCAGCTATAGTATTTCTTCCAAAAATGAAATAGTATTATTCCTTAGAGGAGAATTTCCTACCTGCTTTACACCTGGAATCTGAAATAATTTTTACTCTTGAATTTCTAAAAGGCTCACCGAACAGATGAGCTTACATACTGCAAAGCGCGTGAGCATGCAGCCCCAGGGTTCATGCAGCACAGGCAGAAGCTGCCTGATTTCCATGAGGGACCAGGTGCTGGTATGCCTGAAGGACACGCTGTACTTAGAAAGGCAAGTAACGTGCGGTTTCTCAATCCACCAGGCTCAATAAATGTGATTGGCAAGCATCTGTATGGTCAATACAGACCCTGGCTCACAGTGCGCTATAGAACGCAGCTGCAAAGGAAGGCACGGGTTTGATTTTGGGTTTTTATCATGGTTTATATCACACTCTTAAAGCCTGTGGTGTGCAAACAAATGGCATGTTCCAGATGTTTCCAGCAAGTGTACGGGGGAAAAAAACACCCCATAATATTTTCTTGATCTTTCAGGCTTAAGAGCAGGATGTACAGACTACACGCTAAGCTTTTTTTTTTTTTTAAAAAAGGAAAGAAACAAAAGAAAAAAGAAGAAAATCCCATATGGTGCCAAATGTTGGCAGCTATCTTCTTTCTTCCCAGACAAAACTCTTAGGTCTTATGAAAACAACATTTCCTGCAAAGTGCCAAAAACAACACAGATAATTGTTGTGATGGCTCTCCTCACCGGCTGCCGCAACAGCCTTACTGCTTTGCTTATCCACATCTAGCCTCTGGGATAAAATTAGGAGTCAACTTTAAATCTTAACCCCAAAGGGCCACCTTTCAGAATGCCATCTCCTAAGCTTCTAAAAAACAAGTCTTGCATTTTAGGTGCTTTCCTTTAGAATAGAAGAAAAGGCTATTGTTTGTATTTGCCCCCCTTCCTCACTGTTTAAATTAGGCTTAGAATCTGCACAGCCTTGTTTCTATGACAGAAATAGTATAAGATTATTATGGAAAACTTAGCAAATCCTAAATGTATTTTAGGAAATAAAATGTCAACACCCCCACTGCTTTGTAGGGGTGTCAACACCCCTACAGCCCCTCTAGACAAAATTCTAATAACATTTGACTATACTTCATTTTAGTCTTTCTACTTATGTGGAAAGATGTATGTGGGCATGCATAAAAACATTTACAATGCTACTGTCACCCTGCTTTTTCACTTAGCATAGTGTGAGGGTTTTCCCAAGAGGACACCACATTTTGATCACCACCCTAAATCCCATGAGTAACAACAACTGTGTATAATTCACAGCATTTCTCGTGGGAGGTTTATTGCTCTACTGACCAACACGGGACCAGTGTCAAATTCACCGATGGCATGTGTAGCTGAAATACGAGAAAGGTGAGAAGAGATTACAGGGTAGAAGAATGGAAGCCCAAATGCCCATCTCAAAACACGTTCAGTTCCTTGGCGAGTTCTTGTCCTTGTTAAGAACCAAAAAGAGACAAATTTATTCTCTGGAATCCTGATATTAAGAAGGCTTTGAAAGATCCATGATTATTCCTTTAAATGCTCAAGCCATTGAAATGTGTGTACAATATAGAAAATGGGCCATTTAATTTGAATAATGAAGAGAAGTTAAAAAGCATTCATTACTTTCTGCCTCAGGGTGTGATCTCCTTGATTAACATGCGCACTAATGGGAAAGAAGCTAATGTTCACTTGTTTTTTCCTTCAGAGCATTAATACCATTTGAGTTGGTCATTAAGGAGTAATCACACACACACACACACATACACACACACACTCACATACTTACTTACACACACACACACACACACACACACATACAGTCTGTGCTGCGATGTTTCTTTATAACAAACCAGCCTCAGGAAATTATTAATGAGGGGTTAGGAGGTTACACAGCAGTTAAACCCAAAAGAATGTGCAGAGAGAGAACTACCTATTCAGAATTGTTGGGGAGGACTGGCAGTTTGAAAAGGAATTCCTTCCTAGCCAAGAAATTTTCTATATTGTGCAAAGCCAAAATAAAGTGAGTCATAACACTTCACATTTCCTAACTGGATATTACTAGAATGACCTCGGATTTTCTACGGAAATCAAGAATGCCACAAATGAGGATGTAGACTGTTTCGCCCTGCCCCTCCTCCCTACCCTGTTTGAGGAAATATCTGAGATGGTATAGATCCAGTCCTGGCAGAAGCTATTAAAAACCGGATGACATATTATTTGTAACTGTCAGCTTTACCTACAGGAGAAGAAGGAGTGGACCAGAAAATAAAAATAGCTTTGCTCAGAGGTACAAAAGCACCAGCAACCAGCATCCATCCCCACACACCACCAGCAACCCCATGCCCCTTTTCTAGAACATACAGATTGTTAGAAAAAGCCAACTGTTATATCTGATGGTTATGAAGAGATGCCACCCCAAAATATGCAGCTTTGGCAGAAGGGTTATTTTGAGCCCACAGCGAGTGAAAATCAACAAATGCAGGAAAAGTTCTCTGTCTTCCCCTTATCTGCCTAAAAGCAGAGCATAAATTTCCCTTTGCGAAGATGGCATAAATTATTTTTAACTAATCTCTACGCTCAACATGGGACTCGAATTTACAACCTGGGATCAAGAGTCACATGCTCCACCAACTGAGGCAGCCAGGCGACCCTTCCCCATGTGTTTTGGAGCCAATAATTCTCCCACAGTTTATAGCCCTTTGCTAAAATGGTATATAAGCCTCTGAGTCTAACTGCTACTTTGAGCTCTTCATTCCTTTCTGTAAAGCCCTTGTCCACATAAAACTAAAAATATTAACAAAATCTATATACCTTTTTTTCCTGATAATTTGTCTTCTGTCAGTTAAATTCACATACAACAGAACCTAAAAGGGTAGAAAAAAGGATTTTTTTTGCCTTTTTCCCCCGCCCCCACAATTCACTAGGAAACTTGAAGAGCAGTGCTGCAATTGGAAACATTCTACTTACATTCACAGATATATAGATCTTCGAAATTTAGAACTGTTGAATTGCTAAATGGCTTTACAAATTCATGGAATGCAAAATTCAGTCAATGATAAAAACTGGCAAAGATTTCAGAATAAAAATGTCAACTGATATGTCATTAAGTGGGCATAAGTTAACCAGGACTCCTGAGTGGTTTCTTGTTGCGGGTCTTGATATTAACCTGTCAAATACAATTCAAATGGTAAATAATAATGAAAAGAAGGAAATCCCTGCCCCGGTACCAGAGCCAGCCTTAGTTTCATAATACTAACCTAGCCAGAGAAAGGTCTTTCTCAATTTAGCCAAAATCTGAGCCTGGAGTTCCACACTCCATCTGGTTGGAAAGATTAAAATCCTTGCTTTCTACTGAAGATTCACTGCAAGAAGGTTCAAAGCAAATCATTCCTAAATCCACCAACGTATTTAAGGCCCCTAACATGCCCCACATTTAAAATCTCTGGGCCATTTCAAGCATAAATTTTAGGGGAAAGAGACTGCCAGTGAAGGTCTAAATTGGTAGAAAAAAAAAGAAATCCTCCCCCCAGGAATATTCTTCTGCTTCAGACTTCCTTCCCCAAAAAATTGTATAATGACAACGATTGGTCACATTAGCTGACTTGCTGTGTAACCTGTTTTAATACATCCACTGAAACGAAACAAAAAATGCCCTGTTTATAACATGAGGCATTATACATTTAGGAAAGCATGAATCTGTTGGCTTTTAAAATGCTGGGTTTTCAAATAATCAAAACTTCTTTTTTTTCCTAGAGCATTTACTAAATATCTCATTTCACCAACATCCTCTTTGCACTTAAATAAACAAGGTATTTTCCATAAAATATAAGAGGAATCATGAAGCAGTCAGAAACAAAGCATCTCAAGTCACAATATAATGATGGAGTTAGCCTAAATTATAGGTTAGTTAGTACACACAGACCTAGGATGACACTACCAAGTTTCTTAGGAAATGTAATATTTATTTATTGTCAGTTATCACTGAGGGAGATAGCAATTATTCATTACTATGTAGAAAATCAAATAGAAATCTTCAAGAACATGTAAGTGAAAGTGTATTTTCTGTTATTCACTAAAATTATTGACAGCATTGACTCAATCTAATCATGTTTTAAGACAAAAACAATTCTTCAACTTGGCATCTATTACAGTACAAAGACCTAAGTCATATACAAAATGGAAAAATCAATATGGCAGCTAGAGGAGAATGGAAACTGCATAGGCCAGGTTTCTCCAGCGCTTAAGGCCCGTCTGATACATGAGATACCTAACACCAACATTCAATAAATTGATCCACTAATGAACTGCAGAAGTCAGTGATCTTCCTCAAATTTCTAGTACACAACCAAGGAAATTTACTCGGTATTTTTTTTATTAATCTGCACAGGATTCAAACAGTTTTTTTTTTCCAGCACCAATATAAGACATGAAAAGATCTGTGAAAAATCTGTGATCATTGAAAAATCTGTAGGCATAAAAACAACTGAATAATTAGGTCTGAGAAAAAAATAGTAAAGGAAAGTTTGTTTTCTGTTTTGTGTATAAGACAATCGTTTGCAAAGAAAAGATGCTGAATTTTGTCTTTTTAAGGAAACACCAAAGGAAACCTTAATAATAAATGTTTGGAGTACCAAAAAAGAGCCGAAGCACAATGTTTAAATTACTGAACTCAAAAAATAAAATAACTTCTTACATACCTTGGATTCTATCCCATAGTAAAAGAAAGATTTACATAGTCAAGCTTCATTTGTTCACATGAGACTTACTCTTAAAAAATGATTTCATCCTATAAATGAGAAGACCTCCCTGCCTTCACAAAAGATTTCCACTTACAGTCATCAGTCGTGAAAATTTTCTGCTTGATAGCATGATGGTTATATGACCGTCTCTCAAAACCCTAAAGAGCCAATCTATTAAAAACATCCAGGAACTGGGTTCTTGTCCAGACTGTTTTCTAGATTAGAATCTCCGCTACAGTGGAATCAGGAGGAATCTGGAAAAAATCTGGGACTTTCAAAAGGGTCATTAAGAAAGCATTAACACCCTAATGTCATATCCACCAGCAAATGTGACTCACTAGCTCCTACCAAACCTACTCCCCACTGTAGTTTTTGAATTATCTTTGTCACTTACATTGCTGTACAAGTGCATCATGTGTTAGAATATACATTCCTAGATATCTTTGTCTGGTCAAAGTAGAGAAATAAGATGTATTCTCAACAGGGCTTCTGAAACTTTATTGTTCTTAAAAATCTTACCAGATGGTATTACTTTAAAAGTTGCCATAAAAAGACATAAAGTATGCCCTCCTGCCAAAAGTATGTATTCTGTTTTTTTTTTTTTTTCCAAATTGGTGAAACCTTGGATTTCTAATAGCATGAGTAAGACACGAGAAATGAAAGATTGAGAATTACCCATCTATCTGTGTTCACTCCCCGTAACCAATACATCTAACTCCCCCAGCACAGGAACTCAGAATATTAGGATACAACTGCCTGAATAAACTGTATATAGAAGCACAAAGTCAGTTTTCAGCCCTGCTATCTGCCACCCCTGCTATTTCGGGATGACTGCAAAACGAATACAAGTGAAGATAATTCACTTTCCCTCACAGAGATGAATAAAATGAATATAAAAACAAACAGACTGGTCTCTGAGAGTCCTGAACAACCGTCTTGCCTTAAATCTACTGAGAAACTTGGGCATAACCCTGTGTAGTCTGGGTACCGTACTTATGTAAATCACAGAGGGTATGGTTTTAATTTGGTTGTGACACCATAAATATTGGCATACTGAACATGTGCTTACTGCCATGAATTTTGAACTCTCTCTCTCCAGGGGCTGCTTCTGTTTTGTCCACATGCCAGAACTAAGGACTACTTGCCCATAATCTCATATGATCAGAGCTGAGAAAATCGACTTTATTTCCAAGAAAAAAATAAATACATCCTTGAATGATTTTTTGAAATAATGACTTTTACAAGATTTTTGCTTTCCTGGGGATAAATCACAGTTGTCAGTCTCAAAAGCCGAAAACAAAAAAAGGAAAAGCAAACTGAAAATAAGCAAGCACATGAGGATAAGTCTCACATTCACTAGAAAGAACAGAAGGAGGAAATACTTCAAAATAAAAATAAGCTAAAGTTTTGAAAACAGACTTTTGATAGTCATGCTTTTCTTAAACTGATTGCAATAAACGCTATCATAAAGTTCCCTGTTTAAAAATAAGTTTCCTGGAAATGATACATTTCTTCTTCTTGTTGAGGAAATAACATTCTAAACAGTCATCATTATAATTTTGCTAATAATGTTCTTTGTACATTCATTTTACTCAGTCTAAGCAGAAAGATTAAGAGTCCTTCCAGTGTGTCCCCTTTTAGTTCCTCAAAATGAAGCCAGACATCAGTTACATCCCTCAGTTGTGAAATAAAGCATATGACCTCTTTAGAGCCTATCAGTGATGACCTGGGAGACCAGATGTCAACGCTACAACAGAACCGGCTGTGTTGGGTCCAAGTGGGCTGTTTTCACTTCACTTAAAAAGATCTACCATCTAAGGAGACACTAAGCTAAAGATTATTTAACATTTTACTTTCTGACACTTGGAAATGATGGAAGAAAAGGCACATACAGAACTAGAATTTAAGGTAGAAAGTGGTAAGTTCTGCAATATCCTGGGAGTTTAGGGCAGGCACACATGTCAGACTAGTGAAACACACAGGCTTTGTAGAGGCAGCAGCAATCGGGCTGGACCTTAAATACACGTAGGCTTTGAACATACAGAGTAAAAGAGGGATGATAGTTACCTGATGGTCACCCTTCCCATCTCCCCACAGGCAGTAACTGGTCCATTAGTCATTATTTGATATCTGGACTATCGCCAATGCCTTTAAACTGGTATCCTTGTCCCTCACTTCTCTGTATTTTACAATCATCCTGATATACTTTTTGTTTTCTTTTTGTGGAAGCAAAAAAAACACAAAAAACAAAAAACAAAAACAAACCAAAACCAAACCTAAATCAGATCATGCAATGAATAGTTACTGATCTGTTACAGATATAAGAATACGAAAATGGGGGGAAAGACAGGCCACTAGCCCTAGAAGCTGGTGCAGAAAGCATGCAGCCTTCTCCCTAGGACCTCGAACATGATGTCTAAACACACTCCTTAGTATATCACAGAGTTCTTCATAATCAATGAGTGATTTTTTCAATCTTCTTTTCCAAAAAACAGAGCTGACTTTTCAAAAGACTTCATTCATGCTTTCTTACAAGTCTATGACTTTTGCTTCGAATCCCCTTACTTTCTAGGGAACCATCCTTCAAGACCCAATTAAGAGAAGGCCTCACCCGAAGCCGTTCACGACCAGGATATGGAACATCTCTGGGCTCCTTCAGCATACTAAGCCTATCCCCTGTCTCTAGTGTAAGAAAAGCCACGTTTGGTTGTCAACATCAGGACTCAAAAACCTGCGTTTTGTTATCTGTTTTCAGGATGTGCCATGGTAACTAGAACACAAGGCATGTGATATTTATTGGAATGAACTGACTTCTGGGTTAAAAGAGTTCCAAGAGCAGAGGCATGGAGTCATCTCTGCGGTGAGCAGAGATCAGCTCTGTGCAATCTTTTCACTGGAAAGATTGAGGTGAGATCACAGCAGACCTTGAGAACACCCAAGCAGGCCCTCATTACTCAACGTTTGGTCCTTGGCCCAGCAACAGCAGCATCTGGAAGCTTGCTACAATGCAAATTCTCTGGCCCCACCAACCACCTACAAAATCAGAATGTGCATTTTAATAAGGTCCCCAGCTCATGTGTACACACGTTCAAGTTTGAGAAGCACAAGGGTATCTGGGTGGCCCAGTCAGTTAAGTGTCTGACTCTTGATTCCAGCTCAGGTCATGATCTCACAGTATGTATATGAGTTTGAATCCCACATCAGGCTCTATGCTGATGGCACAGAGCCTCCTTAGGATTCTGTCTCTCCCTCTATCTCTCAAAATAAATAAACTTAAAAAAAATAAAATTTCCAAAAAAAAAAAAAAAAAAAGATTGAGAAGCACTGAGTAAACACAACAGAACTCTACTACAGGATGATTATCCTGTATCAGCCTCTTTTATATGATCCATCGGGGGGGGAGGGGGGATGGAAAGAGCCTCTTAAGGAAGAATAAGGACATTTATGCAACAGTTTAGGTGACCAGCACCCGACCAGGGGTGATGACAGGGAGAATGCAGAAATTACAAATATCAACATAATTACTTTACTCAAAAATAGAAATGTTTTCATTCATCAGCCTGACGATAAGTCTGTGCGTGTTTAATGGACCGTATTCCACATTTTAAATGTTTGTGAAGGAATCCTATTTAAGCAGAACAGAGACTTCGTTTGAAGTGGCGTTCTCAGATTTGGAATCCTGAAAGCAAGCCCCAGACAAAGGGAGTCCTCGGAACATACGGGTACCTGAATTCTAGAATGGATGGCACTGAGGGGCCAGCAGGATGGGTACAGTTACACCACAGCGATAGTAAGACGTTCATGGGAAATGGCCAGGAGCTACTCCCTGAAGGTGGAATCCCTCAGACACATCAAAACTCCTGCCTCCTCCCCGCCAGCTGCCTTCCCAGACAGAATCCACTCAGCAGCAGACCTGGGTAGGTAGCGAAGACATTTGAAGTTTTAACTGCCAAAGGCCTGGGCAATCTTATTTCTAAATCATAGGGTGTTTACATTTGAAACCACTCTCAAACTCAGCATCTCTTAAGGGTGAGTTGAAAAACCATGTCTTTTTTTTTCTTTAATTTGTTTAATGTTCATTTATTTTTGAGAGAGAGAGAAAGAGAGCAAGGAGAGGAGGAGCGGAGAGAGAGAGAGAGGGAGACACAGAATCTGAAGCAGGCTCCAGGCTCCAAGCTGTCAGCACAGAGCCTGACGCGGGGCTCGAACTCATGAACCTCGAGATCATGACCTGAGCCGAAGTCGGATGCCTAACCTACTGAGCCACACAGGTGCCCATGAAAAACCATGTCTTGTAGAAATATCCATACTGGAACAGGGGAAGATTTTCCCTGTTCAATAAAACTCAGGAACAACAAAAATAAAGTTGCATTTTTGATCAAGACTCAATCAATGGTCATGGTTATTCAACAAACCAGTTCCACATACACGTTGCCAATGGTTATAGGAACATAAAAGATTCCCCATGATCGAAGCACACACAATCCTCAGGACACAGCCTCTCTGGGGAGTGCGGAATACACACACCGAGGTATATTCTTCTCTTGAGCAAACAATAGGTGTACCTTGAACCCACCCCCAACAATTTTCTGCAGTCTTAATAGCTGTTAAAAAAAAAAAAAAAAAAAAAACCTGTGTGGTGCTTGCAACAGATGCTAGAGCTTCCGCAGCAGAGATCCCAGAGGCCTGCAGTGGCTTCCCCCCATCCTTTTACGATTTTTGACCGCACACTTTTAAGGGCATCAGCACCAGAAAGAAAAAGTAAGGGGCATTAAAGTGGCCTTTTGATTTGAATGTCCATGATTGTTTTTCACATCTCGGCAGCTCTGTAACTGGTTAGAAGTCTTGACTCACCCTGGTTTAGCATGGGTCTTTTAAACATACGTTCTTCCACATGTCACGCCCTTCCCCGTAACTATCGTTTTCTACTACATATGATGCTGACTACGGCCACTGCAATCATACATCTCTGCCTACCAGCCCCCCCTCCTTCCTCCATCCCCGTATCCCCAGACTTATCCTCCAGCTGGACTGACCAAGCCAAAACATCTATTTTTGTTATCTCGTCCCTCCTATCATTGATGCCTTCTACTTTACACACCAGGCAGGACAAAAACGTCACCATAAGGATGGAATTTTCTGACACCACCTCCAGGGAAACTTCACTACAATTTCTCCTGCATCACCTCTCACTTTCTCACTTGGTCAAAATTTGCCTCAGGGCTCGCTTCCTCCAAAATTTAGTTCCTTCTTCTCTGCCAGGTATGCTCAATTCTTTCTGCGATAATCTGACACGCTGCCCAGTGCTCTGCGGTCATTTCTCCCATGTTCCTTCAGCAACTGCACAGGCAATTTCCAGCCCAGAAGTCTCATCTCTCGTTACACATACAACCTTTTGGGTCTCCTCGGGGGACTCTCAAACCCATCAAACAAGTCAAATCAACCTGTTTCTTTCCTCTTTCTTTCTCTCCAGAATCCGAAGCAGGTCCAGACTCTGAGCTGCCAGCACAGAGCCCAATGCAGGGATCGAAACCATGAACTGTGAGATCCTTCCTGACCTGAGCCCAAGTTGGGAGCTTAAGCGACTGAGCCACGTGGGCGCCCCTAGTGCTTCTTCTAGTCACTTGGCTGCTGAATCCATTTCTGAGGTCTCAGTCAGAACAAATCCCACTGGACTGACTGCATGGATTTCCCGGACTCCCTTCCTTTTCATATTTCCAGTAGGTTCCCATCACCTAAAATCCACTCCACTGTACCTCCAATCCCACATGCACACAGCCACTCATCTTTCCAGGCACTTTGCTCAAAATAGAAGTCTCCCCTGACAACTCTCCTAAGTGGTTTCTAATGGCTCTGCTGTAAATAAGTTTGCTTTTCCCTCAATCCCCACCCCCAATGCTGCATTTTATTCTGTATTACAGCTGGCTCTATGTCTTATCTCCCCATTGCACTATAAACTACTTGAAGGCAGTGATTAAGTCGAAGTCAGCAGCGCATCTCTCACAACGCCTCACAGTTCCAGGCAGGTAGTGGTGTCACTTTGTGGTATTCACCTCAGTTTGATGCGTATTTATGTAGTACACAACCACACGCGACTCCGTGCTATATAAAAGAGGTGAGTGCACAACTAAGGCAAAAAGATGTGAATTGTTGTTTTTAAGGTTACCCAGAACCCAATTTAAAGACAGAGCTTAGGTTTTCCATAGACTTAAGGCCATCTAGTTCTAAGTTAGAAAGAAAAAAGAAAGGAAGAAGGAAAGAAAGAAAAAAGAAAGAAAGAAAGAAAATGAAAGAAAAGAAAGAACAAAAGAAAGAAAGAAAGAAAAAGAACAAAAGAACGAAAGAAAGAAAAGAACAAAGGAAAAGAACAAAAGAAAGAAAAGAACAAAAGAATGAAAGAAAAGAAAGAACGAAAGAAAGAAAGAAAAGAACAAAAGAAAGAAAGAAAAGAAAGAACAAAAGAAAGAAAAGAACGAAAGAAAGAAAGAACAAAAGAAAGAAAGAAAAGAAGAAAGGAAATAGCAAGTCACAAATTACACAGAAACTATAATATCCACCATTGTCACTTGTTTTTTAAGGCTTATGAACCTGGAGCAGTGATTTCCGCTGCCAAACTTCCAGCAGCAACACTTAAAAGTTGCCAGTATGGTATGATGCCATCAGTGTTTAAAACTTAGAAAGGCTCATTGATTTTTACTGAGGTTTCTTACACAATCTACTTCCTTTAAGGCCAAGTGAGCCAACCCTGATTGAGAGAAGCTGCGGAATGAATAAATGTTATGGTATCAACAGAGAAATGACTTCGTTTCCTTTCCTCACTTCACCTTCCAAATTTATTTCTGGCTTCCACTGCCACTAGGCATCACCACCACAGCACAGCACCACACGTTCTTGTATGCCCGCCCACCCTCCTCCCCGTGTCGGACTGCTCTGGCACAACCCCCGTACCCATCTCAGAGAAGATAAATGAATACCCTAATGGAATGGAATGGCTCTCTAAAGCGAGACAACTTGGGAGAGGCTTTTTTTTTTTTTAATCTATGTCTCAAGGAAGGCAAATGAATGTCACGGTAGGTGGGTTATAATAGCGGTTTTATTACAAGATTGGCAGAGTTACAGTAATTGTAAATCATAACTGTTGTTGGATTTCTACTTTACATAGTCGTAGTTATGAGTCTGCTCTTGTAAGCCAGAACAATTATTTTACAATTAGTTTAGACATGTCTGAGCCCAGGAGGAAAATTTCAATTTCAATCATCTTATTTTCCTTGAACAGAACCCAGTGCTACCAAAAATCAGGTCAATTCAACTGTTCACACGTGGGTTTCTAACCATTTTCCAAAGTTGAACAAACTTGTAAGTGAAAATGCTCAAGATCATGAGTGTGAGTTCAAACTACAGTATAAAACAGCATGTACTACAGGATATGTAAAATAGGATTCCATGCACTAAAGAAAAACAAACAAACAAACAAAAAATAAGCTTGGAACCTTCATTTTCAGAACAGAACATGGTCACGATCCTATAAAACCTAATACACCCCCCTGAATTTGGATTGCAAATCTATCACTTAAAACATCTAGTAAATGACCCAATTTGTTTACATGGCCCTGTACCTTTTTACGGCCTTTCCATAAAGAGGTTATTACATCCATTCCCTTTATTTTGTTTAAGAGTGTTTGAATGAGCCCCAGAACCACAAGCCAGTTAAACAAGCTCTTCTTGGATGGACGTGGTCTCATATAATTCACCACTACCGGGGAAATTTTCAAAACAATGTTTGTAATTTGGAAACACCACACATTCCCATACACCAAAAGTATTTCCCGTGCTTTCCGCAGTTTTAAATGTTCGGCAGATATATTAAATAAGTCCAATTTTTTTTTTTTTTTCAGTTTTCCAAGTAAAAGTGTGGCATTTGCACTTCTTCCAGAAGATTTGCACCTCTGAGTGTTTTGCTCTGGTAGGCTGGTCATTCAGAAATGACTGTAAAGGAAGATTGCAAGGGAAATGTAAAATCCATACACTCTAATTGATTTCCTAGAATGTAAATGTGAGTTCTAAAAGGAAACCATTTTAAAGCAGTTAGTGTAATGGGGTACCCAACTGATGCCTATTAAAGTTATCAGCACAGATTAAAGATAAATTTTATAGCATGAAAGAAAAGCTTTTTTGAAAAAAATCAACATAGAGATCATTTGATTCCTAATTTTACATTCTTATTCTTGCTTATAAACCTCAAGCCTGCTAATATTCACAAGAAAACAGATTAAAATGACTTTTTCAGGGTTTAGCATTCATCATTTAGGTGTCTAGACTGTCAACATCTCTCAATATCTGAGGCAGGTTTTGACCTGGGAAACACCTGCTATTTTTAGACTGTTGATTTTTCTAGAAATAGTAAAATGTTTTGACTGCAGTGACTAATACAAAGTAAAGACAGAGCCGAGCCCATCATATATATCTCCAATATACGTAAAACTGCATGTGAAATTATAAAAACACTAGGAGGTCTGGTCCCTTGTTTTGTAAAGGCAACTCATTTTCATGTAGACCTCCAGAAAGACAATGTACTTCTGTTTATAAATTAAAGTCAGGAACAAAATGCATACTTACAGAGACACTGCTACTTACTGAATAGGAAGCATCCCCCAGTACTTTTTATCACCTACAACATAAACACATTTCCAGTGGAGGAACTCTGCCTCCAGCACATCCCATCTCTGGCTCTGAATGTGCAGATCAATACTTTTCATCCTTAAACTATCCCATTTTTCCTTCTTGTTTTTATAGTGTTTACATATCCAAGAGTCACTACGAGAAATACAGCTGAATCTGATCTGTCCTTTGAGTGGATAATCCGACTGTAAATCACACTCTTGCAAGAAGGAGTCTTTAGTATATATTCCCACAGAGCAATTTGAAAACATTAGAAGCTACTGTGTTTTCCTGTGTTCTTAAACAACGTGCACATCTCAGGCTTACGTCTCAGGCTTCAAGTATGATAAATCAGAAATGATGAACACTGCAGGTCCCCCTTATTTCCAGACCCAGTAAGAGATTTCCAGGAAGGAAGTGAATATTTCATTCTACTCGTTTGTTCACATCTTAATCACATTTTAAGCACATGTTCCTTCTTAGCACACTGATTTTAAATATCGCCTGATGCCACAGAAAAAGAAATTATAATGTTTTAATGACTCCCAATTTGCATTTCTAATCACCTCAGACTATGAATGAGAGTGGCAGTATGGGAAACAAGCTGTGATTTATTCCTTAGTGGAAAAAAAGGATAAGTAATACGACTCCTTAAAAGACAGATGTCCTTATAAATACCCAGCAAAAATAACTGCCAGAAACAACATGAGATAAGTACCACGAAAGTCCAACTTCTGTTGTTAATGGTTCCTGATCTCTGTAGTGACTCAAAAGGCAGGTGCAATGGCCAGCTGGGCATATTTAAGCGCGGAAGCCTATCTCCATCTTGCAAACACTGGAAAGCCCAAAATAGTATCCACTCACAAATGAGGCTTTCCTAGAATGCAAATAGCATAGCTTCAAAAAAATGGCATGGCATCTAGAAAGCACATCCACCAAGAAAACTCATTCTCGTCAAGTCCTTAAGTCCCACAAAATATTTCTAGAACCCATGTATACACAAGAGACCAGAAGGAACCTCACTAGAGAAATGTTGCAGCTTCTCAAGGTAGAGGACACTCACGGGAATTAATTTGCCACAAAACTTGAGAGCCTTTCCCTGAAAAGCGTTAGGGCTGTTTTCTTTGCTTCCTGCAACGTAATAGCTTCATTACACTAATTCGGTGGGCTGGAAGCTGTCTACCTTTTACCACAATCTCCTGATCCCTCACCCAGCCTCATTCCGCATGCCATCCATTTTGTGAATGAAGTATGAAAATAGCTCTTTGTTTACAGAAGGAAGGCAATAGAGAGTAGTGTGGACACAGGCTTACTTTATTTGAGTGTAACGGAGGCTATACAGGCTGCCCTTCTATCCAAGTCTGAACATCCGAACGTTGTCTAATGACTGGGAGAAAGTTCCACCAAGAAGCAGTCAACTACGCACGCCCAAGTAGAACGCTGCTACTCCACTGTCTGCTCAGAAAGTGACAGAAAATAACTAACCCTGAAACAGCGAGACCACCTTTTCTTTTACGTGGTTTGTTCAGTGCAAACTCTGCAGGAAGCACACTGCAAACAGCCTCAGGGCCTTTGAATGCAGCCATCCAGGACACCTTTCCACTTTTTTCTTGCCTCTACTCATATTTACAACACTAGATTCTTCCTGCCTCCCGCACATGATATGCCTTCTCAGGTCTGTATTCTTTCGTGGACGCTATTCCCTCCACCTAGAATGTTTTCCTCTTTTCCTCTCTCAAACCCACTTCAAAATATGTCACGTCCCCTGTGGGAACTTCTCTCCCTGCACTTCTCTTCCAGGCACAATCAATCGCTTCATCCATCAAAGGAGGATTTTTGAAGTGAAATAAAGCGTTCTGTGTTCCCATAGCACGTCGAGCACAGCGCCACAGACTGTGAGACAAAGGAAGGACCGGTCATCCTTCTTGGACAGAGCTCCTCAAGAGCAGAACCGCATCTTCTTCTTTGTGTGTCCAGCACCTAGTGCAGAGCTTCGCCAAGAGCAGATGCTTATGAATACGTGCTGAATAAAAACAATGTTCTAATAAAACGTTAGACCATTTAACTCAGGAAGGAAGAAGCATGTGACTCCGTCCTGGCTTGGAGTCAGACCTAGGTCCAAACATTTACCAGCTCTGAGCCCTTGGCTAAGCTACTTAGCTAGCGAAGCCTTGGTGTTTTTCTCATTCATACCCCACGGGGAGGTTATAAAGATAAGCTGTCTACTGTCTACAGACATTGAGCCCAAGTGTGGCAACTAACAGGCACTCTTCGGGTGTCATTATTAAGCATTACAAAACCAGAGACCCACTGGGAGATCTTTAGACCCATCTACCGACCCACAAAAAACACATCCAAATACTGCGTTCCCTGTGTCTCTCCTGAGAGCTCTCACGGTGGTCTTACCAGGATGCAGTGACCAGTAATAGTACAAATCTATATCCTTGCCTTTACCATCAATGTGCCTCATGCTGTTTGGGGATGTTGGTTTCCCTCAGAAAAAAGAGGCCCTCCATTCTCCATCCCTGCAACAACCTAATACATACCTCATTTGATTGAAAAATGGCTCAACTACTATCTGATAGGGTAAAAGCCCAGTACAAAAAAAAATCATAGTTTGAAAGTAAAAGAATAATAAAGCCTAACACCAAGAAAGCAAAATTAGCGAAGCCGGCCTGGCAAAGATGGTTTGGCTTAGACAGAAGTCAAATATCCAGGGAAGAAACCGTTCAGTCACCAGAGGACGGGCAGTAACTGCTTGAAGATGGCAAAGGAAACCTAATGTGAAGTCAGATAACAGGATCGGCTCAGCTCGATTTAAAATGCATTCTCGTGAAGTCAAAGACGAAACGAGCTAATGCTACTCCCAAAATCACCCTGAGTAACTCGACTTTAACGATAAATGTCGTTAGTATGACGCCTCTTTATCATTTGTAGCTCCTTTTGTTCTCAGATTTGGAAAATTTACAAACAGAATTTTGGTCATTTAATCCTGTTTTTGGCAGGCCATTCAAGTCCGCACCTATGAATTTATTTCCTGATGTTGTTGACATTCAAGAGAAATTTGAACCTTGGCATAGAATATCCTATATATTATAATGTAAATAAAAATGAAGGCCACTCATTAAATTCATTCGAAAGAATAACAGGTTGTGCTTTCTAGAGCTCACTAAACCATGCTTATTTAGTCATTCCCATGGAACTTGTACCAGGGAGACATCCTCCTAAACGAAATGCTCAAAATTATTGTTTAAAGAAAAAAAACCTCCCTGTGGAATCAAGTATTCAAATGTCAACCATCTTCTTCATCATCAATTCATAAACCAAAATACTGAAATAAACATCCATGGATCGGGTACACCTGCTTAAAATAAAGTCTCGACATGTAATAGTAACAATTCTAAACATAGCATTTCAAGTTATTTGCCAAACTGTCAGATTGCTACCCCAACAGAAATACTGTAATAGATATTAGCCAGAGTATCTGTCATATGTAATCAATGTGATCACTTTCACATTGTTTTCCGTAGTGTTCTTATAAGCTGTGTTGCAGGACCACGGGCGTCCCATCTTCCTTCACAACCCACAAAGCATGCAACCCCCTAAAGTAATAAAGAATGGCTTTTACACAATGCATCAGAATGTTAAAATGAGAATCCCATTTGCCTAGTTGGTTCTTTACATAAGCAAAAATATATCACCACATTAGCAGTTTAATACTGTTGCACTCAACAGTGACCTTGATGACGTCATTTCAGCTCTCCAAGTCTCGCTTTACACATAGGTGAGGATAGCCTCTCAGGATCCTTCTAGTCCTAACATTCCACACGCCATATTTATTGCTGGCGTCCATCCCACACAAGTTATCTGTGAGCCACAAGCAGAGGATGGAAAGCACACTGCTTTTTTGAGGCACGTCTAGCCATCTAAAATTTACCATTATTCAGATCCTTGGTCCATATCACACAACACCCCATCTTTGGAAAACACAGAGAGAGGTATGCACACCAATGGCACTTTTAAGAAAGTTACTAGCACCAGTTCTAGGAAACTTACCCACTTGCTTGGTACATGCTCACCAGGTAACATGGTATATTTACCAAGATTATAAAGTAGTACTCTGATTGGCATATCCCATCACAACCAATAAATAAACAAGTTTACCTTCCTATGAAAAATCTAAAACAAAGTACAAGTTCCAAGACCAAAAAGACATCTTCAAAGATGGCCTAATATTATAGCCAACACCACAGTCTTACTCTAATAAGGCAATATATCCAGAACCATGCAACAAATATTTATCGAGCACATACTGTATACAACCCCCTGTTCCAGATGCTAAAGCTCCAAGCTCCTGAAGAGAGCAAGTCAGACAAGGTCCATACCCTCAGGGAACTCGTGTACTCTGGGGGTGGTGGTCGGGGTACGCTGACGACGACTTAACTCATTAATAACAAGAAGAATATCCAAATGTGACAATAAGCACTATGCAGTTAGTTAGCCTTGATGTGATTGTGAGGGCTGGCTAATTCAGATTAAGTGGTCAGGAAAAGACCTCACTGAGAAAGTGATCCATTTAATTCAGTAAGGGGCTACCCACGCACATGCACCTGACCAGAGCTGCCCACAGAAACAAGGACAACCAACGGAGGACTACAATCCCATGCCATCCCATCGTAGGCCACATCCCTATGCCACATCTCACTTCCCAGCCTTGAGGCAGCAAAACAAAAGAAGCTGCAAGAAAGAGGCTTTAAAAAGGCCATCTCCTTTCTTCACTCAAGGTCCTTCACGCCTCAGCTGCCAGGCAGAGGGCAGAAGAGAGAGGTGTTGGAACTCCAATATGACTGAAATTGTGAGTCCTTCACGCCTCTGCTGCCAGGCAGAGGGCAGAAGAGAGAGGTGTTGGAACTCCAATATGACTGAAATTGTGAGTAGCTAAAAGTGTGAAAATGGATAATAATCAATGGGGCAGGCACACCGACCAATCAGGAAGGAGGCCAGCGGGGTGGAAATAGTACCCTAGAATTCCCGAACTATTAAACACTAACCTTGTCGTTCCTGATTCACAGATGGTCAGTTTGTCCTAAAAGAGGAGCACTGGCTCCTTCCCAGCCCGTTAGGAATATTTCAAGATTTTAACAATCTGTGGGGCGGTGCTGGTGCATCCCAAATAAAAATCAACCACCAGAGGTGTCCTTAGGAAATGAAATAAGAGAGATTCACACACACACACACACACACACACACACACACACACCCCACAGTTGGCAGAGTTGGTAGAGAAAAATATCACAGACAGACTGTTTCATATATGAGTCACACAGAGATAATACAGCATTGCATAGAGATACTCTGGCTACGTGTGGTACTTCCAAATAAAACCAGAAACATCAAAACTAGACCTAGTAAATAAAGGGACTTTTATGACTTCTACCACTTGAGCTAACACCGATAGAAACCCATGAGGAAAATTTTCGCAATTCTGGAAACATTTTTTTATGGGGGTGGGGGAGTATGGACATGATGAATGCACTGATCCAATTACTATTTATTTAACACTCATCACATTATGATTAGAATTCTATTTCTACAACATATGTGCACGTTTGTACATACAGCAGAATTTTGGAAGCATAAAGGCTGAAAAAACATGAAGTGGAAAAGAATATAAAGACGATCTGTAAAAAAATAAGTGTCAGGAAGGCCGAAATAAGAATGGACAAAGCTAAGATTTTGGTGTCCAAGATGGAGCTCTCTAAAACGCCACCACTGGGGAATATTTAGGGTCAGATCCTGGTGTCTATTCACAACTATGTAAAGCCTACTACGGACTTGGTCACCTTTTAGAGGTAAATATAAAATATATCACATTAAGTGTAAAAGGTAACAGTTGGTAGGAGGGAAACGTTACCCAAAAAATAGAATGGGCCTTTTTTGGTCATCTATTGTGAAAAACAATGTTCATCATTACATAATGACACTTTACTTCTTCAACTTCCTCAACAATCTCAAACAGAGCAGAGAACAAGGAGGAAGTTCTTTAAAAAAAAAAAGCCTCTAAACAACAAAAATAAATGTCACAAAGGTCATGCACTACAACTTATAGACTAACTCACAGGAAGTCCCTTTAGCACTCAGTCAGACACTATTTACTCTTAGACACCATTCTAGGGATGGTGATCATCTATTTTCAGTAAAACTGAGCTTTGAAGGGTACCCTTAAAAGGGTAGGGGGAATGGACACAACCAACTTTGTTAGATACAGATACATGGCAGGAAGAGGAGGAGCAAGTTGGCATTAAAAAAGAGACAGAGACAGAGACAGAGAGAAGCCACAAGCATAAGATACATGTACTCAGACAGGCATCACTAGATAACCACCTGTCTGCAGAGTAAATGGCCCCACAGGCCACAAAAGTTCTTGTGGAAAAGAGCACATACAATAAATGATTTTCACAGGGATAACCCTAATAGAGGCATATTCCAAATCTATACTCAAAATGGTTAAAGGAAATGAGAACAATAAGCACATTTCAGGTCTATGGATGAATTAAAATCACTTACCAATGACACAAAGTGGGTGAGGCCTTACTCCATCAACAACTTTGTGATTGCCGTCTATTTGGGCTACATGCTATAGACAAAGTAAGCTTTGGTTCTTTCGTTTTTTGATGTATATGATCCCTTCTGCTACAACTCAGGAGAACCAGCCCAGAACTTGTCAATTTCAGAGTAGGTATTCTCTTCTAAGTGAGTGCACACAGATATTAGTAATTTTTCCTGTGGTCATTCAAGAAGTATAGGCCAGGAACCCTATACAAGTCAGTGTTCTTATCTTTTATGTCCTTTACGTTACATCTGGAGACCCTTGGTTTATATGTGAGACTTCACAGTTAGAAGTCAGGTTCAAGATGAAGGACACAAAGGTAACTCATAATATTGGAGGATAAAACTATTCTCACAGCAAAGTGGCAAGAATTGCAAATAGCGTTAAGTCAAAAGCCAGGTAAGTCATAATAACAGGGTAAATGACACCGATCCCTCAAAACAAATTTTGAAGCACCTGCATATGATTCACTCTAAATCCAAATATCTAGCATTGGCTACAGCAATCAATTTCCATTTATTTACAACACCTCTTGGGACACTAAGTCAATACTGAAATGACACAGTCCTGGGGATCTGATTGTGTCAACATTTGAGACTTTAGAATACTGAAGAAAAGATAGTATCATTGGGGAAAGGTCTTTGAAAGCAAGAATGAGTTCCTATAGTCATAATAAATAGATCGATTTGCACACTGGGCACTTAGAAGACCTTTCACAAAATGATGCAATGTACACAATGTACCAATGACATTTCTATGTGGCATCTCCAGAAGGGTCTGTACTTCCAGAACTGGGCAATCATCAAAATTGAGAATAGCAAGAGGGCAATCAAAAATCAATCATAAATCACTATTAGGGCAAAAAATACCAACATAAGGGAATTGAAAATTGGAATACCCCCCCCCCCATAAAAAAAGGAAGAAGAAGAAGAAGAAGAAGAAGAAGAAGAAGAAGAAGAAGAAGAAAAAGAAGAAGAAGAAAGAAGACGTTCCAGCAAATGTGTTCACATTCCAGGTGGAGCTTCTTTGGCACCTACCTGTTATCCTCAAATCTTGGAACCTCGAAGCATAAAATCAACCTGAGCATGTGCAGGAAAATAGCTCTATATTGCCCCCTAGTGCTGGATAGTCCCACTTCTTCTCAGGCTGAAAACTACAAGGTGAGTAGTTCCCTTACCTCTAGTTACTTCCTGCTGCCAACCCTCCCAGGAGCTAAACATAGCCCAATCCTCTACCCACAGATTAGGAAACAGCCAGGCTATTTTTAGCATCATGCAACTTAGGAATGGAAATGGCCCAGCCTCTGATGGCAACAGAATGTGTGTGGCCTGCCTGGCTTAATGAACTCACCTCTCCTGAGAGTGTGAACCTACTCAGTAAAGTGGCCAATGACCACAGGAGAGGTCTGGGGCCCATTACAAAGAGGTGATGGTAGGCGGATCACAAGAAAGAATGACAATCAGAGGCACAAGTAGCAAAGGGAATCAGGAAGATGACAGATGCCAGGCTTGATAAAAACAGAAGCAGAAGGAGAAATGATAATGGCACAGGAACAATAAAAAAATAGAAGACAGAAGCCAGGAATATTGTGCACTGTCATTTTAGAGAAGCTTGTCTAGTAAGAAACAATATTTTGAATTGGACATTTATTTTACATGAAAAAGAACAAAGGTTGGTCTGATCTGTTTCCTGCCAGGGTACAGCTGGTGCTGGGGCTCCTTTGATCACTTTCCCCCAGTCCTCTGCAGCTCCTGTGATTAGAGATAGATCCCTAGGCTGCCCTTTGATCAGCAGTTCAAGCAGCCTGCAGGTGCCATGAGCCATCACATTAGCAAGTTGTAAGAAGCAACTACATTAATAGTGACTGATAAATGTGATAATGTATATTTACTGCACATACAGCAAATACCAAACAATGTCTACAAAAATCCCAGGAATTCTTATTTAATCTATCTCTGTACTCTAAAACTTTCCGTGCTTTCTTAAAGATGAACACTTTCAGAGAGTTTAAATTCAAAGTTGAAGTTTTAAAACACCCCAATACATAAAGAAAAAGTTGCTGTGACTTAAAAACAGAGCACACACCATTCTGATTTTCTAGGTATGCTGCTTGTGTTCCTTTCGCCTGGTTAATAAAGTGACAGCATCCTTGCATTCTGAATAGATGGCATCCAAAGCAGTAAAAACATGCACATTTCTTTTCAAGTAAAGAGCCACCACTTGTAAACAGGGTATTTAATATTCTAATTTTAGACAGCCTACATTAACATTGTGGTTTCATGGGCAGTATAAAATTTCTATTTACAAAGTATTCTCAAAAATGACTTCATAATGGTAGATCAAGAGAAAAAGAGTTTAGAAATTGAATGATGTAAATCATATGGGGTTCAGAGGCTAAGCAAATTACACACCCTGACGCTGCCCTGGCTTTATGAAAGGAGCCTTTCTCCAGCTCTGTGCAATCCCAGCCCAAGGGAACTTGCATCTGAGAGTTTTCTAAACATTTCAGGTACACTTGAAAGCTGAAAGTAATTCTCATTTCCTATGCAGGATTAAGTCGTTTCCAGCACACACAAAATAGCAGTCATTCACCAACACATATAAAAACACACACCAGAAAGGTAAGGACTTCAGAGTACAAAGGCACATTTAAAAAAAAAAAAAAAAAGAGCGCAAGAGAAATACATATTTAACTCTCCCCCAAAACGTCCACACGGCCTCTTGACCTGTGTATTTCCTATCTACGTACTGATTAACTGATGCCTTTCCACTTTGAGTGCTTCAATTAATGCAGCTGATAGATTTCCTCAAACATCCCCCTCCCCATGAAAAAGAAAAGCTGAGAAAAGTCAAACATGCCAAGACTCATTCATTTTGGACTCATTTTTAGAGGCAGTTCTTGAACTTATAACTCTGGCAATGAAAGGTTCTGCAATGTGCGTTTGAACTGACGTTCACAATCGCTCCCAGAATGTCCTCTCTAACTGAGCCAGCAGTGGCACTCACGTTGCCCTGTTACAGCTTTGTGGCAGCTCCCGAAGCTGCAAACTGCACGTAACCTCCTCAAGCCCATGCCAATGAACGCAGCGCGTGTTTGCATGGAGAGACGATAATACCCTCGCAGGCTGGTGTACATCACACACTAACGCACAATGCCAACGTAACACATACAGCGAGAAACAAGAAGGGGGAGAAGGGGGGGAAAGACTCACCGTTCTGTTCCTTGTTGCTGGAGTACTGGAATTTACTACTCAGGTTGGACTCAGCCTGAGTCCCGTGTCTCTGGCCGGCCAGGGCAGATGTCAGCAGGAGAAGCCCGAAGAGGAGCATTTGGCTGACTGGGGCGAGAACTCACTCACGGCGGGCACTTTGGAAGCAGCTACTCCTGAGTCTCTTTCACCACCGCCAGGGGAAGGCTGCACTGGGGTGGAAGCGCCGAGCCTGCTCTGGCAGCAAGGAATCGCAGGGTAGTTTCCACATAATCCCATCCAAAACTTTTTCCTAGAGTCCTCTTCTGTGTCTCCAGTTTTTGAAAAGGATCAAAGCAAAACCTGGACCTGAACCAGTTTCCCAAGGTTTAAACAAATCCTGAGCTGTGCCGAAGTGGTGGGGGTGGGGGTGAAGGCGAGGGAGGAAAGAGGGGGTGGGGACGCGGGGGAGCCGGGGGAGCGGCGAGAAGTCACCAGCAAGTTGCTGGGAGCACCTGTCAGTTCGGGGGACAGGACAGAGGCGAAAACTCAAGGGTCGAGCGAAGCCAGCCCGAAGCCAAGTCGGCGGCGAGCAGTTTCTGATCAATAACAAAGCTGCCAATAGATGGGCTCTCCGGGCGCCCCTCTCCCCCGCCCCACCCCCACCCCCGAAGGGGGAGGGGGAAGAAACAAGGCTAGGGCGCCGCGGCGGGTCCCCGGGGCCGCGGAGCCGGAGCGAGGCCGGGGGGCTCCGGGCCGAGGCCGCCCCGGGCGCCGGCGGAGGGAGGCCGCTGGGCTCCCGCTCCCCAGCCCGGCGCGCAGCCTGCGCCCGGTCCCGACCGCCGCAGCAGCACGGATCCCGGCACCTGGCTGGAGTTTTCCGCGACCAAAGTTCACCTTGTTTGGGTGCTTCCCCCGCTCCTCGAAGCCAAGGGAAATTCGGCAGCTCGGGGTCACCACGGGGCTCCAGTCGTACCCGGTCCCCTCCCCCCACGCCTCGGGCTCCGCGCAAACCTCGGGGCTCCGCGCGGCGTCTCGGCACCGGGGAGAGAGAGAAGGCCGGCGGCCCAAGGCTCCGGCTTGTCCCCTCCCCTTCTCTACCTTCCCCCAGCCGGCGGCAGTCGGGAGGAGGGGGCCGTGGGCAGAGCCCGGGCGGAGCGCGCGGCTGGCGAGCGGGGGAGGCTGAGCCGCTCTCCCGCGGGCGGCCGCAGGGGCGGGCGAGGGTCGGCGCCTCCGGGAGGGGCAGCCCCGGGCCGCGTCCGCTCGCGCCGACTCGGGCCGCCAACTGGCGGTCCAACAGGTGCTGGCACAGACAGGGGGTGCTGCGGGGCTCGCTGCAGACAGGACCTAAACGGCCCCGGCGAGGAATGCAGCCGGAGCGGCCCCTGGTTTCCTTCCCCCGGGACACCCCTAGCCCCAAATAAAGAGCAAGATGGGTGGCGAAGGGTACTGCAGACGCAAAACTGAGTGCAGAAGAACTTCCTGCAACTCTCCCTCGTCCCCCGCCCCCCGTGGTCGTGACTCGTCATTAATTTCCGAGGGGATCCCCGTAACCAAAGGCTTGGCCAGAGTTTCTGGACCGGAGGAAGAAGGGAAATTAGATTTCAAAGATTTCCCTTCAGTTGCCAGCTCTCTGAAGCGAGATGGAGAGAAGAAAAGTAAAGACAAACAGCCAGCACATTAACAGCAACATTCATTCATTTCGCAAACACTGTTATTTGTTGACCGTCTACTGTGTCAGGCACTGTTCTAGGAGCTGGGGCGGCGGTCGTGAAAACACAAGAAAGTTTCTGTTCTCCAGAAGCTTGCATACTAGTTGAACTTCATTAAATTAATATCAAGAGAGTCCCGTGGCAAGCAAATCATCACAAATGGCACCCTGCCTCTTGTGAAATTAAGTCCATGCAAACAATTTGGCCAGGTATGGTGTTCCACGGGGGGCTGGAAGAAAGGATATAGCCTTAAGGTATATGCTGAAATATGCGTGGAGTCTCAAATGGCTGTTTTTCAGGAGACCCTTTCTGGCCTTGCAAGGCCATCTACTGAGGGTGGAGGAGATCTGCCCTTTAAAAGGATCCAGGGATGCTTGAGAAAGGCACGTTCACCTATAGGACCAAACCAGGAGCTGACCTTCCTCAGTCATGCTGAAAAGGCCAAGCCCTCTCCCTGTATTTGGACACCCACTGGGACCCACCAACTTGACCTCTCTACAATATCCTGGTCCTCTTTTTTTTTTGCTTCTTAAAATTCAAATAAGCTCAATTCCTCTTTACTCACCTATCCCATTCATTCATTCATTCATTCATTCATTCATTCTTATTTCTTTACCACTTCTGTCTTCACAGTACAAGATATCAAGGCAAATATACAAGGCCCGTTCTCTGACTTTAAAGAATTTACAGGTTAGCAGACACAAGGCTTGTTACTTTATGCACTTCAGCATCTCCCCAACATGACAGTGAATTTATATTTGCATGATAAATATGTTCCAAAACTACTTTGTAGATTTGGGGGGGAGGGGTGTTCCCAATTTTAATAGCATAATGAGACTTGTTATATAAAAGACATGCTTTATGAGTGTGTTTTCATCTATTTGTAATAAAACTAATTACTAATTTGTAATTAAGCCTTCTAACTTTGTAAGTTAATTTTCTAATCAGGATTTTTCTAAATGAGGCTGTTAAATGTCCCTATAGTTGACATTTCTTGACCACCCACATAGAGTGTGTGTGTGTGTGTGTGTGTGTGTGTGTGTGTGTGTGTGTCTGCAGATTTAATCCATTTGCTCTCATGAGATTATAAGGGTGATGACTACTCTTTATTTTGTATCATTTCATATTGGCTAGAACAGTGCCTGGCTCAGGGGGATAATAAATAAACACTCTTGACTGACTGACAGTTTTCTTTATTGGAGTCACTTACATTCTCCCTGGAATTTCAGCATGAAGGTTGTATTTGAAAAGTTACAGATGATCTAGAATAATACTCTACCTCTGCGTTTCACCTCATCCATATTCTACAGATTGATTTGACAATCACCTTATAAATAAAGCCAGCCAGGTGCTCCTGCATGACCCCTAGACAAAATCACGTTCACATCAACTGGTTTCCTTTCAATGTACTTGCATTGTTGTTCCTTGTACTGCCCTTGCCCTTGGCATAGTTGATTCTTTTAACACTTTATCCTCTGCCTGTCTTCCTGCTCCATTTTGCTTATAAACCTTTCCTAGAAAAGTGGGGCCCTTGCATTGAAAGTCAATTTTATGTAATCCAGAGTCTGCACAATTACTGAACAATATATTTTGAATGAATATGGCTTTGTTTTGGCCTAAGGCATTTTCCTTGAGGAAAGGCATCTGTTCCGCCAACCAAGAGAAAATAATTGCAAACATTCTTTGTGGTTTTCATGTTTTCTTAAACCTTAGGAAGGAGTGCCCATTCAGGCTGAATGCATGAACACTGTTACCTACAAATTCCTATTGAAGAACGTGGTAGAATGTACTTGGTTATTAACAATAGTAATTTGGGGGAGGGAGAATGGGTGTCACTATTATTTTTTTTTTAAGTGAAATAAGATCTAAAGCAAATTACTCATGTAGCTAGTCATGTGACACCCAGGAGGGCAAGAACCATAGGGATATATTTTTGCCTCAGAAAATTAAATATTACAGGTTTTCTTGCTCTGTCTTCTTCTGATTTGATCCAAACACACACACACACACACACACACACACACACACACACACACGCACATAGGTATATATACAAAATTATTTTACAATTTTTCCCAGAACTCTAACTTTTCAGCATTTTAGTGGCAGATAATTGAGCGTGAGTTTCTGAAGTTTGGAAATTTCTGATCTACCTAAATGCCCACTGTGTTTCCAGAATGACAAGCAACACTTACATCTGCATTTAAATGAGGCCTGGGGCTGGAGGTATTATTAGTAAGGAAGTAAATGCCCATAGATCATAGCAGAAATAAAGATTGTCATATGATGTTTTTTTTTTTCCTTTTTGAGAGAGAGAGAGAGTGCAGCAGAAGGGGAAAGGGGCAGAGAGAGAGAGAGAGAATCTTAAAAGCAGGCTCTATGCTCAGCACAAAGCCCGATGCAAGGCTTGATCCCATAACCCTGGGATTATGATCTGAGCCAAAATCAAGAGTTGGACGCTCAACTGCCTGAGCCACCCAGGTGCTCCAAGAGTGTTCTAGAAAAAAATATATAGTAGTCCCTCCTAGAGTCACCCTTTTCTCTATTTTCTCCAACTACCCCCATCTTGAGAAATGCATGACTTTGCTGTAGATATCTAGGATATATTAATACTCTGTTTTTCTAACCTAAAAATTGTAAAACACACTATTGATTAAATTTGACTTTTAGATCAATCACCCTTTACCTGCCTGTGTAACAACTGTTAATCTGAGAAAGACCTGCTCACTGTGGCAAATGGTAGAGGGTTGAGCTAAGGCCCTGCACTTGTTGATTTTTACTTTTCTGGGGAAGGGAGTTGGGAGGTAGGAAGTTAGAAGTATGTGGCCAAGGAAACGGGTGACAAGAACTGGCCTTTGGGTGACCCTCTGTGGCTTTTCCCATTGAAGTAAAGCTGCAGTTTCCTTTTTGAAATCATGGTTGAGTACGCAAAGATATTTTTCAAAATCTCAGAAGTGCTTGTCTGACACAGAATTCGGAGGGAGTACGTAGCCAGAAACAGCCCCAAAGAAAGGAGAGGCCTGGTGACCTTTGAACCACCACAACAGAAGATCATTTTACCAAGAGATGGGACACCAGGGACTTAGTCTGGCTTTACCACTACCAGACGGTACAACCTCGATCTAGAAATCCTCTCTTTCCCTTTTCTTTACATAAGAAATTTACACCAGATTCTGTCTCAATCCTCTTACTGTTCTAGAATTCTCTGATTCTCTGAGCTATTAGAGATAATGATAGCAAAACTTTTTTTTTTTTTTTTAACTTAATTGTGCTTCTGTGGTAATACATGGCTAAAACAATGGTTTCTTAGCCTCAACTCCAAAGGTGTCTTGGTGGCTGGCAAGAGATGATGAAAGGGGTTCTTCTCCCTAAACTTGGCCAATCAAGGTAGACCTCTTTCATCTGTTATGAGTAGAGTTTGGAAAGACAGGTTCTACTGATAAACAAAAAGAGGAGTAAAAAAGAGTTTGGAAATCAATGACTAATGCAAGTATCAGGAATTTTATTGATTTCAAGAAACCTAAATAAATTATGTATAGGTATCCGCGTTTCAATTTTTAATATTTGCTTGGTATGATGAAACAATATGAAAAGAGGCAGAATGTGGTTTCAAAGTAAAGAAGAATAGTGATAGCACATGAGTGAGTTGTAAATAATAAGGAAAAAATATTGGTATTAGCCAAGAACAGATGGCCGATCTCCTACTGTTCTGTAGAGTCAGTGAGAATGTGAAACAATCCTGAGAGCAAGGGGCATCCCCTAAACATGTGGGCAGCAAACCTAACACTGTGTTTGGTCATATCCTCCACTCAATAAGATGTCATTCTTCTCTCCCTGGAATCATGTATAGGATATGAAGGCTGCTGTCCGCATTGTGACAAATCATAGGAAAGAGGTCATGGCCCAGTTACAGATCCTCCTTTCTCAGATAGCGACCCTCTTATTTCAAAGGTCATGGGAGAAGAACCCTTTCACTTTGTGATCATTGTTTCACATAGAGACCTTTCCTTGGCTAACAGCCTTGACAGAGGAGGTGGATAGACTCAGTACACTACTTAACGAACATTTTAGAAATATCATTGCTTCTAAAGCTCAAGATGGTTCAAAAGATTTTCTTACTCGTTTCTCAGTATTACTATTTGCTCTTTGTGATCTTTACAGTAAGAAAGATACTTGTCCTCTTATATCCTAAAACCTTGCAACATGTTAAGGCATCATTTTATATTCCCAAATTTTGTTTTATCAGCACATTTTGCTTTGACATTTTCCTCATCTTCCTGGACCACCTTGTCTCCTTTCTCTTCGTCTGAATCTTCTGTCACCTGTCCTCCATGGAGGATAAAAAAAAAAAAAAAAAAAAAAAAAAAAAAAAAAAAAAACAGGTTTCCCTCTCACAGGCAGCTCAAAAGATTTATAGTTCAAAAAAGCCAACCAAGAAAATAAAAATGAGGAAAGAATTCTTCAGATTCAAATTTACTTTTTGAAGCACCTATCATGTCCCAGGAACTGTTTGACACCTTCAGATACATTTTCTCATTCAATCTGCCCACCAATCCTTCCAGGATGATCACAGCTTTGCCATTTTACTGTAAAGAAACTCAAGCTCTGAGGATGATGAGTTTTCCCAGGGTGACACTATCAATGACAGTTACAGTCACCATTTGATTCAGGTCTTCCCCTTTCTACTCCAGGGCTTTTCACCCACTTAGGCCCTGGCCTGGGGGCGAAAACATTCTTATTGAAGCTATCTTACCTTTCCCCTCTAGGTTTCCTCCACAATGGCGGTCTTTCCCTATGTTTAACTTGAGGTGTACTATGGGATCTGTAGATGAATTTTCCCATGTGTTTGAGAACACTAACGTAACACTAGACAGCTATCTTTCTAGAACAGCCTAAGTAAAATATTTGAGCCAGAGTGAATACGGGTTACTTAAGCAGTGGTAGTGACTAAGGCATCTGATAGCTGGCCTTGGGGCGGAAGCCCACCCAAAGTGTGGGCTAGCATGAGTATCCTGTTTATCCAGGCCAAAGTTAGTCATCCAGCTAATGCCTTAGCCTAGACCATCTGTGGGCAGTTATTTCAGAGAATCCATCTCCTTGTCTTTGAGGACAAAGGGAATAAATTATCATTCTTCCTTTCCTACTCATGATTGCTACTGGATTAAAGCATCAGGGTTGAGAAGAAATACACTGTTTTCCCAGTGGCTCCCTTTGAAGAATCAATTTATGATTAACTAGAGATGTCAGAGACTAGGCCTCTCTTATTTACAAAATTCCTATATGTATCCCCCCCATGTGTTTCTAATTTACAATTCCTGGTTCTATGGGTTTTTTAAGCCATAAGGTGAGGCAAATTAGCATTTTCATTGATAATTTTACAAAGGTATTTTTAGATTAGTTGGAATTATTCAGAGTAGAAAGATTGCTCCAAGAAGTAACCAGTGACTTGTTAAGCCCTCAGGCAAGCAAAAGGCTTCAATTGAAATTCTAATTCCTTAGATAAATTCCATTTGTATCTGAAAGGCTATACCTTGTGCAGGACCCCAGTTTTTATCCCACTGGATAGTAAGTGGAAAAACATTCTTTAGTTTCCTTTCTTTTATAAATGGCTTTTAAACACACATAAAAATGGAATAATGTGAGAATTAGCTAATTATTATAACTACAATTACTCATATTTATTGAGGTGAATGATAATATGATGAATCCATAAAAATGGTATTTTAAGAATTCAAAGCACTTCCTAATATATTTTTCTTTTGGCCTATCTAGATTTCTGTTTGAAGATTATTATCACAGTTTACCCCCCACTTTCAAAATTCTCAGCCCTGCCAAGGGGAAGAAAGATTCTCTTTCCTGAGAATCTAGTCTGGTATAGGAACGACTGGTCACCTATTCTGTGAACTAGAGCAGCCTACATACTTTCGTTTTACGTTGTGTGGAGCTGCTGATGTCACATTATTAACTTTTTTTTTTTTTAATGTTGATGTGTTTATTTTTAAGCGAGACAGAGAGAGAGAGAGAGAGGGATGGAGAGAACATGAGTGGGGGAGGGGCAGAGAGGAAGAGCGAACCCCAATCCAGCTCCATGCTGTCAGCGCAGAGCCTGATGAGGTCATGACCGGAGCTGAAATCAAGAGTTGGAGGCTTAACCGACTAAGCCAACCAGAGGCCCCAATTAACTTTTCTTTTTTTAATATTCACAATGAAGTACTCCACAAGGGGATCCTCTGCTTATTAAACAACGGATAAATTAACAACTCTATGAGTAAATATTAATACAAGTCCCATTTTAAAGATGAGAAAATGGGGTGTGTGGATGGTCCAGTTGGGTAAAGCAGCCAACTCTTGATTTCAGCTCAGATCATGATCACAGGGTTGGTGGGATGGAGCCCTGTGTTGGGCTCTGCGCTGACAGTGTGGACCCTGCTTAGGATTCTCTCTCTCCCTCTCCCTCTCTCTCTGTCCCTCCCCTGCATGCTCTCTCTCTCTTTCTCAAAATAAATAAATAAACTTTTAAACAAACAAACAAACAAACAAACAAATAAAGATGAGAAACTGAGCCCCGGAAAGGTTTGGTAACTTGCCCAAGGTCATACCATTTACAAGTATTGAAGCCAGAATTTGAATGCAGGTAGTCAGTCCAGAGCTGGCACTTTTTTTTTTTTTTTTAATTTTTTAAGGTGCATTTATTTTTGAGAGACAGAAAGAAACACAGTGCGAGGGGGGTGGAGGGGGGCGGTACAGAAAGAGAGGGAGACACAGAATCCGAAGCAGGCTCCAGGCTCTGAGCTGTCAGTACAGAGCCCGCCGCGGGACTCAAACCCACAAACTGTGAGATCATGACCTGAGCCGAAGTCAGATGTTTAACCGACTGAACCACCCAGGAGCCCCAGAGAGCTGGAACTTTTAACCGTTATGTTCTCATGCTCCCCATCTCATCTAGCACAACGCTGGGTTTGTATTGTCTCAAAAAATACGTTTCAAACTTATTAAATGTACATTTATATTAAGCATTCGGTGTTTATTTTATAACTCCACACAATCCCAGTCATAAATACGTAACTTAAAATTCTATTGCCAACAACAAATAGTAAATCATTCTGATTTTGCCTGACATCAAAAGGACGGTGCTCCAAGCATACAGGAACTAAGCACTTAGTCAATGAAAATGTCACTGTGTTTTAGACTGAATACCCCTTTTAGTGGCTATAGAAATGAGAAATGAATCTTCTGAAACTATATGAAGGAAAAAAGGATCTGTTGCCCTTATTCTTAGCAATAAAACTTTGCCATAAAATCACCATTAACGTGTTGCTGGTGCTGACAACCTATGATGAAGGAAGCGCATAATGTGTATTCAAATAAGTTTCTGAAGGACAATAGTAGGAAAAAGCAAAGTTAGTGAGATGACTTACTATTTTCTTGGTGAAGGTGAAAACTGTAAATAAGAGACACAGTTTCTGTTACCACTAACCTGGAGATGATCCCAGACTTTACAAAACAGCAATCTGTCCGGGACAACAATGCATGCTGTTGGGTCCAAGAAGTTACAAGTTACAAAGTAAGTGAAAAGACATTATTGCTACACTCAAGGAGTTCGCCTCACTCTGTGTATCCTATCAAACTTCATTCGCGTTGGAGTCCACCTCAAATGTAATCCTTGTCTTATGGAATTGTCCACTCCCCTACACAAAGGCCTTCCTTCCCACTGCTCTCTGCCTAGTTAACTCTTACCTTCCTTCAAACTATCCTTCTGTGACCAGCTTGATCTATTTAACACACTATTTTAAGAATTTCACATACATTCATTCCTTTGTCCTCAGGATAAACATATGAGACAGATATATTTAATAGATTTTGGAGGGGAACAAAGTAAAATGCTTGGAGGCTAAGCAATTTGCCTAAGACCATACATGTGGAAAAGTGACAGAGCTGGGCTTTGAATGTGAGTAGTCCACACTTGACCATCACTTTGCCTCTAATAGAGTTCAAGCAATATTTGGAGACAGTATAGACTCCCACTCATTACCTAAGCACTGAAGTCAGAGATATAAGCTAACATCTTAGCCATTACATTTAAGGAAACATATGCCAGACCTAATATTCACTGTTGGTTATCACCTCATATCACCTAATAGATCACTATTACTATAAACAGATAATAATAGAATCTACCTCAGAAATCAGTGGGAAATAAATGAGACAAAGTACGTAAAGCCTTTGGTACAATGCCTTGCATATTTTTTCCTGTAGTCAATCGTGTAACCGATTTTCTGAATTATAAAATAAACTTTTTTTTCTATTTACCATTTCTGACATGTCTTATAGTCAATGTCAAAAGAAACTTGGCAACTATCCTTTTTTTCTTTCACAAAGGTTGTTATTATTTCAATGGGAAATTTTATAATAAATGGTGTCTTAAAAATGAAGATAACACTAAGTAATTTTTTGACTAAGTAAAAAGGATTTTCCCTGTCTCCCTATCTTCTCTCCCTTTTTCATCATCACTACCCACAATATAGGAATATGTCTCTCATCCTTCTAAAAACTTTCCAAGATAAATGTGGATTTCCATGTTTAGCACATCTTTGAAAACTTATTGAGTATAATTAATAAAAATGGGAAGTAGCCAAATGCAAATACTATGATAAATCTTCATAAAAGAAAAATACAGGAAACAGCTACTTCTGACATAATCAGGGTGACTAGAACTGTGTGGAGTTCATTTACTTGTTTGGTTGTGGGTCAAAGTTGGGGATCTTATAAAAGGAAGTCCTAAATTATGGAAAACAGGAGTCAAACTATACTAATCTTTAAGCTCACACCTAAGTTATTCATATAACTTTTTGTGTTTGATGAGCTGAAAAGAAGACCAGGTAGGCATTTTCCAAAATGGCAGAAATGGAGTATCTATCTGTCTTTTCACAAATACTGTGGTAACATTCATGCCAATATGACAAGGTTATTTCTAAGGCCTGGCAAAAAGCCCATACTCCTATTGCCTGACTGGTTTAAATAGAGTTAATTCTTTTTGATAGAGAAATTTTACATAACAGATGGTTCACAAACCTGTGTCTATTTAATAGTCAATCTGTTGTATCCAAGATGTCATCATTTTGGAAAATAACTTCTATGGAAGTATCTTCTTCATAATTTGAAATATGACATCAAATGAAAATCTTGCTTTTTCTTTTTAGATTTAAAGTCTGTATGTGACAATTTGAAATATGTATATAGGAAAGCATGTGGTTTTGAAATAAGTATTACTGACTACTACTGCCCAGATAGAGGAAATTTTAAGAGCCACTAACCTAAAATTGGATATGAAGTATTGCTATTTCATGAATATTCCTATGTAAAGTAAATTAATGAAATGACAATTCATTTGTTATCTCATGTATTTTGGACAATTACTTTTACTATGAAATCTGAGACTTCAGCTCTCTGTTAATATCTTAAAATATAAAGAAACTGTCATGGACTGAATCAAGCATGGCACTTTATGTTTTCTTCCCCTTATCTGGCACCAATGTATTACTTTGAAAACAATATACATTCTGAGATTCTATTTTGTGAAATAACTTAATTAATTCATAGTACAGTAATAATGAACTTCCTTAATGAGCTCAGATCAGATACAATTACTTTAATGATTCTTCAAACTCATAAAAATTGCTTCTATTTACTGTGATATAAAAATGCTGTTTCTGATGATATCTCTCCTTTATCCCTTGGTAGATGTCTCTGATACATGTCATATGCTTAAATGCATTTGCAGCTGACATAGTATAGAGTTTTCAACCACTGCTCCATTTAAAGGTCCCTGGTGAAATGGATCAGACACTAGGTTTCATAGGAGAAAGTGAGTCTTCATTAGTAATCTAATTTTGAAAGTTTTAAAAATGTTTCAAAACACAGCAAATTGTTAGTCCACACTGTAAATTTATTTAGACATCTTGGTAAAATGATAAGAGCTCACAATCAGAAATTCTAAGCTCTACCACAATTAGGTGACTTTAAATTAACTTTTTGAGTCCTCAGCTTCCATCGCTGAAAAAATGTACGTTTACCTGAATGATACCAAGATTCTTTCCATTTTGAACATTTTCTGATTCATATCCAATTCTTTTATTTCTACTAGGAAACCTATAGATTCTCATTCTTGTATTCTCATATTTACTTCTCAAAAATTCTTTTTTCTTTGGAGGAAAAACAACGTTAGTCCAGAGAGCTTCTTCTACATAGCAGGATATCCCATTAAGCAGTTATTGTTTCTTAAAGACATTTCTATCTGGGCCTTGCAGACATTTCTGGCCAGAGACAGAGTATACATGCGGGTAAAATGATTATAAAATTTAAAAAAAAAACAAAAACTTACTTAGGAGGAAAGAAAAGAAGAAAAGACGAAGCTCTCAAGGGAAGAAGACAAAGTTCTTATAATTAACGTTTCCATTTGTTTAGAAAAATCTGTTTTTGAGGGCGCCTGGGTGGCTCAGTCGGTTAAGCGTCCAACTTTGGCTCAGGTCACAATGTCACAGTTCATGAGTTCAAGCCCCAAGTTGGGCTCTGTGCTGACAGCTCAGAGCCTGGAGCCTGCTTCAGATTCTGGGTCTCCCTCCCTCTGCCCCTCCCCTGCTTGCACCCTGTCTCTTTCTCTCTCTCTCTCTCCCTAGAATAAACGTTAATTTTTTTAAAAAAAAGATATATTTTAGGGGTGCCTGGGTGGCTCAGTTGGTTAAGCATCCGACTTCGGCTCAGGTCATGATCTCGCAATTCGTGAGTTCAAGCCCCAAGTTGGGCTCTGTCCTGACAGCTCAGAGCCTGGAGCCTGCTTCAGATTCTGTGCCTCTCTCTCTCTCTCTGCCCCTCCCCTGTTCATTCTCTCTCTCTCTCTCTCTCTCTCTTTCTCTTTTTCTCAAAAATAAATAAAACATTAAAATTTTTTAAAAAATCTATTTTTCAAATTGTTCTTCAAATGTTTAACAATGTAGGATTTTAATATTGCCTTTGGTCAGCATCTTTTTATATAAATATAAGTTGTCAAATGACAGCGGCCAATTTCTGGTTTGGCCCGTGCTGGTGGTTCCACAGTAGCAAGACTATGTTGTTTGCACACCACAGAGTCCTGTAAAAGGATATTGATTGATAGCTCTGTATATTCTTCTATACATATGCAAATTATATTTGCATTGATATGAATATATTCTAGATACAAAGGGAAATATTTCCTTTATAATTATATAATAATATAATATGAATATGAATATTTTATACATTTAAAGGTAAATTTAAAACACTACAATTAAAACTTATTTCATGATGTTCTGCCATGGATTTGTTCTTCGTCTTTCTACGAATATAATATCGTGTTGTTATTCACACTGGTAACACCAGGAGGCACATAGAGGAGATTCTGCATCTGTTACTATGGTAACTATTAGACATATTTTAAAGGAGAGACACCATCATGTATGCATAAATTTAAAATATTACTGTCCACCATTTTATAATTGTTGTAGGGAATTAGACCTCAAATTTTAAAGTCATATGCTTCCTATTTTTCTTCTCAAGGAACATATCATTTGTTGCAATGATATAAATAGCTGAGTTTTAAGGACAGTAAACCACAGCTTCTGTTTTTCTCTAAAAATATTTAAATTATTATTAAGTACATAGGCTCTAGAGATGCTTGATCTGGCTCAAATCACAGCTCTGCCACTTATTTGTTTATTCTAACCTATAACATGAAAAAAAATCATAAAAAGAAATTGGAATATGTGATGGATATATTTTAGTTGAATACACTGACCAAAATCAGGTTTAAAGAATGAGGAGACAGAGATAAATTTATCTTGTAGTATTTACTTGATTAAAGTGTCACTATTAAGATCTTAGAAAGATATTCCAGTCCAGATCGTAAATTATAGTAGTGTATTAATACAGACACTCTCTCTCTCTCTGAGCTTGTAATTTCAGTATTTGATTTACCCTTTTTTTTTCAACAAACATTAATGATGACTATCAGGCGCTATGCTAGGTTCTGGAAGACAATTGAGAGTTGATTGAGAAAAAAAAAAAAAAAAAAGGACCCAAGATGAAGTCCTGAAAATCTCTAATATGTAGACTTTGGGTAGAGAAGTACAACTGAGAAAAAGAGACTAAGAAGAGCAATTCTTTGAGTATAATAAAACAAGAGATGCTCTCATGAAAGCTGAGAAGAAGGAATTCATTCACCGGCCAGAGGTATGGAAGGCAGCTAATGGAGAGAATACAGCAAAAACAGAAAAGAAGAGGGGTGCCTGGCTGGCTCAGTCCGTTAAGCGTCCAACTTCGGCTTAGGTCATGATCTCGCGGTTTGTGAGTTCGAGCCCCGCGTCGGGCTCTGTGCTGACAGCTCAGAGCCTGGAGCCTGCTTCGGATTCTGTGTCTCCCCCTCTCTCTGCCCCTTCCCTGCTCATGCTCTGTCTCTCTCTGTCGCTCAAAAATAAACGTTAAAAAAAAGAAAAGAAAAAGGATATATGGATTTGGAAACATGGAAATTCAGTGACCTTGACAAAACTTCTCTTGATAAAGTAATGACAGAATAAAATGAGCTGAAGAGTTACTTGTAGATTACTTTTTAATTGAAAAGAATTCATTGACGTATAATTTAGATACAATTAGTGAATGCATTTTAAGTGGACAATTTAGTGAGTTTTGTCAGATCTATACATTGATGATATGAGACATTTTCATTACTTTAAAAAATTCCTTTGTGCTATTTTGCAGTCCATATATCCTTTTACCCCAGTTCGCAGACAACTGCTGACCTGCTTTTTGTCACTAAAAATTAGTTCGCGTTTTCTAAAATTTTATATAAATGGAATCACACAGTATGTACTCTTTTGTTTATGATTTCATTAACTCTGCATGATGACTCAAAAATTCATCCACGTTTTTATAAGTAGTGGTTTATTATTTTGTATCGCTGATGCTATTGTATTGTATCATTATACTTATTTACTTATTGGTTAGTGCTTATTTATTCATTTGCATATTGATGGACACTTTGAAAATGTCTAGCTAGTTTTTTTTTTCTTGCTATGATAAATAAAGCTACTATGGAACATTCATGTAAAACTCTACGAAGGCATATATATCCATTTCTATTGGATCAATACCTTTGAGTGGAATTGCTAGACTGCATGGTAAATCTATATTTGTTTACGAAATTGCCAGTTTTTCAAAGTGGTTGTACCATTTCGTAACAACACCATCAGTGTGTGAAAGTTCCAATTGTTCCTCTATTGGTATTGTCAGTATTTTTAATTTTAGGCAATTTAATGGTCATGTAGTGATGGTTTACTGTGGCCTTAACTTGCATTTCTTTAATGATTGATGATGTTGATCAGCTGCATATTGATATTGGCCATTTAGAACTCTTTTTCTGTGAAGTGTCTGCACAAATGTTATGGGCTAAATTGTGTCTCATTTATATGTTGAAGCTCTAACCTTTAGTACCTCAGAATATAGTGCCTCTATTTGGAGATGTGATCTTTCAGAAGTGATAAAAATGAGGGGTTTAGGGTGGGCCCTAGTCCAACCTGACTGTTCTTCTTTTAGGGAAAGGAAATTTGGACACACAGAGAGATACCAGACAGATGGAGGCAGGTATTGGAGTTGAACAAGGAAAAGAATGTCAAGGACTGACCAACACCACCAGAAGCTAGGAACAAACAAGAAAGGATCTTCTTTCTAGAAGTTTCAGGGGCACCCAAGTGACTCAGTCAGTTGGGTGCCCGACTTTTAATTTCAGCTCGGGTCATGATCCTAGGGTCATGAGATGGAGCCCCATGTAGGGCTGAGAGTGGAGCTTCCTTGAGATTCTCTTTCTTTCTCTCTCTCCCTCTGCCCCCATCCCCACTTGTGTGCTCCCCCTCTGTCTAAAATAAAAATAAAAAAGAAAACAACTAGAAGTTTCAGAGGGACCATGCACCTTAATTTTGGACTTCTATCTTCCAGAATATTTTTTGTTGTTTTTAGCCACCCAATTTGTGGTACTTTGGTGTGGCAACCCCAGGAAAATAATATTCATCTCTAAAGCAGTTTTATTTTTTTTCAATCTCTAGGTCTTTCATTTCTTTTTCTTGTCTTATTACAGTGACTGAGATAGCCAGTAAAATGTAGAACAGAACTGAGGAGAAGGTACATTCTTGCCTTGATCCTAATCTCAGAAAGTATGTATTCAGACCATTTCAACTCACCATGGTGAGTTTTTATCAGGTTGAGAAAGTTCTCTTCTATTCTTAGTTTGTTGAGAATCTATTGAATGCTATCAAATGCATCTATTTAGATAACCATAAAGTTTTTCTCTTATGTTTCTTTAAGACTGTGATAAATTTCAAATGTTAAACCAAATTTTTCATTACAAGAATAAATCCTACTTTGTCAGGATGTATCATTCTATGTATTTGTTGTCATATTCAATTGGATAATACTGAATTTATAAAGAATTTGTTTAAAATTTTTGTGCCTATGGTCTGCAGTTTTCTCTATTTGGAATGTCTTTACTCGCTTTGGTGTTAATGTAACACTGACCTCCTAAAGTGGTCTATGTAGGTGAGTGTTCAAACTTGAGAAGTGCATGTATTACACTAATTTGTGAAGGTGATTGATAGTGTAATTTAGGTATTCTACAGATCTTTGGAGATTCTTGTGGAATTCTAGTAAGGGCTCACAATATCTGGTTTACTAACATCCTACAAAACATCACCTTCGCCCAAGGAATCCCTTTCAAGGTAAATGAGATGATATGGTGAAAATATGATATTGGAATACACTGATTTTGACATATCTGGAAGTTTTTGGACCAATAAAATATTGAAAAAGCCTCATAACGATGTAGCTAAGGTGCTAACTGGAAGTGGATACCTTGTAGGGTTGAGGCTCTGACCTTCAAGGTGCCATGTATATTTTAAATCCATGTTCATTATATGGGGCTTTGTCCCCAATAGCTAGAATATATGGTTTTAGAATCAAGAGTGGAATAAGAGGGGCTCTGCTGGATTAGTGATATTGGTTCCTGAGTGCTTGGCTAGGGGAAATAGTCTACCAGAAACAGTATTAAGAATTCTACAAAAGTGTAACTATCTTCTGATCATATGGGGCTCATCATACTCACATATTAGGAGTAAAGAAAAAGTTTCCCAAACTAACTGGACTAATTGACACTAGTTATCATAAGGACATAGGATTGCTACTCCATAATGGTGCAGGAAGTGTTATGTCTGGAATTCAGAAGATTCACTCTGGTGCTTTTTGCTGCTTCTGGCTTGGGCAGGGCAATTGCAGCAACTACTGTTTGATAAGGGCAGAGTAACCACAGGCTACAACCCTGAAGGATGAGATCTGACGCATAGATCTTTCCAGTGGGAAAGCAAACTGGACCACAAGAGGTAATGGCTATGGATGAGAAGTATCTAGAATGGGAGGTAAAGGATGGAGTTGATAAATATCAGTTGAATCATTGACCTCAACAGATGCAGCAGGGACAATATCTGGTTCTGCAAATCCTTCTGCTGTAATCCTTTTTATCAGAAAAAGGCATCACCTTGAAGAAGCAGTGACAGGACAGAGTGAACTTGTCAAGGGGCATGAGTACATCTCAGTGGTGCCTCATCCTTCTCTCAGCCTTTCCAGGATAAACTTCTAACCGCCAGCATATGCAACTTTTTAACTGAGTGTTTTCTTGGTGGTCAGAACTACTCGAAAACCAGAAGTACTGGGGAATTAACCCCCTTAGAAGCAATTCTTAACAAATGTCTAGTGGAAGCTGACATATAAATATCCCAATTCCTATGCTTCTTAAGTGGACCAACACTGCGGCTTGAGTTCAAGCCTTATTGCCTGCTAGAGTTTCGTGGAACCAAGCCACTGACATAATGGTAATTTGCTTGTAAAATGTCCTTATTAGGTCTAACATCTCTGTTGCCTTATTGGTGTTTCTTAGGATCACTTTCCAAATAAATTTGTTACACTTTAACCCTTGTCTCAGAGCTTGCTTCTAGGGGAATGTAAACTATGACAATATATCCAGTGCCATGGAAAGAACATCATGGCCTGACTCAGATCACTGGACCCCTAAAACTTCACCAACGTGCCAGGCCCCTGAATCTCTTTAAGCTTTATGAGCCAGCACACATGTTTTTCACTAGGGCATCCAGAGTACTTGCCAATTTCTGTTCAAATCTGATTAATCTGCAGTATCATCTCATATAACAAAGCACTCTTGATTACATATGTCTAATATAAAATTAATATGTGCTATGAGTCCTGTATCAAAAGGAGCTATTCAAAATATTTAACAACATATGCAGCACCTAAATTGACCAAGTACTGGAGCAGATTCAGGGAGGTCCCATGCTGGGCCAGAGGCAAATCTTTATTACTGGATCTCGGAGAAGCCCAGGGGCTCCTGGAGAAGCCACCTGTTGGCCGGTGCACTTGAGAGGTGTGGCTCAAACTGGGCTGAAAGGAAGGACAAAGAGTCTAAGCCTCAATGACATATCAGCCCAAGCTTTGTGCCTGAAGCAAGAACGACTTCTGAAATTTTTAGTCTCGGTTTTTCTAAAGCCAGTTTGAAATGGGTTTTCTATTACCTCTGAGATAAATTATTGTAGCTGCTTTATCACCCTAGCTAGAGTCTAAGAAATCATCCTCAATTCCTCCTATCTCCCTCATAGCTCAGATACTTCCAATGTGATCTTTTAAATATTTCTCCAATTCATCCTCTGCCGTCTAGTCCTCCTATTATTGCTCTATTTAAAGCCCTCATTATCTTTGCCTGAGCTATTTCAGGTGCTTCTTAATTGATCTTGGTGTTTCTTGCCTTGTCTTTCTCAGATTCACACTTCTTTCCAAATCTGTCTACACCGTTCCCCCTCAAAATCCTTCAACTGTTCTTCACTACGAAGTAATGTGGCATGATCTTCACAAGAGAGCAGGTTGCAAACTTGTTTTCCTTCATCTTTCAGAACCACTGCTTTGGATTCAGTTGCCAGCAATATCAAACTGCACACATTTTCTCCCACACATCAGACCCTTCTCACCTTCATACTTTTACTTACAAGTTTTCATTCCCCTTTCTCCCCCCGGCTCATGTCCATTTATATATTAAGTCACAGTTCAGACATGATCTCCCTCTAGAAACTTTCACAAACTCTATCGGGGCGCCTGGGTGGCTCAGTTGGGTAAGCGTCCGACTTTGGCTCAGGTCATGATCTCGCAGTTTGTGAGTTGGAGCCCCGTGTCGGGCTCTGCGCTGACAGCTCAGAGCCTGGAGACTGCTTCGGATTGTGTCTCCCTCTCTCTCTGCCCCTCCCCTGCTCACGCTCTGTGTCTCTCTGTCTCTCAATAATAAACATTAAAAAAAAAAAAAAAAAAAAGAAACTTTCACAAACTCTTGTGTTGAGCAAGATGACTCTCCTCTGTGATCCCATAAGAGTTTTTGAATATCTCCATCTCTTCATGTACCACACTGTGTTATAATTATCTGTTTATATATCTTTACCACCCACCCTGATCCCCAAATTTTGAGACAGAGGTTGTGTCGCAAACCAGGCATGTGGCAGATGAACATTAAATGTTTGCGAAGTAAATAAAGGCATATACAGTAAAACCTAGGTTTGCGAGCATAATTTGTTCCAGAAATATGCTTGTCATCCAAAGCCCTCATATATCAAGGCAAATTTCAAGAACCATTGGCTCAGTTGTGATCGTGCGATGTTCAGTGGCACATACTATTTGTATTGGAAGACGTTGCTCGTTTATCAAGGTAAAATTTATTAGAAATGTTTGCTCACCTTATAGAATACTCAGAGAACAAGTTACTCGCAATCCAAGGTACTACTGTACATGTATGCTCCTCTACTAATATGATGCTCTAAAAAGTACGTTTTGAATCATATTGGTATAGGTGATTGATATACCAAAACCTCTTTTGAGTATGGCAAAGAACTTTTGGATAGATGATTGTTCAAACCTAAATTAGTCATATTAATTTATGGACGTGGTTGCATTAGAAGCATAAATCAAAAGATAAATTATTACCATATCATGAAACTACTAGAAAAGCATTTCTTGAAAGTACATGTAACGAGGATGCAAATTGGAGTTTTATTACCTCCTCAGTCCCCATGTAGCCAATGCAAAAATTGCTAAGAGTGGTTTCTGATCAAATAACAATTGGTGGGTTTCACTCACACAAATAGGAGAAGATTAAAAATATGTTTTTTTGGAAGTTCATGGCATCAAGTCAAATGTTAATAGGCCAAATCTTATGAATGCATCCAGAATCTAATAGATTCCAAATAGGATGTGTATATCATTGAGCTATCACATTCCCTGTTACCGGCATGGTAATGTAGGAAAAACAACTATTTATTTAATTGTTTTACAGTAAATATTTTTTTCTTGTAAAATTATACTTACATTCCCACAAATTCTTGCAAACATTTTGCAACTGTTAAAAAAGTATTATTGCTCATTAGACGTATATTAAGAGATCAATAAATATGAGAATGCAGTGAATTCATATTTTAAACATACTAACAAATTATGTCCACATCTTTCCCTTCTCATCAATATTAAGGTGTACAAAAGTTGAGGTAATGCTAATATCATATAATAAGATTGATAGACCAAAATGTAATTCTCACTTTCTATATTGTGCTTAGTTGGTTCATAACTTAAGTTTCGTTGACGTAAAACTATGTATTGAAATAGGTTAGCCACTAGAGGGATCACTTCTCTGAAATGATCATTTTATGTAAGAGGTTCCATTAAACATTAGCAAACACTTATTAAAGGCTTATAATGTAGGTCACCCATTACTAAAATGAAGAAAATATGTTGTTTCTTATATGTTGAGAGACTTTTGGGGGAACACATTCATAACCACATTTTTATAATAAAATGTAATTCAGTAAAAAAGAAATATAAACAACTGCTGGAACATGGATGAAGGTCCTTGTAACTGATCAAAAGAATACTGAGATCAAACTCTAGAATTGTAGAAGGGTTGGAAAACCACCAGTGGTTCTGTTTCAGAAGACAAGAAGCTTAATTCTTAATTTTAGTTTCAACAGTCAAATGTGTCTTCTAGTAAACTTCAATATGCATCTACCCAATGATCCTCTACGGAGTTTCTCTTAGGGGCCAGGCAGGTGCTAGGTACTAAGGATCAGCCAGTGACCCGAAGGTTCCAGGTCTGAGCAGAGTTGGAACACATAGGCCATGTGTATAAGTCACTTTAGCACCATGTACCAAATCCTGAGAGAAAAAGAGCTGACATCCATAGAACATAGAAAAGAAATTTAATCCAGATTGGGGGGCAGGGATGGCTTTCCCAGAGGGAGGTACTCTGATATAAGAAGAGATACAAAGAAGAGATGTAAAGAAATCACAGGAGATCTTCAGGTAAACATGGGGTGGGAAAGAACTCCAATCAGAAAAAAATATCATATGTTAAGACCTGAAGGCAAGAGGGAATGTGGCTCATTGAGGGAATAGAAACAAAGATATGTGGAATTACTGGCTGTTGAGGACTAAGGAAGTGGAGGGGTCATCATTAAAAGTGGAGTGGAGCAGAGTTTGCATGCCTAGTCTGGAGGTTGGACTTTGTCCTAGGGGCAAGGAGGAGTAGAACACATGACCTGATTCAAATGGTGTTTTAGAAAGATTAGTAGTTCCCCCCTTATCCTGAGTTTCCCTCTTCAAGGTTTCAGCTATCTGCAGTCATCCCGGGTCTACAAGCAGATGACCGAATCATCAGTACATCTATAGTGTCCTAATGCTACGTCACAGTGTCCGGGCCATTTGCCTCCCTTCACCTCATTAGGTAGGCATTTTATCATCTCATATCATCACAAGAAGACAGGTGAATACAGTACAATAAGATGCGAATACAGTACAATAAGATAAGAGAGAGGACACATTCACATAACTTCTATTACAACATATTGTTATAATTTTTCTATTTAATTATTAGTTGCTGTTATAAATCTCTTACTGTGCTTAAATTATAAATTGAACTTTTTCATAGATATGTATGTATAGGAAACAACATAGCACCTATAGGGTTCAGTACTAGTCATGGTTTTGGGCATCCACCAGGGGTCTTGGATAAGAGAGGATGCTTTATTCCACTTGCAAGGTGCAGACTGAATTAGAGACAGGTCAAGAAGAACAGCAGGTAGATATTTTGGCCCGTACAAAATACAGAAAGATTCGTAGATTTCTGAGTGCTCCAGTTTTTTCCCCCCACATTTTTCCCATCTCGGTGTCCAGGCCTGGGGGCTTAGTTCTAGGGGCTGACTTATAACAAAACAAGTTTTTCCCTGAGCCTCCCTTTCAATCTCTTCCCCGTGCATTCAGGTTCTCCGAATCTCTTTATAAGTGGCCTTTTTGGCCAGTGGCTGCCCTTTCTCCTCTCCCTCACTCATCCTCCCAGGATAGAGGAGCAGCAGGAGGAGGTAGAACTGAGAATTTCAAAGTCATCTGGCTTCTAGATGGACCACTAAAAAGCAAATCCAATTTTAAAAGTAAACTTTAATCTCTGGCTAGAACACCTGCAACAATTTGCAGTCCAGTGTTATTCGAAACAAGCATTGCCCTTTCCTTCGTCTTCAAATTATTTTTTAAAATGTCCCCTCCATGATATTAACATTTCCTTCCCGTCTCCTTGTTTGTGTCCCAGGCTGGTAGTGGATAGAGAGTGGAGTGTCAATGGTGAAGGATGTGGCCAAGGAGGAGCAAAAGATCTTCCAGCCATACATCAACACAGGAACTAAACTAATGTTCTCAAATAGCTAATGTCCAAAACGTATTACGTTTTTAGTTTAAAAGAAAAAGATGAGAAAGAGGGAACGCATGTGTATTCTACTAGGCCGTGCGAAGAATTTCTTCACCAATATAAATTTGTGAACTCTGTGTGAGCTGTCTGATGACAGTTGATTGAACTGTGGATGCTGTCTCATTGAAATCATAGAATGATGCATTTTATTACCAGATCTATACATAACTGCAAAGAGTGACCAAGAAAGGGTAGCTCATGTTCAGACATAAAACTCTGCTGTGATACCTGAAGCAGGTTCATAAAATCTGTCGTACTTTCAAGCTGACAAAGCTTTGTTCTCTCACCTCAGCTCTACAGACTTAGTGCCTTTTGGGGTCCTCTCTCCTGTTTCTGCCCCAGCCTTCCAGTGTCTTTTGCTTATTAGTACAATTTCAGTTTTAGTTGTTGAAATGTTTCTCTAATCTAACAATGTCATAATTTTAATCTCCCAAAGCTTCTCCCTGTCCTGGCGCAGACCAGGCCAGGAATTCTGCAGCTAAGCATTGGGGGATGGCAGGTTTCCTCTCTCTTTCCCCACTTGCTCCCCCACTACCCCTTCTCCTCTCCCATGTTGTCAATGGCTCCGTGGGATGAGGAAAGGGGAAGGAATGAGAAGAAAAGGACACATTTTTTTTAGGAACTGCTGTTCTTGCAATGCGGAATATGGGTCTTCTGTCATGGCAAATGCCCAAATTATATTTCCCTCCTATTGGACCTGAGAAGTCCCCATTCCCGTCCTCACCCCCCTTCTCCAACACTGTACTGTTTCCTAATTCAAGCAGTGAAATTTTTGGCTAACATTTTCCTTACAATTGCCACTCAGCTCTTGCCCCAACAGTATTCACAGAGGAGCAGTCACTGGTGTAATGTTCTTTCCCTATGACTCACACCTGGCTACCTTCCAGGCTATTGCCTCTGGCTTTGGGAAATATTACACTTCTCTTGCCCACCAAATTCTTTACAGACTGGCCACTCCCCTGGCAGCCACAATCTTCGCTCTGATCTTCAAGTAACTTCAATCCTAGACTTTGACTCTAGCAGGGAAGAATCAATCCCCATTGTCTCAACCAACCACTCACCCCCAAGCCCCAGAGATCACACACTGCCAAGGACTCTGCCACTGTGTTTAGAAAGAAGGACTGAGTTTCTACAGTTTCATGAGCACCCAGCTGGGTACAGAGATCTATTTCTATGCCTCTGGCAAGCTGACAAACACTCCATTCTACACAGTTGAGTATCTTAATCACCCATATCAAGGGTTCTTATGCTTTGTCCTCAGCTTTGGGGTCTGAACCCAAAATCCCAGATAATAGGCAAAGCCTCACTTAGCATCTTACTACAAAAAGATGACAATGGTAACTTAAGATCCTACTACAGAAAGATGACATAGTAACTTCAGGAGAGCATATTCACAAAGGTGCCAGTGTTCCAGGAGCTCTAATCCACATATACAACCAGGATCAGACTGAATCACGAAATTAATAACTCTGGATTGAAATTCTCCACAAGACATCTAGTCCAATTCTATAGCTTATAATCTAATCAACACTAAAAGAATCCTTTTAAGATTTTGTTGAAACTCTTCTTGAATACCCTTGGAGGCAAAGACATCCAGACATGTCAAAGCTAACTACACCATTTCTGTTTAGTTCTAATTGTTGGCAAGTTCGGATTTATGTTAAGTCAAAATTGACCGCTGTATAAATGTCACTCCATGTTTCAGATTTATCCTCTGAAAACTCATAAAGCCTGACTAGTCATTTTTCCATATGATAGCCATTTGGGTTTAGGGGGAATAACGATCATTTCCCTTTTAGATTACTCTGCTCCAACATAAATTTCCCCAATTTTTTCAAGTATTCACTGTATGGCAGGTTTTGAGGTTTCCTTATTATTTTGGTGTCCCTTCTCTTGTTATTTCCCATTTCTTCAATATCAGTTTGGTGGTCAGAATCTATGACAACACCAGGAAGGAAGAATGAAACAGGGACTTACTTCCTTTAAAAGTTAATTTTTAAACAAGAGAAAATTATGACTCCCACGCAGATATAAAAATGAATACATATTAAAGATTTCATTAAACTCGTAGCCAATGAGGAAAGCAGGCAAATATAACTGGTTCAAAAGAAAATCCAGACTGGGCACATTTATAGATCAGGAATATTGAAATGACTGCACAAGTGAAGGCAAACTTGTTTTTTTTCCCCCTAATGGTGAGGGATTGTCAGTTGGACTTCTACTGGACAGGACAGAATTTGCATGTACATAGACAAGAATTATTTTTGCATTACTAACAGCTATCTACAATTTATGGTGTTGTAAAATAGCTTTCATAGTTTCCCTAGAATCAGAATCAGATAACCCAGAGGGTTTCCTCTAGAATCCCAACAATGCAGAATTTTCCACTGACGCACGTATTTTTGCTTACACTTCTCTTGTTCTAAATACTATTTTCCTTTGTATTAAGGAAAGTAATGGTAAATATAAAGCTCAACACTTATATCGTCAGAAAACTACCACACAGCTCTTTATGAAGTTTTTTATTTTTTCATGTTTACAAGCGTTAATAGGATATCTCAATAAACACTGAAATTAGCCTTAGCTTACTTAAGGAAAAAAAAAGTAATGTCGAAAACATGTTTGCCTTTCTGTGGGAGTATCTTCAATGACGTTGATGTTAGTAGTTTGCTCCCACACCCTCAAGTTTTCAACCTTACATAATAGTCTCTGGATTTATCAATTCCAAACCTATTAACAAATTCAAGTTAATTCAACAAATGCCGACTTAATTCATAAGCCCGTTATAAGCATGACGAGTAAGAGTAAATAAAAGTATGGATTTGTATAAGGAGAAATTATATTCTAGTTGGACAGGGTAAGGGGAAGACATGTATAAATACATTATAGGGCAAAATATAACCTGTTTATAGGCAAAAAAAATAAAACCCTATTTGGAATGTTTTCAGTGAGCTAATATTTTAGGTCAGAAGAATAAAAACCAACTCAATGGGAAGACTGCATTCCCACAAATTGTAACAGGATACAGAATACTCATGGAAGAGGACCCAAAAGAATGGATCCCAGATTAGAATGGTTGGAAATATTGCTAGGTCATTCAAGAGTTTTGAACGTCAAGCTGAAGAATTTTTATTTAACTCATAAACAAAGGAGAATAATGGGAAGTCTATAGAATGTTTATTTACATGGTAGGAACAATACTGTGATTTATTCCAGTGGAGCTATGAAGAAGACTATAAAAGGCAAAGACTGAAGAGAGGATGCCACCAGGAAGTAAAATTTATAGGACTTGGAGGCAATATTTTGCCATGCAAGTAAGCAGGGATGGAAATAGACAAGGGAGAGAGTGGAATGAAAGAGAATTTCAAGTTTTCTAATTTAGGTAAAAATCTGTATTAGATTCCTAGGGCTGCCTTGACAACTTACCACAAACTTGGTGAGCTAGAAAGAAAACCTCTCACTGTTCTGGAGACCAGAAGTCCCAAATCAAGGTGTCAGCAGAACCAGGCTCTCTCTGAAGACACAGCAGACTCTTCACTAGCCTCTTTCCGGCTTCTGGTGGCTCTTGGCAATCCTTGGTGCTCCTCGGCTTATGAGTGCATCACTCCAATTCCTGCTTCTGTCTTCACGTCACCTTCTTCTCTGTTTTCCTTCCGTGTCTCTATGTGATTTCTTCTCTTTGTATGATTACACCAGTCATTGGATTTTAACCCAGTCTGATCTCTTCACGATCCTCAACCTATTTGCAAAAAGCCTTATTTCCAAATAAAGTGACATTCTGTAAAGTTCCAGGCAGATACAAATTTCGGGGAGATGCTATTCAACCCACTACAAATAACTTGGAGAAAAATCAGGTCACTAACGTAAATAAATGCTCTGCCATTAATATAAATGAACAAGTAAATAAGTAAGTAAATAAATGAATAATCAAAAATGCTCTGCCATTAATATAAGTAAATGCTCTCAGAAAAGCAGTTTTCTGAGAAGGTAGATTTGAGTTAGAGTTCAGACAGCCAGATTTGTGAATAATACATGTTGGGGTAGACTGAAATACTTAAGTACTCAGTATTTATGATCTCACGTTTCGTGAGGTCAAGCCCTGCATTGGGTTCCGTGCTGACAGTGCAGAGTCTGCTTGGGATTCTCTCTTTCTATTTCTCTCTGCCCCTCCCCCATGTGCACGCAGGTGTGCGTGCTCTCTCTCTCTCTCTCTGTCCCTCAAAATAAATAAATAGGCTTTTGAAAAAAAATTAAACAAACATCCAGTCAAAATTAGTGAGACAAGAAAAAGAAATCAGATAAAATAATTAATTAATTAATTAAAAATGCTCTGCCCATTAATGTAAATAAATACTCTGCCATTAATGTCAGTAAATGCTCTCAGAAAAGCGTATTTGGCTCCCCAAATATCACCTACATGCACTGTTAGTAAGGCAAGTTGAATTCATTACTTACTGTGTAAGAAAGAGCACCACCCCCAAGAGCTTTGGTAGTATCTCAAAAGGCAGGAAGGTAAGGTCAGAATTTATTGACAATGGGAAGTGTGGCGTAAGGTGGGTCTTTCAACACAATCACTTGATTAGGACTTGGTAAGGATTACCTATGACAGTCCGCGATTGCCAGAAACAGCGAGGTTAGGATTTTGAGGAGAGGAATTCGAAGAATCTGAGAGTTCAAACTTTTGATGCTTTCCATTGAAAAGATGATGGATCTTTCAGAAAGTTTTTCTAATGAACAAGCCCATCATTTATAGGGATAAGCGTCTTTAGAGAAAGTAGAATGCTAATGGAGACGGTGGAATAAATAGCACATTGTTAATATGTAGGCAGTGAGGGACAGTTTCTGTTCTCGGTGACCTTTCTGCATGTGAGGGTAGATAGCTTCATAGCACTCAGAGACATCAAGTCACAGTGAGTAGGTTTAGAATAAGTTGTCAGAAAAGGAATCTTGATGAATTCCTTGAGAGGCAGACCACAGAGGCCAACGCAACTATTTGTTCTTGTTTCCTTTTGATTTTGTTTATTTTTTTAAAGATGCATGCAACCTTGTTCAAGTGTTAAAAAGGAGCTCTGAGTTTCCAAATTTTGAAAAAGAAATAATCAATGCAGGAAGAAAGTGGTGATAAAATTAATAAATATAAGGCATTAGGAAAGCATAGTTATATTCAATAATAAGTAATGAGGCTTCAATAAAGTGGTATGGTAAACATTACCGAAGCTTCTCAATATCCCAGTCTCATCTTTCTGAATTTGTGGAATACTATACTTCCCAACCCTCTTGCAAACAGACAAAACCATGAGCTGTGAGGAGAAATAACTTCTATAACTTCTTTGTGTCACTTTTGGGCTGAGACAAGGAAAATCTGTTGCATAATCTTACAGCTCACTCCTTTCCAACCACTGTGATTATGATGGCTATATATCGAGATTCTGGAGCCACTGCATGGAACCAGTCTAGATCTCTTGACTCATTTGAAGGAGGTTGCTCTGGAGAGCCATTAGACTTGAGTAGACTTTCTGCAGGCAAGAAATACATACACTGTGTGTGTGTGTGTGTGTGTGTGTGAATCCATTACAGTTTTGGAATTTATTTACTCTGGTACCAAAGCTTATCTTACTCTTGCTCATACTTTTGGTAACACTATACTCCAGATTGTTGAGTGATATTTGTTTATTTATTTATTTATTTATTTATTTATTTATTTATTTAAAAGTGTGCACCATGCCCAACATGGGGCTTGAACTCATGACCCCAAGATCAAGAGTCACGTGCTCTATGGATAGACCCAGCCTGGTGCCCCACTATTTGCCAAATTATAAGACTGACAACAATAAAACAGTGATGACAAAGTAGCTAAAAAAGGATAAATTATTGTTTGAAGAATTTTGATGATGAAAAAAGGGGGAAAAAGAGTTTTCAAGGTTCTAAAAAATATACACTTTTGATATTCTATATAATTTTCTAAAATTTGGATCATGCAGCAGCATTGAGAAATTCCAAGTTAACCTTTTAGATTTTCTGATCATAAAATCAAATGGCTCTTCACAGATAATGCCACTTGTTACCTTCCATTCCCCATGTTTGGTTGGAAATTCATATCAGAATCCACACATTTGGTGATTTGCCAAGAATTCAACCTCATTGCCAGGAATTTGATCTTATTAAACTACGGACCTATATTAAGTCACCTTATTCTTTCCAAAAACATTTTCTGACACTGTACCTCTGGATTATTAAAATATATTTAGATAGCATTTGATATAAGAAATAGTCTAAGTTGTTCTTAGTCTATCATACACTATTTTCTTGGGAAACTGTTTTTATATTTCTTCCACCAATTGCCAGTTAAGTACAATGTGTTCTCATAATTCCAGGAAGTAGTGTTAGCTGTCAAAAATGATGTGTTGCATAATCAGTAACAGTAAATAGGCTAATTCTTTGAAGCTATTCCTGCTGGAAGGTGTGTAAGAATATCCACTGGAAAGTGCCAAAGTATACCTGCCAAAAACTGAAACTTAGGAGTTGAAAGAGTTAGGGAGATAAATAAGGAAATGTGCTTATAACTGTCTTGAAATATTGAAATATTAGACCAGGAAGCTCTGTGAAAGTACACAGTGATCCCTTGTTTTGTGTGGCAAAGTGTTCTAGTAGGGAAAAAGTTATCTATTCTTAACCCACTTTTGCTGCTGGATCCTGACAGTGTGTTTTGCAAAAACATGTCAATATGGAGGAAAAACAATCCTCTGCTATTCAATGCCCGGCACATGGCAGGAGTCGATAAATTTTTGGTAATAAGGGAATGAATGAAATGTAGTAAATGAGCGACTAGTCTGAAGAGTGAAAACTTATCCCCGTGAAAAATTTAGAAAAGGCTTGAAAAACTGAGGCTTTAGTTAACTAGTTAATGCCAGAGTGTTAGTGTTAGGTTCAGGCTTTCATAGTAACTAACTGAGTTAAGGTTGGGGAACTGGATCATTTGACTATAGGCCTAAATGGTTGAGCCAAGTGGGGCCTATGATTTAACAGACAGTCTTGGGAAGAAGCCAAATCAGAAGAAGGAAGATGTCCAGAAGAATAATCAGAAATTCTCTCCTGAAACCGAAAAAGTCAGGTTAAGGTAATGGAGGGGAAACCAGGAAAAAACTGGAGGACCAGGGCCTAAACAAATCCATGGAATTAAAGGACAATAATTGCAATAGCTTCTTAGAGGATAAGGTGAAGGCTGTATTACAGAGATTGTTAGTAGAGTCCCAATATCTATTCTCCCTTACTGTCTTAGGGATAGCAGCCTTCATGGTCAATGGACACACTGCAGTTTAGGAAAAAGCAAGGCCATTCTCCCTTCCTTGCAGCTAGTTAAGGCCAAGGGACTACATTTTGGCCAATGAGCTATAGCGAAAGGCTGGTATGAATCAGAGACAATCATTGTTAGCATTAGGCAAAAGAAGACATTATTGCATTGGAAATACAAACAACTTGGGAATGAGATTTTATTTTTTATGGACCATGTAAATCAGTATTACACATTAGTCTTATTTAATTTAAAATATTTCCAAGAAGTCTAGCGAAATCCAGAATATATCAGAATACATATATATACTTGAATTCATATAACACATTGATTAACAGATATTCATCAAAAGACATTGTAAAATTGCCCCCTAAAAGAGAAAGGTTTCAAAGCATATTTATATTTTCTATTGATGACCAAAATAATATTTTTTTGATCGCAAAGAGATCAGCTTATAATTATAATTCATTCCCAACTTAAGAAAAAAGTGAGCAATGCCTACTGAGAACAATGAAATAATACAGTATAATTAAGCTCGTCATTTGGTTGCATGAATTATGATGAAAAATCACTCCTCTTTGGGTATGAAGGAGTATGTTACTAATGTAAGAAAATTCTCCCTTCATCTCTCAAGTTTTTGAGTATCTTACAAGCAGACACTGACAGCTTTTGTTTTGGGTTATCTTTTCACAGATATTTGTATAGCAAGCAGCCTTGGAATATAGAGATACTGTCTCCCTCTGGGACAGAGGGCAGGTTTATTTATTGTCTACCATAACAATAAAGATAATGTCTCCCTCCTTAGCAAAGGTTGTGTGCAGATTTTCTTGTAATCTTATACAAGATTAGAGTGTGCTAAGCCAGAGAATCCTTTTCTCTAACACCACCCTCTGCGTGTATTGGCATCAGCCAGCCCTGTGGTGGTTGGGGCCCGTGGAACTGATGTAAGAAAACGATGACATTCAGGCTATTGCTATTGTTGTGGGTAATAAAGTTGCCTGGACACTGATTCAGGAGTATTGTGTCTTCTGTATATCTACAAAACTGTGGCAATCTAAGTCAGCTTGCAAACAAGGTAGAATTTCCAGCCCTTCACAGTTCTTGGTAGCTACAACAAATTATTTGAAGACATAAACACTGTCTACCATACAGAAGTTAAGACACTTACACACATCCAAAATAATCAGGAACAAATAATTGGGGTAAACTATTATGTGAGAAATAACTCATGACAGCCTAAGGAGTTATAAGAAATCACTTTCCTATTGGTTTGGAATAGGCCAACACTCCTAGAACACTTAGAATGTTTTTAGCAGAAACTAAAAGAAAAGCCAACTCATGGTGGCTGAAAAGAATTTTCAGACGTAAAAACTTCCTATGATATCGTCTAGCAAGACAAGGTGAGCTGGACCAAAGTCTTTATCTAAAGATGTTGAGTGGGAAAGAGAATCTGACAGTAGTAGGTACTTCCCTGAAACGGTACAAGAGAGGTGTCAGAGTCTGGTCAGAGCCGTGAAATCACAGGCAAGTCAAATTTCTGAGGAACAAAAATGTGAGCAAATAGGTAGAAAGAGAACTATATTAGGGGCTCTTGCATGGCTCAGTCAGTTGAGCCTCCAATTCTTGATTTCAGCTCAGGTCACGATCCCAGAGTCATGGGATCGATCGATCCCCATGTCCCAGCTCTGCGCTGGGTGTGAAGTCTGCCTAAGATTCTTTCTCTCTCTGCCTCTGTCCCTCGCCCCTACTCTCTCTCTCTCTCTTTGTATGAAAGAAAGAAAGAAAGAAATAAAGAAAGAAAGAAAGAAAGAAAGAAAGGAAGGAAGAAAGAAAGAAAGAAAGAAAAGGAAGAGAAAGAAAGAAGTGTATGACATTGAAAAGTTGGCAGGAGGAAAAGTCTAAATGCACAGAGTGCAAGACAGGAGCAATAAAGCCACGTGGCTTGAGGGAAAGAGAAGAAAGGAGAGAGAGGATACTCATCCTTGGAGCTGCCTGGACTCCTTCCTGACTGTTCTCACCTTCAGTTTGTATTCCTGTCCACATGTGTTTCCACAATGAAACTCAATTCTCGTTATAGTGTTTCCATGAGTTTATGTTCCTCGCAATAACAACAAAACTCCAAAGAGAGCATATCTTACACCAAGGATACTAAGGTACCCCCTTTGTTTCCAGCTGAATTCTGAACCATTAGTAAGAAAAACCCCGAGGAGTTAATAATGGAAGATCACACATAGTAAAAATCACATCCACAACTTAGAGTTGATTCCTCTTAAATATAAATCATGATGTATCTACCTATATATTTGGTCCAGATAATCATCTTAAACTCATTGAAAAGAAGGGATTAAAAAGGGCCTTTTATTTATTTTAAAGTGTCACAAAACATTTCCTCCACAAACAGAAAATTCTTTAGAAGTCATTTTTTGCCCCGATGACATTAAAAATGAAATCCTTCAAAATCCTTCCTTTTGAAATCCTTCAAAAAACATTTCTTTAAGTATTTTTTTAAAACAAAATTTAATGTCTATTTCTGAGAGAGAGACAGAGACAGAGTGTGAGAATGGGAGGGGCAGAGACAGAGGAAGACACAGAATCCAAAGCAGGCTCCAGACTCTGAGCTGTCAGCACAGAGCCTGATGCAGAGTTTAAACCCATGAGCCATGAGATCACTACCTGAGTGGAAGCTGGAGGCTCAACTGACTGAGCCACCCAGACAACCCTCAAAAAACATTTCTTAAGGTGCCTTTTATACATCTAGGCATGAGAAAAAGGAGAATATTCAGATAAAAGTAAGATATAGGTGTTGCTTTCTGAAAATACACAGTCCAGTGGGATCAACAGAGAGTAAAACATCACAACACAATTATGTTTGTACAAAGAAGAGTCAGATTTATAGCAGGGCTACTGTGGTGAACAATTTCAGGAGGCAACACTGACTCAGAACCCAAGACATCCTGTGTACTCTTAGCATTCAATACGTCCTCTGAAAATGGTACCCTCAGGAATTGAGCAATATCATGGTCCTGACTTACAGCCAGGTATCTCATCATGCAGAAGAATACTAGAATACTAGAATACTAGAGTTGGATGTTGGAGTAGGTATGGTGGTCGGCAGAGAATAGGGATGGAATGCAATCCAGGCATGAGATACTGTTCATTCTGGATTTGACTCAGCATTCTTTCCTACTTCCTTCTCTGTGCATTCCTAACTACAGAGAGAGAGAGCTAAAACCTGTTTCCTAGGTCTCCTGATAGTCTAGGTCTGAAAGTAACTTAGATTATGCTAATTAGATGCATTCATAGGAAACTTGGAATGTGGCTATTGTGGTAGAAACCATGTTCTTGCTGCTATTTTTACTGGTAAATAACGCCATAGACATGTTAGAGTGTAAACCAGCTAGACTTAATATTCCAGTGTCTGGTGGATCTCAAGGCAGTTAGATAATTGAAGGAGCCAGAATCCGCATACCTGGGTCTGGTTACCAGGGTCACGTGTCTTTGAACTCATCACTCCAGTAGCAGACCCATGGCTCCCCTTCTGCCAGCCCTTCTAATCATTTTGTAAGCATTTAATTTCCTGCATTAAATCCCTTTCTGCTTGAAATATCTATTTACTACACTAAACTCTGGCTGATATAGCGTGTTCAAAGGCGAGGAGAAATGAATAAAAAATCTTGTGGTCAGGGAGTGACTAGCTGCTACGTATGTTGGAGCCAAAGATGGATAGTGCTAGAAACTACAGATGAAAGAGTATGTTTTGCAAAGACTGTAAAGAGTTTTAAAGTTTTGCTTCTCTGCAATACTTGGCATCTGGTAGATTTTCGTTAAATGTTTGTTGTAAGAAACAGCATTTAAAAACTATAGAGTTTGGCCTTTGTCTTACAGGTAGTCGAGCTAGTGGAGTGTAGAACTATTAAAGGATTCTTCTGAAGAGAATAACATGATGTGATCTGTGCTTCTCATTTATAATTTTCCAAGGATATCATGGGGAAAGAGTTGGAAGGCACCAAGGATAGAGAAGCTATCACAGTTTGGTCTGTAGCTTACGAGGCTCTTGGAAAACAAAACAAAACCGAGTTCATAAATTTGGTCACATTTTATGCAAAGTTTATTATGTGATTTAAAATAGTTCAAATACAATAACATCACACTTCGAGTTATTGAGAATCTGAAAAAATTACACTTTGAGTTATTGAGAATCTGAATTTGGCCAATAAAAAAGATATGCTTCTCACACATATTTAGTCTGTATTATGTGAATTTGTTTACAGGCATCTGACTGTGTGGGGGTGATTTGGGGAAATAGGACTGTACTTTATCATATAATGTTATTATGTAAGATATTTTTTGTATTCTTTAACCGTGTCATCCGACAGTCATTTATAGTGGCGCATTACCGCATTTGCTGAGAAATGTGTCCCCAAGCTTTGGGATGAAAGTTGGATGTGGGGAAATGTTGAGAAGGCCAAACACTGCATGACCTATTTTACTCAATCATTTAAGAGAGGAAACTTTAAAATACTGGGTATTGGTTGAGGAAATAAAAAGGAACTTTCAAGCAAAAAGGTGCTAAAATAGAGAGTTATAATATCTAAGACACTTCCTCTAACTTACATTTTTATGGGAAAATTAGCTGCATTATGAGAATTTTAGTTTAAAGTCTTTGGAAACTCTCTTTTGAATAAAATATGACTGTTCACACATATCTGTTATATCACTTACCACACTGTATTATAAATATTTTCATGTATATATCTGTGTGACAGAAAGAACACTATGTTCTTTATCAGCCCATTTCATTTCTTCCTGGCCAAGTAGCTTCTATTTCCCGACCTTCTTTATAGTTAGGTTGGGACCATATGATGTATATAACTAGTAGAGTTGGTCATAAACCCCTCCTACACACCCTTCCACATTCGGTCTTCCTCTCCTCTTTTATGGCAATTTTTAGGATTGCACACTGAAGTTTATGGAGCCACTAAATATGAAGAGTCCGAATTTCTGAGTCACTACACAGAGCACCCTCCCCATCAACAATTTCCCTCTCCCACCACACACATATGGATCCATACTAGCTGTGATATAAACTGGAAATTAACCTTCATTATGCTAAGCTGCTGAGATTTTGACATTGTTTCTTATAGAATCAAACCCACTGTGTCTCATTAGGTTTGTGTGTTCCCTGAGTTCAGGGGTCTTGTTTTATTTGGGACAGTAAATATCTGTACTGTATTTACTGTACATACATATTTACTGTAATACCTGAGACAATGCCTAGCATATAGTAGGTGTTCAGTATATGCTGAGCAAATATTTGAATGAGTATTCTAGATGAGAAATAAGAGGTAACTTTAAGGCAATGACAGAGGGCAGTGTAAGAGTAACTATTTAAAAATATCTTCATGGATGAAGGGGAATGGGAGTACTGGCTTCCAGTTACAGAATGAATAAGTCACAGTGATGACAGGCACAGCATAGGGAATATAGTCAATGGTATTGCAATAGTGTTGTATGGTGACAGAAGGTGGCTACACTTGTGGTGAGCACAGCATAACTTATAAACTTGTCAAATCACTGTTGTGTACCTGAAATGGTAATGTAACATTATATGTCAACTATCCTTCAATTAAAAAAAAAAAAAAAACGAAGACGTCTTCAGTTGCAGAATTATTTTAAAAGAGAATGTTTACTTTTGAAAATATATGGTTCTTTAGAGAACAAGCTATATTTTATTTTGTTTTTTATTTTTTTTTATTATATGAAATTTATTGTCCAATTGGTTTCCATACAACACCCAGTGCTCATCCCAAAAGGTGCCCTCCTCAATACCCATCACCCACCCTCTCCTCCCTCCCACCCCCCATCAACCCTCAGTTTGTTCTCAGTTTTTAACAGTCTCTTATGCTTTGGCTCTCTCCCACTCTAACCTCTTTTTTTTTTTTTTCTTTTTTCCTCCCCCTCCCCCATGGGTTCCTGTTAAGTTTCTCAGGATCCACATAAGAGTGAAACCATATGGTATCTGTCTTTCTCTGTGTGGCTTATTTCACTTAGCATCACACTCTCCAGTTCCATCCACATTGCTACAAAGGGCCATATTTCATTTTTTCTCATTGCCACATAGTATTCCATTGTGTATATAAACCACAATTTCTTTATCCATTCATCAGTTGATGGACATTTAGGCTCTTTCCATAATTTGGCTATTGTTGAGAGTGCTGCTATGAACGTTGGGGTACAAGTGCCCCTATGCATCAGTACTCCTGTATCCCTTGGATAAATTCCTAGCAGTGCTATTGCTGGGTCATAGGGTAGGTCTATTTTTAATTTTCTGAGGAACCTCCACACTGCTTTCCAGAGCGGCTGCACCAATTTGCATTCCCACCAACAGTGCAAGAGGGTTCCCGTTTCTCCACATCCTCGCCAGCATCTAGAGTCTCCTGATTTGTTCATTTTGGCCACTCTGACTGGCGTGAGGTGATACCTGAGTGTGGTTTTGATTTGTATTTCCCTGATAAGGAGCGACGCTGAACATCTTTTCATGTGCCTGTTGGCCATCCGGATGTCTTCTTTAGAGAAGTGTCTATTCATGTTTTCTGCCCATTTCTTCACTGGGTTATTTGTTTTTCGGGTGTGGAGTTTGGTGAGCTCTTTATAGATTTTGGATACTAGCCCTTTGTTCGATATGTCATTTGCAAATATCTTTTCCCATTCCGTTGGTTGCCTTTTAGTTTTGTTGGTTGTTTCCTTTGCTGTGCAGAAGCTTTTTATCTTCATAAGGTCCCAGTAATTCACTTTTGCTTTTAATTCCCTTGCCTTTGGGGATGTGTCGAGTAAGAGATTGCTACGGCTGAGGTCAGAGAGGTCTTTTCCTGCTTTCTCCTCTAAGGTTTTGATGGTTTCCTGTCTCACATTCAGGTCCTTTATCCATTTTGAGTTTATTTTTGTGAATGGTGTGAGAAAGTGGTCTAGTTTCAACCTTCTGCATGTTGCTGTCCAGTTCTCCCAGCACCATTTGTTAAAGAGGCTGTCTTTTTTCCATTGGATGTTCTTTCCTGCTTTGTCAAAGATGAGTTGGCCATATGTTTGTGGGTCTAGTTCTGGGGTTTCTATTCTATTCCATTGGTCTATGTGTCTGTTTTTGTGCCAATACCATGCTGTCTTGATGATGACAGCTTTGTAGTAGAGGCTAAAGTCTGGGATTGTGATGCCTCCTGCTTTGGTCTTCTTCTTCAAAATTCCTTTGGCTATTCGGGGCCTTTTGTGGTTCCATATGAATTTTAGGATTGCTTGTTCTAGTTTCGAGAAGAATGCTGGTGCAATTTTGATTGGGATTGCATTGAATGTGTAGATAGCTTTGGGTAGTATTGACATTTTGACAATATTTATTTTTCCAATCCATGAGCAGGGAATGTCCTTCCATTTCTTTAAATCTTCTTCAATTACCTTCATAAGCTTTCTATAGTTTTCAGCATACAGATCCTTTACATCTTTGGTTAGATTTATTCCTAGGTATTTTATGCTTCTTGGTGCAATTGTGAATGGGATCAGTTTCTTTATTTGTCTTTCTGTTGCTTCATTGTTAGTGTATAAGAATGCAACTGATTTCTGTACATTGATTTTGTATCCTGCGACTTTGCTGAATTCATGTATCAGTTCTAGCAGACTTTTGGTGGAGTCTATCGGATTTTCCATGTATAATATCATGTCATCTGCAAAAAGCGAAAGCTTGACTTCATCTTTGCCAATTTTGATGCCTTTGATTTCCTTTTGTTGTCTGATTGCTGATGCTAGAACTTCCAGCACTATGTTAAACAACACCGGTGAGAGTGGGCATCCCTGTCGTGTTCCTGATCTCAGGGAAAAAGCTCTCAGTTTTTCCCCATTAAGGATGATGTTAGCTGTGGGCTTTTCATAAATGGCTTTTATGATCTTTAAGTATGTTCCTTCTATCCCGACTTTCTCAAGGGTTTTTATTAAGAAAGGGTGCTGGATTTTGTCAAAGGCCTTTTCTGCATCGATTGACAGGATCATATGGTTCTTCTCTTTTTTTTTGTTAATGTGATGGATCACGTTGATTGATTTGCGAATGTTGAACCAGCCCTGCATCCCAGGAATGAATCCCACTTGATCATGGTGAATAATTCTTTTTATATGCCGTTGAATTCTATTTGCTAGTATCTTATTGAGAATTTTTGCATCCATATTCATCAGGGATATTGGCCTGTAGTTCTCTTTTTTTACTGGGTCTCTGTCTGGTTTAGGAATCAAAGTAATACTGGCTTCATAGAATGAGTCTGGAAATTTTCCTTCCCTTTCTATTTCTTGGAATAGCTTGAGAAGGATAGGTATTATCTCTGCTTTAAACGTCTGGTAGAACTCCCCTGGGAAGCCATCTGGGCCTGGACTCTTATTTGTTGGGAGATTTTTGATAACCGATTCAATTTCTTCACTGGTTATGGGTCTGTTCAAGCTTTCTATTTCCTCCTGATTGAGTTTTGGAAGAGTGTGGGTGTTCAGGAATTTGTCCATTTCTTCCAGGTTGTCCAATTTGTTGGCATATAATTTTTCATAGTATTTGCTGATAATTGCTTGTATTTCTGAGGGATTGGTTGTAATCATTCCATTTTCATTCATGATTTTATCTATTTGGGTCATCTCCCTTTTCTTTTTGAGAAGCCTGGCTAGAGGTTTGTCAATTTTGTTTATTTTTTCAAAAAACCAACTCTTGGTTTCGTTGATCTGCTCTACAGTTTTTTTAGACTCTATATTGTTTATTTCTGCTCTGATCTTTATTATTTCTCTTCTTCTGCTGGGTTTGGGGTGTCTTTGCTGTTCTGCTTCTATTTCCTTTAGGTGTGCTGTTAGACTTTGTATTTGGGATTTTTCTTGTTTCTTGAGATAGGCCTGGATTGCAATGTATTTTCCTCTCAGGACTGCCTTCGCTGCGTCCCAAAGCGTTTGGACTGTTGTATTTTCATTTTCGTTTGTTTCCATATATTTTTTAATTTCTTCTCTAATTGCCTGGTTGACCCACTCATTCATTAGTAGGGTGTTCTTTAACCTCCATGCTTTTGGAGGTTTTCCAGACTTTTTTCTGTGGTTGATTTCAAGCTTCATAGCATTGTGGTCTGAAAGTATGCATGGTATAATTTCAATTCTGGTAAACTTATGAAGGGCTGTTTTGTGACCCAGTATATGATCTATCTTGGAGAATGTTCCATGTGCACTCGAGAAGAAAGTATATTCTGTTGCTTTGGGATGCAGAGTTCTAAATATATCTGTCAAGTCCATCTGATCCAATGTCTCATTCAGGGCCCTTGTTTCTTTATTGACCGTGTGTCTAGATGATCTATCCATTTCTGTAAGTGGGGTGTTAAAGTCCCCTGCAATTACCACATTCTTATCAATAAGGTTGCTTATGTTTATGAGTAGTTGTTTTATATATTTGGGGGCTCCGGTATTCGGCACATAGACATTTATAATTGTTAGCTCTTCCTGATGAATAGACCCTGTAACTATTCTATAATGTCCTTCTTCATCTCTTGTTACAGCCTTTAATTTAAAGTCTAGTTTGTCTGATATAAGTATGGCTACTCCAGCTTTCTTTTGGCTTCCAGTAGCATGATAAATAGTTCTCCATCCCCTCACTCTCTATCTAAAGGTGTCCTCAGGTCTAAAATGAGTCTCTTGGAGACAGCAAATAGATGGGTCTTGTTTTTTTATCCATTCTGATACCCTATGTCTTTTGGTTGGCGCATTTAATCCATTTACATTCAGTGTTATTATAGAAAGATACGGGTTTAGAGTCATTGTGATGTCTGTATGTTTTATGCTTGTAGTGATGTCTCTGGTACTTTGTCTCACAGGGTCCCCCTTAGGATCTCTTGTAGGGCTGGTTTAGTGGTGACAAATTCCTTCAGTTTTTGTTTGTTTGGGAAGACCTTTATCTCCCCTTCTATTCTAAATGACAGACTTGCTGGATAAAGGATTCTCGGCTGCATATTTTTTCTGTCTAGCACACTGAAAATCTCGTGCCAATTCTTTCTGGCCTGCCAAGTTTCAAAAGAGAGATCAGTCACGAGTCTTATAGTTCTCCCTTTATATGTGAGGGCACGTTTACCCCTTGCTGCTTTCAGAATTCTCTCTTTATCCTTGTATTTTGCCAGCTTTACTATGATATGTCGTGCAGAAGATCGATTCAAGTTACGTCTGAAGGGAGTTTTCTGTGCCTCTTGGATTTCAATGCCTTTTTCCTTCCCCAGTTCAGGGAAGTTCTCAGTTATTATTTCTTCAAGTACCCCTTCAGCACCTTTCCCTCTCCCTTCCTCCTCTGGGATACCAATTATGCGTATATTATTTCTTTTTAGTGTATCACTTAGTTCTCTAATTTTCCCCTCATACTCCTGGATTTTTTTATCTCTCTTTTTCTCAGCTTCCTCTTTTTCCATAACTTTATCTTCTAGTTCACCTATTCTCTCCTCTGCCTCTTCAATCCGAGCCGTGGTGGTTTCCATTTTGTTTTGCATTTCATTTAAAGCGTTTTTCAGCTCCTCGTGACTGTTCCTTAGTCCCTTGATCTCTGTAGCAAGAGATTCTCTGCCGTCCTCTATACTGTTTTCAAGCCCAGTGATTAATTTTATGACTATTATTCTAAATTCACTTTCTGTTATATTATTTAAATCCTTTTTGATCAGCTCATTAGCTGTTGTTATTTCCTGGAGATTCTTCTGAGGGGAATTCTTCCGTTTGGTCATTTTGGATAGTCCCTGGCGTGGTAAGGACCTGCAGGGCACTTCCCCTGTGCTGTGGTGTATAACTGGAGTTGGTGGGCGGAGTCGCAGTCAGACCTGATGTCTGCCACCGGCCCACCGCTGGGGCCACAGTCAGACTGGTGTGTGCCTTCTCTTCCCCTCTCCTAGGGGCGGGATTCACTATGGGGTGGCCTGGCCCGTCTGGGCTCCTTGCACACTGCCAGGCTTGTGATGCTGGGGATCTGGCGTATTAGCTGGGGTGGGTAGGCAAGGTGCACAGGGGCAGGAGGGGCAGGCTTATCTCACTTCTCCTTAGGTGATCCACTTCAGGAGGGGCCCTGTGGCAGCGGGAGGGAGTCAGATCCGCTGCCGGAGGTTTGGCTCCTCCGCAGAAGCACAGAGTTGGGTGTTTGCACGGAGCGAGCAAGTTCCCTGGCAGGAACTGGTTCTCTTTGGGACTTTGGCTGAGAGATGGGCGGGGGAGATGGCGCTGGCGAGCGCCTTTGTTCCCCACCAAACTGAGCTCTGTCGTCCGGGGGCTCAGCAGCTCTCCCTCCCTTTGTCCTCCAGCTTTCCCGCTTTCCGAGCAAAGCTGTTAACTTATGACCTCCCAGACGCTAAGTCGCACTTGCTGTCGGAACACAGTCCGTCAGGCCCCTCCGCTTTTGCCCGCCAGACTCGGGGGCTCTGCTTGGCCGGCGAGCCGCCCCTCCGCCCCGGCTCCCTCCCGCCAGTCCGTGGAGCGCGCACCGCTTCGCCGCCCTTCCTACCCTCTTCCGTGGGCCTCTCGTCTGCGCTTGGCTCCAGCGACTCCGTTCTGCTAATCCTCTGGCGGTTTTCTGGGTTATTTAGGCAGGTGTAGGTGGAATCTAAGTGATCAGCAGGACGCGCGGTGAGCCCAGCGTCCTCCTAAGCCGCCATCTTCCCTCCTCTCGAACAAGCTATATTTTAAAAGTATAGAGCTTTTGAACACGAAGCAAATACTGTATCAGTATTCATATCTCTGTTTAACCACCTTTTCCTGCATATATCTGAGATTGTCACAAATGAAAAGCAGTGTGTGATGAAATTAGTTTCATGTGTAAGTTCCGGAGTCAGTCAGTTTGATTCATTTTAACTCATGAAGCCATACACTGTAACCTAACGAACTCTTTGATTTACTCTGTGGTTTTAATTCTGCAAGGAGTTTTACGGTTACAGGAAAATCGAGTAGGAAGTCCAGAGCATTTGAGTATACTTCTCTCTTCCCCACAGTCTCTCCTCTCCCAGTGTTATATTGTGCAAGATGGGTATAATTATTTGTTATAATTGATGAGCCTGTCTTGATACATTATTACTAACTAAAATCTATAGTTTACCTTAGGGTTTATGTTTTGGTTTGTACACTGTGTTGTAAATGTATGATGACATGTACCCACCATTACAGTCTTATACAGAATCCTTTTATTCCCCTAAAAATTACACAGCTCTATTTCTCCACCTCTTCCTTCCTCCTTCCTTGGGAAGTCTTGGCAACCACTGATCTTTTTACTGTCTCCATAGTTTGCCTTTTCCAGAGTGTCATACAGTTGGAATCATGCAATATATGGTCTTTTCAGATTGGTTTATTTCATTTAGCAATATGCACTTACGTTTCCTTCGTCTCTTTTCATTGCTTGATAGCCCATTTCTTTTTATCATCAAACGATAGTCCATTGTATGGATGTACCACAGTTTAGTTACCCATTTACCCATTAAAGCCCGTCTTGATTTCTTCCCTATTTTGACAATTATGAATAAATCTGCTTTAAGCACTCATGTGCAGATTTGGTGTGGACATAAGTTATCAACTCATTTATGTATATGAAGGAGCGAGATTGCTGGATCATATGTCAAGAGTATGTTTAGTTTTCTAAGACTGCCAAGCTGTCCTCCAATGTGGCTGCACCATTTTGCCTTTCCACCAGCAACCAATGAGAGTGCCTATTGGTGCACATCCTTGTGGACATTTGGTGATGTCTGTACTTCAAATTTTAGCCATTCTAATAGGTATGTAGTGGTTCTTCTTATATTTGTACGTCGTGGTACTTAAATTCGGTCATTTATTTTTAGACAAAAGTCCGTGTTTTACATAAGAAAAGTAGTGGAAAATAGTAGGGAATGGAGGTTCACATCTGAGAATCCAGGCTTGGTTTATCTGGGGATTAGATCACCTTTGGATCACAGATTCAACTTTAATTTATGAACAAGAAGAGATTTCAGGTGGAGAACACGCCTCTACGAATTAAAATTCTATGCAATTTACTTTATCCTTCACTCACTCCAGTATTTTCTGGCTCCATTCAAGTGCAGGTCACACTTCTGTGACGAGTGGATGAAATGACACTGGTGTTCCTGAAGAACGGAGAAGACCATCTCAACCATGGAACTCTTTGCCTTGAAAGTAGTTATGCATATCCCTTCTTATAAATTTGAGCTTGTTATAAAATAAACAGGTGGGAAATTGACATCGGCAACTGGTATATATAAAATTCTTTTAGACGCATTGAATCTTTCACTCTTATCCCTACAGTTATGAGATCTGACAGATGGATGCATAATTGTCTTAGAATGGTGACATATTAGGACACATGTACAAAACAGACGACACTGATACAGGTGCTCATTGCACACCACCAGAGATCTGTTAACATTCTGAAATGACTGTCAGGCTCTGAGTGAGATTTTTAAAGGTGCTGAGCATGGGTAAGTGAAATTCCTCACCAGAGAAGCACATTCTGCCATGGTTCACACTTCCCTTTTGGCATAAGCTTCAGGATGACTGCTGTAAGTTTGAACCTCGTATGTAAATATTATTTGAAAGGTAAAGGTCAAAAACTTCATGTCATTCAGAAAAATCCCCACCTCCTACTACCCCTGTACGCATGCCGAGAGTAGAAGATGGAGAATGAGTAGTAGACGTTTTACTTTATGCCTGGTCGTGCTATAGAAAAACTTATTTTTCTTATTTTGCAAACGGGAAGCCAGGGTAAACAGGGCTGACAGGCCAAGTGACAATGTTACGATAGTACTAGAAGCCAACTTATTTGCTAAATAAACTTGAGTGCAGCCCTCTGATGACATAATGATGTTGAAATTTCTCCAAAGGGGTGATAAATTCACTTTTATATGTTTTGACAGTATAGATAAAGAAACTACTGACACTTCTCACTGATAATCTAATTATAAGCCATCCATAGCCTGTGCAGGACTGTATCTAAATATCATTAGTACATGCTCTTTGACTTTAGTAGACATCCAGTAGGAAAGAGTAAAAAGTAGATATGTTTCAGCTTGGTTGAAAACTACTTGCTTAAAGCTACTTTGCAAATATCAGAAACACAGAGGGTATTTTAGCATCTAATTGTTAGTTACACAGTATGATTGCTTATACATCATTTTTTTCCTTTCCTTGATTCACATCGTAATGAGGCCAGTAAGAGTTCAGTAGCTGTGGTGCGTTGCATTATTCTTCAACAAATATTCAGTCTTTTCTCTTGCCACTGAGAGAAATGTACTTCTCCACCCCATGAATTTGGGGCTTGATCCTGTAACTTGCTTTAGCTAATGGAATATGGCAGAAGTGCTATTTTGACAAGTCTGGACTTTAAAAGACATCACGACTTTCCACCAGCTTGTGGAGTACACCTAAATCCAATTCACAGGCTGAAACACAGCTTCAGTACACAACCTATAGCCAACAGTTAGTATGCAAATAAGATCTGAGTATTTGTAATATTAAATCATTAAGATTTTGACATTTTTCTTTTTCTTTTCCTGCCATGCAACATAAAATATTCTTGAAGCTGACAAATGGAGGTATTGATAGAAGTGAAGCATTTTCCACAATAACAACAGAGAAATAAATAGTTCTGGTATTGGCTTGGGACTGATTGGTGTGTGGCAAGGAAATTTATAGGAGCCTGGAAAAAATGGCCACCCATATTACGCAATAAGGAAATATTTAGCTAAGCTTTTGAATGAAAATACCCAGGAGGCTGAGAATGTACTCAAGATATTTACTGTTTGGAGTTGGTTGTCATTTGTTATGTTTGTATCTTGTAATGTAAGAAAGAATAAGCTGAGAAAGGATCTATGTGGTTTCCAAGGGGACATAGAGAGTCTAAGGGAGCTTGGCGCACTGGAAAATGAAATGGTTTCTCATTCGTAGATAGTCAAGATGAAGATGAGAAATCCTTGAGCCGAAATGCTTATTGATGCTCATGGCACAGCCTGAGGGCAAAAACAAATCAAAGTTGCAATGATCACAGATTTAAGACTTCTGATTAGATTCACGTGGCCTCCAATAACTCCTTTCACTTGGATAAAATGGCTGAGGAAAAGTGACAAGAGACTCGGTCCCAGGGAGGGCTGATCAACCGAAAGCACTTGTAACTAAGTCTAGTGACGGAGAAATGACTCAAAAGAATTTTGACATGACTACAGCCCTGGAATAAAAACCTATGTCAGCAAAGTTTCTCAAAAAGTTATATTACTAATGGTACTGCCAGCCTGGATGTAAAAGACATTTGACTATAACAAACACAAACTGACACTTGGGCCACGAATTCTGTGGGCTGGAAACAGCTCAGCTTCCTCAATCTCATAAACCTCAATGGAGCAGAGAAGCAATGAGTTAAAAGGTTTTCCCAGATGGTGGTTCCAGTAGCTATGGAAGAAGTGGATTGGGGAGCTGTCCCCAGGGAGCCAAACTGGGCCTAATCAAGAAACATCACCTAACCCCAAGGATGGGGGATCATGCAACATTTGGCCTCCAAGATTTCTGAATTGCTATGGACCAGTGACTGCTTTCTGTCTCCCACTCTTTGCCTTTTCAGATGGTGGTGTTTATTGTGGTTAACCTGTTTTGTCCTACAATTGTGTTGTGTGTGTGTGTGTGTGTGTGTGTGTGTACAGATGAGTTGTCTTTTTTTCCCCATAGGTCTCAAAATCAAGAGGAGCCACAATTAGCCCTTATATAGACACTATTATGACATCTTGCCTTTAGACCCTGGTGCCCTGATTACAGGACACTTTTGCCATGTCCCTTCCCTGCAGTGGAAGTGAGCACATTTTATGTGGGAAGAAATAAGTGAATGTGACCAAGATGGCAGACTGAGGTAGGATGTATTAACATCCATCAAATATTCACTCTCCACTTGAGAATAGTATATTTCTCCATCCTACTGATATTGGGCTTAGCCGCGTGACTTCCTTTTGCCAACGTAACGTGGAAGTCACATCGCAACAGGTCTGAGATGAAACTTCACGGAGTCTTTGAATTCTCACCAACTCTTGCCTGCCATCACATGAGCATCACATCCTGGGTGGGTGTGCTCCATATCCGGGCCCTGGGATGATAAGTGATTCAGGGAACATGATCCACAGTCCTAGAGCAGATCTACCCACATGTAATGTGAAGGAGAAGTAAATGCCTGTTGCCAGAAACTACTGGGATTTGGAGGAGGTTTATTGCTCAGGTAATCCTGGTGAAATCTAATATGTAATTTTCAAAATTATTGTTTTTTAGTGGGAGAGCTGGAAAAGAACTTAATTGCCTAACACTTGGGCCAGTACTTTAGGCAAACAGCATGTTCAATATTCCTAAAGAATAAATGAAATATACTTGCAAAACCAAGTATTAGAAACTATTGACTAGAGGGGTTGGAAGGAAATATTGATAAATAAAACCTCCCAGTGTTTCCTTATACATGTAAAAGGGCAGGTTGTATTATTGTTCAGCAATATTCACGTCCCCCTCCAACAATTGGCTAAGAGTAGAAAAACTGAAAAAAGAGATACTTGATAATGACAATAAGCTTTCATCTCTTACACTAGAGGATTTTTATGATCAGTGGAATCATTTTCACAGATAAAAATACTTGAACCAGTATTTTTCTTTGATTTTATGTTCTTGCCTTTTGTTTCTGAGTGACGGCAAATATACTACATTGAAAAAGGAAAACAAAAAGTATTTTTCGATTATTGAAACGTGTAAAATATCAGTCGATTTAGGGACAATTTTTAGAGCTTCCTTGTAAAAACTGTGTTTCTTTGACATTCTAATGAGATCTGCCTCTAAGTTGGATTCTCTGAAGCAATGATGACTGAGCACATGATTAATGTATTCGGAGATAGCCAAAATGCATTATTTAACTAGTACTTATTTAAATGTCATTCCCTCCTTTTCTGTGATAGAAAATGAAACACATATCATTAGACTGAAGAAAAAGGAAAAGAACATTGGGGGGGGGGAGTTTTGTTTCTCCCTGAAACCTCAGCCTGGTCTGGGGGATTATTCATATTTGTTGCAATGGAGTTCCTGAAACAAGTCCAAGGGACAGAGGTAGAGATCTGGGATGTCTCACTCTGGCACTCACGTTTCTTCTGGGCTTGGTACAACACTAAGACTAGCAGAGTGACGGGCCTAAATCTTTTCAGATCAATCATCTGCCCATCATGTTACTTGCAGCTTTCATACCAACTTCTTGAACAGTTTTGGGTAGTTTCTGTCATTTGTCCACAAGAGCTGCAGTAAGGTTCTCCTTAGGAGCTTGAGATGGAGGTAAATAGAGTTTCCACCTCAGAGTTAAATGGTAAAGAAGGTTTAAAGAGATTTGTAGCCTGTGGTTGAGGCAAAAGGAATTAGCCCTAGGGCAAAAGTATCAGATAGAATATATTAACATAACCAAAGAAAAGATGGGTCCAGACAAAGGAGTTTTAGTCCTATAAACTAGCAAAACTTGTCAAAAGCAAATGTTGACTGTGCCTGTCTGAACACTGTCAAGTTCACACTGGAGTGCTGTGCTATATTACAAATGCTCAAGGGAAGCACAGCAATGCTCAATATCCATTCCTTGGATGCTGCACAGACTACTAGGTACCTCATAGCTCGAATATTAGACACTCCTACATTCCTTCCAGTGAAGTCATAGCCTTGAAAAGCTGGATGCTCAGCAGTTTCTGTGATTAGAAGCAAGCACCATGTGAAAAGGAACCTGGAACAGGAAGTGAGGGTGGTGTTGCCCAATCTGATGTCAAGGTTTGCAAAGGTGTGTGGTGTTCGACAGAGGCACACCTGTTAGTAATTGCGGTTATTTAAGAATTATATGTAAAGGGGCGCCTGGGTGGTGCAGTCGGTTAAGCGTCCGACTTCAGCCAGGTCACGATCTCGCGGTCCGTGAGTTCGAGCCCCGCGTCGGGCTCTGGGCTGATGGCTCAGAGCCTGGAGCCTGTTTCCGATTCTGTGTCTCCCTCTCTCTCTGCCCCTCCCCCGTTCATGCTCTGTCTCTCTCTGTCCCAAAAATAAATAAACGTTGAAAAAAAAAATAAAAAAAAAAAAGAATTATATGTAAATATGTATTTTTTCAATGTATAAGCATTATTTCTTTCAAATGTTTCTATGTTATTAGTAAATGAATACTTATTAAACTGATGGGCCGTGGCTACTTTACAAAAGGAACTGTTTGGTATTTCCTTTGCCCTATAGGCACAGTGAAAAAATTTGTGAGACAGTAAGGGCACAGTGAACTGAGAAAATTTGGAAGTCTCTGGTCTGGACTGAATGGAGAGTGTTCCATTTGAATATAGACTATACCTGACAGATACAATTCTTATTGTGGAGATGAGATCATAATAACATATATATAGTTATATATAATAACATATATATAGTATATATATATATATATATACTATATATAGTTATATATATATATAATAACATATATATAGTATATATATATATATACTATATATATATAGTTATATATATATAATAACATATATATAGTATTTTTACTATATGTAAAATAATACTATATGTAAGAATAATACAATTCTTATTGTGGAGATGAGATCATAATAACATATATATATAGTTATGTATAACATATATATAGTATATATATATATATACTATATATATAGTTATATATATATACTATATATATATAGTTATATATATATATAATAACATATATATAGTATTTTTACTATATGGGGCTTAAACTCATGACCCTGAGAGCAAGGGGCTTGAACTAATGACCCTGAGAGCAATGGGGCCCCCGGGGCCCCATGTGGGGCTTGAACTCATGACCCTGAGAGCAAGAGTCACACATTCTACTGACTAAGCCAGCCAGACTCCCTCATTCTACTCTTTTTAATGTCAATACACAATGGATTCACATAACTAACTTCTAGCTCTAGTCCCTCATCCCCAGGCAGGTTCAATATCCATTTCCTTAATAAGAATATTGCTCAGGTCTAAGAACTTTGGTGCTCAGGCTACTTAGCAGCTGTGCAATTAATTATAAATTAATAAGCAAGTACCTTTGTTATAGTTATATTTCCCTCACAGCTTTCCTAAACAAAGAGAACGAACATCTTGCGGAGGGGGGAGGACATGAAAGCCTTACAAATTCTCATTATAAATTTATTCAGTAGCGTCCTGATCATACATCAGTCTGAGGTCACTCCTGAACTCTCTGGCTGGTGGAATGATAGATATTTCTGCGCTTGGAAGGCTGAGAATCAGATTTTGGTCCATACCATTTCAACATGGTAATGATGCAATTCTGTTAGGCTTTTTGAAAAACAACAGTCTGGCTTACTTCAAGTGCTATCCTTGGATTGTATTTATTTATTTATTTTTTCCATTTTAGCAAACCCTGGAAGCAGCCTGCCTGGACTCAGATCTGGTCTCCATCACCACCTAGTTGTGTGAGCTTGGGCTAATTACTTAATCTCTCTGTACTTCAGTTTTCTCATCTATAAAATGAGGATAATAATAATTACTTCAGAATGTAGTTGTGAAGATTAAGTAAAATGATACACTTAAAGCACTTAGAACATGCTTGGCATATTCTAAACCCTAAATAAATATTTCTTCTTCTTTTTTTTTGTTGTTCCTCTGAATATTATTATCGTGATTTTTGGTAATATTTGCCTTGTTTTTTTCATTTTTCACGTTTCTACATTTTCATCAAATTTTTCTATGTCCGCACCTAACATTCAAATGTAAGTTGGATGTCTCAACAAAGTCGTGACTACAATCCAAGTCTGTGAATGTGGAAAAGTCAGTAATACCAAACATACGTCATTTGCTCATCTATATTTGCATGGTTCTCTCAGTTCGGGAGAGAGCCACATGGCCAGTTTGGGTCAATTACATGTGAGTAAATGCGAAAAGGACTTTTTTATGGGATTCTCCAGTCTTCTCCCTGCCTCCGCAAACAAAAAGAACTTGTATCTTAGAAGATTACCACATCTTAGAAGATGTAGCTAGCACTTGGTGGTGCCTCCATTAACCTGGACCCCTTCACAACTTGCTGGAGTAGAATGACCAGCAACTTATGTTGGAGATGTACTATGATCAAGAAATAAACATGCTGTGTAGTAAGCCACTAAGATTTCCCAGGTCAGCTGTTCCACACCATAATCTAAACTCATAGAGTGGGTGTAACTGACCCCCAGGCACCTACTTCCTAACGGTGAGCTAACATCAAGGGAATGTATTATACTTATAAATATTTGCTGAAAAACCTGAAAGGATAGTATATGCTTCTTCCGATTTGGGATCTCTAGTGCAGTTGCTGACAGATGTCAGCTGGGGCTGTGCTAACCTGTAAGTCCTACTGTTTTGGATGTCCAAGGTGGCTCATTCACAAGGCTGGTAGCTGAGGCTGGCTTGGGAGCTGATATGGGGCTTTTGACCAGAGTACCAATACTTGGCCTCTCCATGTAGTTTCACTATACAGTGTTGGCTGGTTGGCCTCTCACTGTTGGCTGGGTTCTCAGATGGAATAAACCCCTAAGAATAAGCATATTCAAAGAGCCAAGGATGAAGCCACAGTCATTTTATGGTCCAGAGTTGGAAGTCCCAGAATGTTTCTCCCAGTGCATTTTATTAATCAAATAAATCACTGAGGGTAGCCCCTGTTAAATTAGAGTTTACTTATCAAAAGGATGAATGAAAAAGAATTTGTGTTGGCAGACTTCTTCAACCTATATCATACTCCCTCCTCTAAAACACACATTTCTACTTACCCACATTGATTAATACCCACATTAAAATTCATTCACACATTAAAATTCTTGCAAGCAGAGCAGTCATGCTTTAGCATAATTGAAAATCTCTACTAGTACCTGTTTCTGAGATTTTGCCCATTAATTGCTGAATAAATTCATGAATGGCACAGAAATATCTTTGAATCTTTCCCAAGGTCTTCTGCAGTGCCTAGATTTTAGATGCATAATAAATCCATTTTGAATAAATGAAGGAGACATATATATTCTGGATAAAATGTCAAACTTAAGTTTATCGAATTAACGTGTAAAAGGTAAATACATAAAGAATATTTTTCATGTGGGTAAAAACTTTTAAGTAGGGCACAGTAAAAAAAAACAGTTGGAAGCCTCAGGGGGTATTTTCAGTTTTCATATAAATATAAAAAGTAATAAATATATTTTTTTTGGCCAAAATATATATTGACTTGAGTAAATATTGTTTCTGACAAAATATAGGAAGAACCAAACATTTCAACACTTTAGAAAAATGCCCTAAAGTAAAGACAGTCTACTAATATATATATTTTTTTTCATAGCACAATGAGAAGTAAAGAAAAAGAAAAGATCTCTTAAGAATTCTTGAGAAAAGTATTACAATTAGTGTTATTGAGAGTTTAGGACATTTTTCCCCCAACTTTACTTGGTTGTGAGTATATTGGCTTATTCTGAGTTTGCATCAGTTTAGAATTCAGAAGATGTGAAATAAAATTGCCAATATTATGTCTACATATTCATGGAAACCAAATGAAGCTTGAGTCATATAATTTGTAACAGGACTAACGGAGAATTGAACTTGTTTTTCCCTGCTGATCCTGCCGCCATGATAGAAGCAGCCCTAGAATGAGCAGAAAGAATTTAAGCCTTCTAAGCTGAAGTCTTGAATTGTGTAGAAATTCTTTCCCTTTGTATTCAATACACATTTAATTTGATGCTATATTTTAAGTGTAGTCTCCTACATGAGCACAAAGACTATTCCAAAATAGTCTTTAGAATTCTATTTAGAAGGGAAAAATCTGTTAGAAATGAACATATATAACAAAACATAGGAAAAATATTGTTTTAAACTTAAAATAATGGTAAAAAAAATTCATTCTGTTTGTAAGACCAGAGGCTTAGAGTGTATCTTTTCAACACATGCTTCAACATGTTTTCCATTGTTATTCATGAATTTTTTATAAAAATTCCTTGGCTTCACATTGCACTGGTTTTACCAGTTTTTTTCCCCTAGACCTGTTTGAAAAATTAAGTGTTTTTCTATTATTTTACTTTTTTATTTTATTTTTTATTTGAGAGAGAGAGCATGTGCAAGTGAGGGAGAGGGGCGGGGGGAGAGGGAGAGAGAGAGAGAGAGAGAGAGAGAGAGAGAGAGAGAGAGAGAGACTTAAGCAGGCTCCATGCTCCGTACAGAGCTTAAATCGGGGCTTGACCCCATGACCTTGGGATCATGACGTGAACCAAAATCAAGAGTTGGACACTCAACTTACTGAGCTGTTCATGTGCCCCTCTCTATTATTTTACTGATTGTTATTTATTATTATAGAGTTTTCTCCCATCTCATGAATTTACTTAAATAATTCCATTTAAATTTAAATTGTAATTATATAGATCAAAATCTATTCAATTTATAAGCAGATTAACTGTTTACTTCTAAAATATTTAAGATATTTAAATTTTTTAGAATTCAAGGAAGCTCAAAATTCTCTTTGAACTACTCATTAAAAATAGACTTCCAAAATTCAAGAAAAATATTCATTGAAATTCCTGTCTTAACAGAGAGAGAGAAAGAGAATTTTAAGTACAAATTAAGACTTTTCTGCAGTAGTTTAAATAATTCATGAATTAAAAATATTTTCCTATGGAAACTATCAAATTATAAACCACACCTGATTTTACAAAATACCAATTGATTTCTAAAACTGTAAATACAACTCTTATTTTATGTGTCTCAAAAGACCTGATAGAAAGCTGGTAATTGTCTTCAAATGTTTTTAATTTGAAAAAAAGCAAATTGCATTTATCAACGAATAAAATATATAATGAAAGTAATAAGACCAATTTTTATCAGCATGCCTAGAAAGGGCAATGAAAAAGAAGCACAGGGAAGGGGGATTATGTAAGACCACAGACGGCATCTTATGTGCCCTGTGGTGTATGGGCATATGTGAGTGGAAGAACACGGTGGTGGGAGGGAAATCGACAGGAATAATTTTCTCGTATTTTTCTGAAGTCCTGTGGGTAGTCTTCTGGTGTCTAACACATTCGTATTTTTTAAGTGCTTATTGCAGATGACATTCTTGTATATATGTGAAATAAACTTTGTAGAATGGTCAATGGAATGATCTAGGGAAGAATACTGTAATGACTCTGTTTCTAAGATGCTTTGAAAAAGCAGCATGAATTTAACACCCACTAATTCAGACAATTACATAATATCCAACATATTAAGCAGATAAAATGTTGTATGTTCTTTAGGTTTATCTTCTTAGAAGTTTTAGGAAATTTATATTGTACAATTGGGTCTTAAAAGCAAGATCTAGGAATTGGCCATTGATAAGGAAATTGTCTAATTATCAGTTTCTTTTTTTTTTTTTTCAGAAATAAAAGTCTGAATATAGTTAGCTAAAGTTGAATGATAAATAGAATGAAATGGAATAAACTAAGTAGAATATAGTCTGAATATAGTTAGCTAAAGTTGAATGATAGATAGAATGAAACAAGTCCATCTAGCCCAAAGGTTAATCATATATAAAAGCCAGGCATTTTTAATCATTACAGCATTCTTCTTCCTTTACATTACTTTGTTAACAACTCCTGTTCCATATCCATCGCACCATCTTTAGAAACTGAATCTTGTGGGGGCTTTTGGGTAACTGAGTCCATTAAGCGTCGACTTCTGCTCAGGTCATGATCTCATGGCTCCTGGGTTTGAGCCCCGCTTGGAGCTCTGTGCTGATAGCTCAGAGCCTGGAGCCTGCTTTGGGTTCTGTGTCTCTCTCTCTGCCCCTCCCCTGCTTGCTCTCACTGTCTCTCTCTATCTTTCAAAAATATACAGTAAAAAACAAAAACAAAAAACAAAAAAACAAAACCTGAATCTTGTAATATTATATCATAACACCAGCCCTTTTAAAAACCTTACTCATGAGAGGACTTTAAGTGATGGCTACCTATTTTTACTGACCTACAGAGATTTGTTTTGTAGTACCTATTTGCCACAATTTAAGGCACCCAGCATTTGCTGGTCTTCCTTTATTTGGGAATGCAGTTCCAAGATAGAATGTGAGAACTGTTCCTTGCTGCATTGCCTTAAGCATGATTCTCTAGCTGCATTGCTTTGAGGCATGATTCTCTTTGTATTGGGTTGTTTCAACCAAGATTACTGGTTGAACAACAAGATTACTATTTTTTCACTGCCCCCCCTTTCTCTGGCATGTACGCACGCGCGCACACAAACACACACACACACACACCTTACAAGGAGAGGAAATGCCTTATTATCAGAAGGTGATTTATTAAAATACATAATCTTTACATATATTTTTCTAGTGTTTTCCAAAAGACACGAGAAAAACTGTCTTGAGTAGAAAAACATAAATGAAAAATATATCAACGCTCATCAGACTTACTTCATTTATTTTTCGTGTGCTGGGCATTGGAACTTGACAAGGAGGATGAAAAGAATATCAATGGTGAGGCCAATTTGTAAACATTTTCTCCTAATGATCTATATATTTATCAAATATTAAACCCGATTAATTACATACCCAATGTGATCTCTTTAACACATACACACATTACAAAGTAATTCTGACATCAGGGAGAACAGCAGCTGTGTTGAAAACGAGTCGCGTGCATGGTACAACCAGGCTGGTCGATGTGCAGTATTTGCAGAGGTCTGTGTACCACTTACAACCGAACCACCCAGGGTGCACATCTTAGATCTACCAAGACAGAATCTTCAGGGAGGGGAGCCAGGGATTTTCATTTTGAATATTCATTCTCTGGATGGTTCTAAGACACACTGGGGAAATTTTGAGGGTGAAGTGTAAAATTTCTTCTCAAGGAAAACTTAACTCTTAAAATGAAAATAGAGGAATTAATAATACCTTCAACGCTTTGTATCGTATTTAGCACATTCAAAATTTCAGGTTGCGATTGTTACTTTTTTTGAGAGAGACAGAAAGAAAGAGGGAAGGGCAATGGAAGAGGGAGAGAATCTTAAGCAGATTCCATGCTCAGTATGGAGCCCTACACGGGACTCAATCCCCTGACGATGAGGGCTCGATCTCAGGACCGTGAGATCATGACTGAGCAGAAATCAAGAGTTGGACTCTTAACCAGCTAAGCCACTCAGGCGTCCCAGTTGTTACCTTTTTAAAATACATCATTTTGTATACTAAATTTAGGCTAATGACATTCTCCTCATCCAACAGGAAAAAACACGGTGGCAAATGTACATTCTTTCAAAATCTTCCAAATAGGAAAAATCCTAAGATTAGGATTAGAATACAATGCTCCTATAATTCTAGTTGTGTACAACATTTAATTCCTTGCTATTTTGATTCTTTAAGCTTCTTTTTTTCCTGCAACACCATTATGTCAAGCTTCCACAGTAAGGCACAGAATTGGGGCAAGTATTAATAGACCAATTTAGGCCATAACCCCAAAGTGTCTCAACAATCGATTTAATTTGACTAGGACAACTAACCCAGCTATAAATTTCAACAGGGTTGAATAGTCACCCAGAACCATATTTTGGAATGTCTCAACGCAGGTATAGGCTGGACTAAATACTCAAAAGTGCACTTTATTATGCCTGTTTTTTGGTAGATCACACATATATAAATATATGCATATATATACCAGTCAGAACTTTCTAACAGGTCTGTTTATGTGGCACTATTTGTCCTGGCTGGGGATTCCCAGTTTCCTGATGTTAAGTCCGATTATTACTAGAATCTGTTTTTTTTTTTTTTTTTTTTACTAGAATCTTGGGAAATACCTGTGTCTTCAACTCCTTACCTCACTACAGACCAGAATCAGTATTAGAGTTACAGTCCAAGCAGGTAGACTAATGTAGGATGATAATATCATTTTTCAACATTTTTCTTTTGGCTAGTGCTAGTTAGAGCTATTGTATCCTTTGCATGCAAAATTGCAACAGCTAGTATAAGTTAGTTAGTTAAATAGGCATAAGAATGCTGTGAAGCTCAATGGAATGGCTTTGAGTTTAAAGTCTTAGAGGTTAAAGAAAATCCTCCACTCTGCCCTGGTGATACATTCACTGGGATTATGTCCAAATCTATTCTTGGAAGAGCCGACTATATTACCAACCGTTTTTTTGTTGGTACAAACTGTGTTTTGTTTATACAAAAGGTTGATAAGTGACATCAAGAGGAAGCGGCGATTATAGTACCAACTCTTAACCTGTGTTTTGTTTATTCAAAAGCTTGATAGGTGACATCCTTTACAACAGTCATGCAATGCACTAGCATCATTGAACACATTCATTCTTTTGCTCAGTTTTTCCGATGGCATCCAGCCTTTGATGTTGATCATTTTTGTTGGCTCATTAATTCAATTTTCCTTTGTTCAATAAAATCTCCAAATGCTGATGTTGAATTGCCAGGAATAAAGATACTGATGATAGAAATGGCACCAGAGAAATCATTGCTATTCTTGGCCACGGACATTTCCAGTCTGAACAATAGTTGTTTTCTTCATAGCTTTCACCAATGTCATATTTTAAGCAGGGATTTTGTGAGCTCAACAAATGAATGGAAAAGGCTGCAAAATACGTTGCAGAAATATCTCACAGGTAAGCAGGAAATTTGGAATAGATGATCAGAACAGAAAAGTTATAAAGAGATGTCTAAGGCAAAAGAGAAAGCAAACCTGCTGAAGTGTGCTTTAAAGTGTGGTATGATTTGGTCAGCAGGTCAGCCACTATTTTCCCAGCTGACTTGGAATCCATCGCTATATGGAGAATAAAAGGTCAGAAGATTAGGCTATTTGAAGAGTTAACAACTATTAAGAGTACAAGTTTCCTAAGAGTACGGTGATCTTAAGGTATTTCATCACTCAGTGTGATAAAGTTCATATCCTTTTTAATGCTAATTATTTAAGTCAAGATTTTCAGGTTGCAAATATCCAAATAGAGAGTCACATCTGGAGTTTGACACATGTAATGATAATTAGGGAGGATAGAGGTAACATGCTCATACTGTAGGTTTCTACCTTCCCTATTTTTTCCATCAAAGCATTAATGGGAGGTGACATATACAAAGAAAACTTTATCTGATTGCCAAAACAACAACAACAACAACAAACAGAGTAATAAGGAGTGTACTAAAAATCAGGTAAGACCTAGGGAAATTTCCCAAGTTTATTCAAATCTTCTTTACCTTTCTATCTCTCCAGAGACCCTCGAGAGTGGCAGCTGCCCCTTCAACAGTCCCTTCCAATCTTCCAAACTTTTCTCTTGCTATGCTGTTTCTTTACTCCTTAGTTATCTACATTATATAAATCAAGATAATCCTTCCTAGACTCTTTTCTTTGGATCACCACCATGACTGCTGGCAGTCAGGGGTATAATTAAAAATCCTCATTATTGGGTAATCAAAGTAGTAGTGGTTGGTATGGGGGAGTAGAAAGACAGACTCTCCTTTCTTTTTTGTCTCAGTATGTAAGTAAAAACTCCCTGGCCTAACATCTCTAGTTCTCAAGGTTCTTAAAAAATAGACCAGATAAAAATATGTCCCTTGCTTTCCTACCTTCCTGAAATGACAAAATAATTAGTGTTCCTCCTTTTTAATTTAATAGGCACTATTAATTTAATTAATTTATTTAATATATATGCCCTTCCTTACACATAGTAAATATTAAATAAGCATGCACTGAAATGAATTTCACACTATGAGACAAAAATAAGACTGGACACAAAATTCGTGTTTAAATTAAAATTTCTCTGCATGAAATATCTACGGTAAATCAATGAGTTATACACTTTCTAAGTTATAACATGTGATATAAAACTCATGTGTTATTATGGTTTTATAACTTATTTCTTTGTGCTCTGCAAGCCAAATCTACTTTGAATCTAACTATTACTAATAGTAGATTTGAGGATACAGAGAACAATTCGCGCCACTATTCTATAGTTTTTTTTTTTTTTTGAGAACAAAAGAAAGAAATATAGAATGCAAATAAGCTAAGGTATATGATACACAAATAGAGTGTAACCGCATATTGTTTTCCCTGCTGCAATAAATAAAATTTCAAGGGAGCTGTTTATAAAAGCCAACCTAATAAACATATTAATCAGCAAAGCCTCTGATCCAAACCTTACGTAAAGCCTTTCCCATGGGAAAAATAAAGTCAAATAGACCCTACAGATACTGCCGTGTAACCTGTCCTCAACTCATTGTCTCCTCGTTGCCATAGGCAGTGGTGTGTGGGAGACCTGCTACCTGCCAATTGTTAAATGTTTTAGATATTCTGTGAGTCAGTTGTTAAACAGAGTCATTAGCAAATATTAATTCATATAAACTTGCAATTAAATAAATTGCATTAAAATTAAAGGCAGTAAATAGTTGAAAGTCATCACTTTTTAATTATATTACTACCTGCCACAAGTATCTATTCTTTTTTTTTAATATTGATTTATTTTTGAGACAGAGAGAGACAGAGTGCAAGTGGGGGAGGGGCAGAGAGAGAGGGAGACACAGAATATGAAACAGGCTCCAGGCTCTGAGCTGTCAGCACAGAGCCCGACGCGGGGCTCGAACCCACGAACCGTGAGATCATGACCTGAGCCGAAGTCAGACGCTTAACCGACTGAGCCACCCAGGCACCCCACAAGTATCTATTCTTTTGAGGTGATTTATGTCTCTTATATCTGTATGGTGGAAATACTATAGAATTCGGTGATATTGTACATCTCTTTCCAATTCCATAATTAAGGATGTCACGTCAGACATACAGTGGGAATATTTTATGGGAATTGGCACATGTTATACATCAGGGATTCCCTCCCCCCCCCCCCCCCCCTCCGAGGCTAGTTGTTCAACATTTACCAGCATGCCACTAACTCTAGGTCACCATTTCTGCCAGGTGTGTATAAGAACATAATGACTGTGATCTGTGGAGAGGAAATCACATCCTCACAATCCCAGAAATTATTCCTTCAGGCCACAGTTAGGAAAATATTATCATTCAACAGGCTATCCAATTACAGCGAAAGAGTGGAGATTCTGACAACCCCCATTCATGAGGCACGAGAGCTCTCGCTCCTTGCCACGACACCGCACTGGCTTCGAATTCTAGGTCCTTGCTATTTCAAGTTAGGTTTCTGCCAATTGAGAACCCTACCAGCAAGTGTGCTTTAGCTTGCACTGATAGAGCATGTGGATTTCCCATCACAAATAAACCAAATCCAAGTCTCAAGCAAGCCTCTGGACTGTTTAGTACTGATCTTAATGCGTTCCAAGTACATCTGAATGTCAAAAAGCTAGAAACGGCTCTCAATTTTATTTTTAACGTCGCTTGTCATATTTTTTATAAGTCCCCACTAATTGTAAGTCTTTCCTGTCCCTCTCATCTTTTTGTTTCTTAAAGGGCAAAGTGAGACATTCTCTGAAAGTTTTTTTAAGAAAATCACGTCTGACTTAGAGAAAGCAGGCCCCTAATTGTGTCACGTTTATAACGCTTTTTTTTAAAAAAAGATGTTTATTTATGTATGTGTGAGAGAGAGAGGAGGGGCAGAGAGAGAGAGAGGGAGACAGATTCCGTAGCAGGCTCCCCACTGTCAGCACAGAGCCCGGCATGGGGCTCAAACTCAGGAACAAATGGTGAGCTCATGACCTGAGCCGAAACCAAGAGCCGATGCTTAACCAACGGAGCCGCCCAGGCACCCCACATTTGTGGCAGTTCCTAACAGAGAATGAAGTTACAGCCTTTGGTGAGTGATCTGGGGACCTGTTAAAAATATTCATTGACTCAAATTAAAGTGCAGTTTATAATGATGCTTACTTTTAGATGTGTTTCTCAATCTTTTTTTTTTTTTATATCGCCTCTCTAAAGAGAAAAAAATAAATTAAATATAAATTCTTCCTAACAAGAGAAACTAAATACTAAGGAATAAGTTTCTGTCAGGTAAATTTGAGCTTTGGGGTGCACCAACCATCGTCATGCTTAAATGCTATCTTTGCACCCCCAGGCCCCACACGAGAACCAATTTTCATCATGTTAGGGGCAATGTCATCCCTGTCGATAATGCACATGCACTTCATTCTGAACGAGTGTACTTAAATGTCCATTTGTTTCAAGTTTTATTAGAGAAGCTGATTTTACAAGACATCACATATGTATTTGTCAAGTTGGCTTTATTCAGCTTTCAGACACTAAATTAGACACCCAGGAATATTGTATTCATAATGGTTAGGCGGTCTAGAGCAACATTCACCAAGATGGTCACTGGACATATGTGGCAACTTCTATTTAAATTAGCAATTCAATTTCACTCATCCCATTTTGAGTGCTTACTTGCCATTAATGGCTTGTGTCTTTTATGATGGAAAGCGCAGATAATAGAATATTTTCATCATTGCAGAAAGTTCTATTGGTAACAGTGTTCTACAGCCTCATCCTCAAACTGTGTTCCATGGACCTGACATTGCTGTCGTGTGAGAGTTTATTAGAAAAGCAGATTCATTTTTGCGCCCAGGAGGCTTAGTCGGTTGAGCAACCAACTCTTTCAGCTCAGATCATGATCTCACCGTTCATGAGACTGAGCTCCGTGTTGGGCTCTGCACAGAGCCTGCTTGGGATTCTCTCTCTCCCACTCTCTGCCCCTCCCCCACTCTCTCTCTCTCTCTATCTCTCTCTCTCTCTCTCAAAAATAAATAAACATTAAAAAAAAGGAAAGCAGGTTCCTGGGCTCTATCCCAGACCCACCGAATCATAATTTGCACTTTTTGCAAGATACCTAGGTTTCATACGAGGACACATCAGTGCTGCCAAGACATCATTTTTTGTCTGCCTTTAAATACTAACTTCCTGGAAGATACATCATATTGAAATGTGCCTGATTTTTGGGGCACCTAGGTGGCTCAGTTGGTTAAGCATCCACCTTCAGTTCAGGTCACAATCTCATAGTTCACGAGTTCAAGCCCCACACTGGGCTTTGTGCTGACAGCTCAGAGCCTGGGGCCTACTTCAGATTCTGTGTCTCCCTCTCTCTCTGCCCCTTTCCCCCTCTTGTCCTGTTTCTCTCTCTCTCTCTCTCTCTCTCTCTCAAAAATAAATAAACATTAACATTTTTTTAAATGTGCCTAATTTTTGAGATGTAGGGGTCAATACTTTATCTGCACTATTTTTTAATTCAATGCCTGAGCAACAAACTATTTTACAATTATTTTATAACTAAGGGTGATTATGATGTGTTTGTGATTTTCCAAGTTGTCTGGTTTAATTCACAAGTTAACCATTTGCTCTCATGGTTTGAACCCACATAGCTTTTAAATTCAGAAAGCCTCCTTATTTTATTGAGACCCTCAGAAAAAAAGGAATGCCAGCAGAAGAAAATCACAGGCCAAGTGATGGTAATGATGATGTTCCACTTGTTTGAGTCATGAAAATAGTTTGGTCTGCATAATAGGACCAGCCCCTAATAAAGGCAACTCTCTGAGAGTGGAACTAGAAATCCATACTTGAAACTGCAAACTGGAGTGGGGTTAGCCCAATTTTAAAAATGAAGGTAAAGATTAATCTATCCAACAGTATATATACCAACCCAAAGATATTTACTATTATTATAAGATTAAAAAAATTAATTCAGTTCTCAGAGTTGCAGAACCACTCAGGTGTAGCCTCCTTTAAAATGGAGAAAATCTCACTTCACGTATATTGCATAATATCTCATCACCTTCTACATTAATAGTAAATTGTTTTGTGACGATGGAATTGATTAACATGTCAAATGTAAGAATTATTGCTGAGCTTTAGGTAGATCATTTGAATATAATTATGTTCTACATATTTGTTCTTGAAGATGAGTATTCATTTCTTTACAACAAGCCAAGATTCTAAGATAAACAGTTCTCATAAAGATGTATAGGGCTTAGTTCAGGCTCTGAAGATAATTAGAAAGTTTCACAAATGGGCCGGCCCTGAATTCCAACTCTTGAGATAAACCAGGGATCCAAATAAAATAAGCTAATCTGGCTCAAGTTTTATAAAATCATGCCAAAATTCCATCTTTAACTGCTTAAAAATACAATATACTTTGTGGTGGCCAAATAAAAAATAATCACATTATTTTGTGATGAAGACTATGGTCCATGTCTTTCTTTGAAGTGAGATTAAATTTATTTTTCTTCTGGCTCCGCTTCCTCAGTTCCAAGATTCCAATTTGTATACCTGAATTATTAAAGAAATCATTTGGAGTGAAATAAAAAATGTCAAACTCCTAAGCTTGTAGAGCTTCATGGAGACCTTTCCTCTCACTCTCACCGAGATCTTTTCCCTCTTGCTATATTTGATACTACTTTCTAAAGCTGAAAGAGAGAGTATTTAAAAAACATATATATATATACATATATATATATATATATATATATATATATATATATATGAGATAAGAACTCAACTGCCCCTTCCCTACATTGGTTCCCAGTTGGCATGGTGCATTAACTAAAATTTCACCATTAGGAATCTATTACTTTATCCCAACTCATATCTTCTCCAAACATCAGTCTTTATGTTGCAAAGTCCTGGGGGTAGTTTTCATTTACATTCTACTGTATGAATACTTTTATCAGATGTTTTACCTCCAGCTGTGACAGGTTACATGAGTTTTAAGGAATGTGACTGGGACTATATGGGACAGAGGGTAATACTAGAGCCTAGAGCACTACCTATGGAGGACAGGCTTAGCCAAGTTACTAAGAGGACAGTATAAGCTGCCCAGTACTCTGGGATGATCTGGATGGAGAGCATGGTATTAGTAAGGGAAGGTGAGGGAACAGGCTCAAACTTTATGTCTCATTTTGCCCAGGACTATAAACAGGGAGACTGTTCGTTGCACTAGAGTTTCCTAATTCAATCAGGAACCCTGTATTTAAAGTCTGAAGCTTGTTAAATTGTAAAGACTAAGCTTATTAGTTAAGCAGATGGAGTTTTGACTCAAAGGTTGTACCGAGCAAAGTACACAAAGCAGCAGACTTTTCACATACCAATACGGACGATTCGAATAAGCACTCTATTTTTTCTATGTTGGATATTTGGGAGAAAAATAATTTTTGGTCTGAATAATCTGCTGATAATTCTTGCAAATACCCACTGTACTGTCACACTTTACTGTCAAGACAGCAGCTCGATTATAGTTCACATACTTCTGGAATACAATAGAATACTCACTGCTGTTTTACCAGTGAAAAGTATTATTATGGTAGACCTGATACTGGAACAAAAATAAATAAAAAATAAGTAAATAAATAAAAATAAAAATAAAAATAAATAAATAAATAAATAAATAAATAAATAAAATAAAAAAATAAAAATAAATAAAATTTTTAATTTTAGTAATTGAAAATTATAAATTTATACTTTTATTTGTCAATTAAACAAGTTAGCCATTTTTCATAATTCTTTACACTGATAGTTTGAAAAAATAGTTTTTCTAAAATTGTACAGAATAACATGCATAAATAAATGCATACAGAATAACTTAATTGAATAAAGACATGGGGAGCAGAACTGATCGTGATATGAATTCTAAGAAAAAATAAAATGGTCTATATAAAAATTATCAATAAAATTACATTTCCATGAATCACAAAAATCTACCTGGATAAAAGTTAACTAGATTGAAAAAGATTAATCATCAAACTTAAGATTATATAAAAAGATTCCTATCTATAAAAACTTGCATTTAAAATATCCAACATTCTGTGAATCCTTGTGATAAAATGCATCAATACGATAACTACCTTCTGCAAAATTTAAAAACAATGGTTTTAAAAGCAGAAAGATTTTTATGAGTATTTCCAGAGTAATATTACATCCTGTTTGTAAATTAACGAAAAATTATAAGCATTTATTCACTCTAGTTATTAACTCTTCCTAGGAACTCTTACAAAATGCATGTGCTGTAGGAAGTATATTAAATCATTTTTAATTAGCAGAAGTACTTCCATTCGTACATAAGTATTTTTAAAGTGTCATATTTACAGACAACTAAAGGTTGGCTAGCTAACTTATACTTCTTGGATTCCAAAACTATGCCTAGGACGCATAATAATATTTTAATTTTTACATTCTCTCACAATTTCATTAATATCTGACTTAGTTGCATTATGTTTAAATATAAACTTCAAAATTTCAACCATAAATGTTTAAATGTTTAAAAATAAATGTTTAAAAACAAAAGCAATCATTTGAATTATATTTTGCATTGATAATATTTAAAATATATATATTACACATTATATATAGTTATATATAATATGTATATATTTAATTATATATAATTATGTGTATTACATAAATTTTATATTATATAAATATTACATATTTATACATTGTAATATATTTTATAATATAATTTATATTATACAAAATGTATATGAAATTTTTATAAATTTTCATAAGTTTATACACATTTTATATAAATATTTTAAATTTAGTACTTTACATAGAGCTACATGTGATATACTCATGGACCATTAAGAGATTGTCAAGGATAATTTGATTGGACCTTATTTTGTTTTTTGAACATTGACTTTAGAATCTAATTCTGCCATAAGATGTGTTATTTTTCATGATTAGTTATTTGTAGCGAGGTTTATTCCAAGGTAGCCATTTAGACATTAAGTCTTCCAATTTTCTCTCTTTCTTATTCTGATACAATGTTAGAGAATTCAGAATTTAAAAGTACAAAATTCTTAATAATATTGAGAAAAAAACATCATGTCTTCTGGATGTGGGTAACCCTATGTGCCAGGGGTCAGAAACTTTTTTTTAAGTCTATTTATTTATTTTGAGAGATAGAGAGAGAGAGGTGGAGGAGAGAGAGAGAGAGAACAGGGGAGGGGCAGAGAGAGAGGAATCCCAAGTGGGATCCACTCTGTCAGCTCAGAGCCCTATGTGGGGCTTGAATGCCATGAACCATGAGATCATGACCTGAGACAAAATCAAGAAGCAGATGCTTAAACTGAGCCACCCAGGCTCCCCTAGAAATTTTTAAATAGGAGGATTTAATAAGGGGATTTTGCTACCCTCATGTAGCTAGTTTAGGAGAAAAGGGAAGAAAGACTTAGAGCAGGAGGTAGCCACCATCCCAGGTCTGGGGAGTAAAGGGAAGAGAGCCCGGTAACCAGAAACTGGGGGCAGACCTCTGACTAGAGTGCTCCGAGCAGAAGAGGGAAGCCATAGAGGCTGATGGCCAAAGCCATCTGCCACTGTGGGCATGATGGTGACAGGCACAGCAAGCAAAGAAGGATAGATTTGGAACTGAGATACAGTGGATCAAAACCCACAACTTGAAAGCAGTAACTGACAATGTTTAGTTATTACATTCTTTGAATATATGTATCAAAGTTCGTTTAGCTCTAATGACAAATAATATTTACAACAAACTAACCGATACTCATAAAATCGTTTTCTGCTATAAAGCTACAACTCTTTGATACTTAAGTTCGTCCTGAGTTCATAGACTTACAACTTCTACATATTAGTCATATTTAATGCTATATGTCATTAAAAGTTACTGAAACGGCAAATTAAGAATATGGTGCTACGGAGAGGAAAGAACCTTAGATTTTGCGTCAGAAAAGCTGGTTTTTAATCCAATTCTGAACACCAAGTAGTTGATTTTGGACACATCTCTTAAATTGCCTGAATCTCATATTCCTCATTATGGGGTTTATTTAATGATATTGAATATTATTTCAAGATTCACATATTAGAGACTATTTGATTCAGTGACTTATAGAAGAACAATACAATAAATTGTGTTGTTTTTCGGAACAGTGTGATGATATGCCATAGAAATGACCTTATGTAAATTAATGGGGTCTATAAAAATATGAAGAAATTATTTCATCCACCTATCTGCTTTCAGATACACAGATGCCTTGGTATGCAAAGCTAAAAGAAAAGATTCTGTTTAGTAATAGCACTTTGTTGAAAGAAGTGTAATAGGAATGGGCCTTTGTTTTGTATAAAATTGTTGCATCATTGCTAAAATTGGAAAAAATACAATCAGATATGCCCAGAATCAGAAAGACATTGTTAGTTATTGTCCAAATTTTACTTTTCTTCATAAGTGTTATAATATCGGGAGGAGTTCAAAGTAGTTATTTTAAAAGTCAATAAATAGAAACTGCTAAATAATCAATCTAGCATATATAAAAGGGTTGAGATGTGGAATAACTTAGCATTCAGAAATCTTGCCATTTTTCTGAAATGTTAAAATAAGAATCAAAGTGACAAGAGCAAAAATATTGGTTTCTAAAGCACAATAAAATTCAGTAGAACTAAAAATAAAATAAAATAAAGGATTGACCAGACAAAAATATAAAAGAAAAATCTGGAGTCTTGATGCTGAACCCAAGCTATTATGATTCTGGAATTTATTAAAAGGAATAATTCATGGGACATTTGGAAGTAATCTTTCTGCTATATTATGCATTCATGAGCTCTTTATTAGGATATTGTGGCTACTTTTTGGTCACCGCACTTTTTAAAAGATGTGGACAAACTGGAAAAGATCAGTGAAGAATGAGGAAAATGAATAAAGGGATAGAAAATAGTAACCCAAGGAAAGGTTTAAAGAATGGTGTTGCTCATAATAGACAAGGAAAGCCCACAGGGCAGTCTGATTATTGTAATTAGATACATGAGGTATTTTCACAAGATTCTAACTGTTATTTTTTTCTTGATATGAATATTAGCTAGAACAAAAGAAAGTATGTAATTAAAGAGCATTTTATTATATACATATATATATGGTAGTGTATATTTTATTATGTACTATATATTATAGTATATATATAGTGTATATATAGTATATATCCCCCCAATTAAGCTTGTGTTTGTTTGTTTTTCCATTTCTTTGAATCTAGTGAGAGAAATACTAGAAAGTTACCTTGGTAATCCTTAGGAAGACAAATTTCCTTTCAGACCTGAAGGTAGATCCTCTTTCTAAGCAAACAGAGCAGCCTCCTTTGTCTAGGAAATGGGGTATAAAGCCATCTGTTGTGTTTTGGATGGTGTTGGGCCAGGACATTTAGTCTAACAATCCTCAAGTGGGTATATAGATAAACTGAGAAGAAAGGGCATATGAGGCCCTTTGAGTTTTGAGAAGTATAAAAGCAAGGCTCTGGGCAAGTTCAGAACTGCACAGACATTTCTTGAAAAAATTTTGGAAGGGCACTCCCAGAATCTGGGTAAGGTCTGAATATGACTGAGAGAAATAAGCATACGCACCTTGACTATATCAATCAAAACAGTGTAGGTCCTTGTTCCATATAATTCTCAGAGAATAGAGGAGAATCCCTCAAAGATTTATGGACTCACCTAGCTGATTGTGGAGGACGGGTTGTCAACAGAGACACCATGTGGCAGGGAGAAGCAATGGCAGCAGGAGAATGAAGAGAAACTCCACGTTCCCCTTTAACTTAGGGAGAGGTTGAAGCTCACAAAGGAGAACTCGATTCTCCTTGTGATATGGATATTTCAGACTGTAATAGAGATATGGCTGCGTTTCTAGCCCACCTTGGATAAGTACCTATATAGCAAAGCAGCTACATGAAAAGAATGTTTTTAAAGATGAAATAAATAATTAAAAGCTATAAAGATAAGAAGGAAACATTTAATTATGCACAAATACTGTTTCCTCATGAAAATCTTTTTAGTATGCCTACATGAGATTTTCCATGATCAACACTCATGGCACCATGAACCCTCTACTTAGAAATCATTAAAATTGAAATCCTATATACATTGCTGTTTATTGACGAAAATCTGTCTCCCCCTTTAGAATAAAATATTCCACAAGAGCAGGCCACCCATCTCACCTTGGTAGCTTCAGCACGTCTCACTCTAGGCTCACAGGATCACCATTGTAAAGCCAACCTCTACCACAATGGTGCATAACATGCATTCTATACATAACTTGGTAGATAATATACATTTAATGAACAGGGACTGAATATCATTCTTTAATAATCTAAAAGTTAAAATTGAATACATTAAAAAAAATTCTTCTCAAGGGGCGCATGGGTGGCTCAGTTGGTTAAGTGACAGACTTTAGCTCAGGTCATGATCTTGCAGTTTGTGAGTTCGAGCCCCATGTAGGGATCTGTGCTGACAGCTCAGAGCCTGGAGCCTGCTTTGGATTCGATCTCCTTCTCTCTCTGCCCCTACATCACTCATGTGCTCTCTCTCTCAAAAATAAATAAATATTAAAAATTTTTTAAATGTTTGTATTTATTTTTGAAGGAGAGAGAGAGACAGAGCATGAGTGGGGGAGGAGCAGAGAGAGAGGTAGACACAGAATCCGAAGCAGGCTCCAGGCTCTGAGCTGTCAGCACAGAGCCCGATGCAGGGATTTGCACTCACAGACCGTGAGATCATGATCTGAGCCGAAGTTGGATGCTTAACCGACTGAACCACCCAGGGTGCCCTCAAAAATAAATAAATATTAAAAAAAAAAAACTTTAGGGGCGCTTGGGTGGCGCAGTCGGTTAAGCGTCCGACTTCAGCCAGGTCACGATCTCGCGGTCCGTGAGTTCGAGCCCCGCGTGGGGCTCTGGGCTGATGGCTCAGAGCCTGGAGCCTGTTTCCGATTCTGTGTCTCCCTCTCTCTCTGCCCCTCCCCCGTTCATGCTCTGTCTCTCTCTCTGTCCCAAAAATAAATAAACGTTGAAAAAAAAAAAATGCTAAAAAAAAAAAAAAAAAAAAAAAAAAACTTTAAAAATTCTTCTCACAGTAAAAACTCCAGGCCCAGAAAGTTCCACTGGTGTATCTTTACAAACTTAAGAAGAAACGAGGGGCACCTGGGTGGCTTAGTCAGTTAAGCATCCAACTCTTGACATCGGCTCAGGTCATTATCTCATGGTTGGTGAGATCAAGCCTTGCACTGGGCTCTGCACTGACAGCATGGAGCCTGCCTCTCTTTCCCTGTCTCTCTCTGCCCCTCCCTTGTTCGTGTGATCTCTCTCTCTCTCTATCAAAATAAATAAATAAACTTAAAAAAAATAAAGAAGATGGGGTGCCTGGGTGGCGCAGTCGGTTAAGCGTCCGACTTCAGCCAGGTCACGATCTCGCGGTCCCTGGGTTCGAGCCCCGCGTCAGGCTCTGGGCTGATGGCTCGGAGCCTGGAGCCTGTTTCCGATTCTGTGTCTCCCTCTCTCTGCCCCTCCCCTGTTCATGCTCTGTCTCTCTGTGTCCCAAAAATAAATAAACGTTGAAAAAAAAATTAAAAAAAAAAAATAAAGAAGAAGTAAGAAATAATACCATTCCAACATAAATTCTTCCAGGAACTGTAAAAAAAGGTGGAAGTCATAGCTCCTTATATGAATAGCATCCACCCTCTGATTCAAACCTGGCAAAGAAATTACAAGACAAAAACATTACAGACCAACTGTAAACATGGGTGCAAAAATCTTTAACAAAATATTAGCAATTAGGATTTAGTACAGTCGACCCCTGAAAAACCGCACAGGGTTTGAACTACACGTGTCTACTTATGTGCAGATGTTTTTCAATAAACACAGTACATCTTTATTGTAAGAATAGAGTATATAATACATATAACATACAAAATATGTGTTCACTGACTGTTTATGTTATTGGTAAGGCTTCCCGTCAACAGTAGGCTATTAGTAGTTAAGTTTTAGGGGAGTCAAAGTTATATGTAGATTTTTGACTGCCATAGGGATGGGCGGTAGTGCTGCTAATCCTTGCATTATTCATGGGTCAACTGTAGGTATATTTATACACACATACACCAATACCAAGTGGGGTTTTCCATATGCAAATTTAGTTTCACATTAAAAAAATCAATCTTCGGGGCACCTGGGTGGCTCAGTCAGTTGAGCACCCGACTTCAGCTCAGGTCATGATCTCACGGTTTGTGGGTTTGAGCCCCATGTGGGGCTCTGTGCTGACAACTTAGAACTTGGAGCCTGCTTCAGATTCTGTGTCTTCCTCTTTCTCTCTGCCCCTCCTCTGCTCACACTCTGTCAATCTCTCTCTCAGAAAATAAATAAGCATTAAAAAAATTAAAAAGAATCAATCATCATAATTTACCACACACACACACACACACACACACACACACACACACACAGAGGCAGGAAGCGGGGGGAAATCACATCATTGTTTTGATAGATTTATAAAAATCATTTGACAAAATTTAACACTTACTCATAGTAGAAATTCCAAGAAAACTAGGATAGTAGGGAAATATCTTAATCTATAAGTAATCTATAAGAATATCTATAAAAAACTTAGAGCAAACATCTTACACAATGAGGAAACATCAAAAAAATTTCCTTTGAAATTCGGAAGGAGACAAGGATGTCGACTATCACTATTTCACTCAATGTTGTACTAGAAGTTCAGTCAGGAAACAAGGCAAGAGAAAAGGACATAATAATGAAAAAAGAAGAAATAAAGTGATCGTTACCATAGACATAATAATTTGTATCTAGGAAATATAAAAAGCTTAAAAACAATTATTACTAATAACTGAATTTAGCAAGGGTATTGGATATGTGTCCAATCTACACAAATTGTGTGCATTCTAGCAATAAAACAACAACGAAATAAAACAGAAAATAATTGTATCATTATAACACATTAACAAACATTAAATGTCTAGGAATAAATGTATCAAAAGATGTCCAAGGCTTCTGCACTAGAAATGGAAATTTTTATTAAGGTTGAAGAAAGAGGAGGAATAATTTATGTTTATTGGAAGGCTCAGTATTGTAAAGATACCAATATTTCCCCAAGTATGTTTAGATTCAATGCAATCCTAACTGAAATCCCGGTAGATTTTTTTTTTTTAAATCAAAAGTGATAAGCTTATTCTAAAATGTATATGGAAAAAATTAGCAATAGCAATATTGAAGAAAAGTTGCTAGGCATTACCAACTATCAAGATCTGTTATAAAACTACCATGATTAAAACAACATGATATTTGTGTAAGGATGGAGAAGTTGAATAAAGGAATAGTACAGAAAGCACAGAAATAGCCCCCATATGCTGTCATCTGATTGTGGTGAGTGATCTGCCCATATTCTCCTTAATAAATAAAGGACTTATTATTTCAGCTGCTGGTAAGGTAGTTCTCAACTGTCAACCCTTTATGGGACTGCCTTGGCTAAAGAAAACTCTCACTCAAGGGGTGCACTTATTTCCAGGGCTAGCCTGCATCCAGTGACTGATCGGCACCATTATATTAAGGCTAGAACCCTCTCCTTAACTCAAGAAACTCTGAAAGGCCATCCCAGCTCCAGACCTCTGCACGGAATCCACAGGGCTCTTGTTGGGGCAACATTACAGATTAACTTCTCTCTCTGTCCAACCTTCTTTCCCTTCTACCTCTTTTACAGTTCTGCGTTCCCAAGAGCACTCCTTAACAAATGTCTGGCAAGCCAACCTTTATCTTTTTAATAGAGAAGCCAAAGAGCAGCAGTTAGTGCCAGGAATGTTCTAAAAAGCAGATGCTGATATGCAATTTCAGAGCTGGATCATCTGTTGCTTGACTGGAGGATGGCTGGACTACTGCAAAGTCAACCAAGTGGTTGACTTAAGTCAAGTGGTTGATTTAAGGAATGTGTTCTTTTCCACTCTTATCAGAAAAGAGGATCATAAACAGAATTTATTTGGAATAGAGGAAACATTTATAGACATTTGGAGTTTTGTCCCAGGGCTATGCTAACTCTCTTACACTGTGCCATGAAATAGTCCAAGGGGATTTGTACCATTGTATAGCCCACAGGAGATCATTGGTCTATTAGATTGATGCCTTTATGCTAATCGGACTGAATGAGCCAGAAGTGGCTATTGGATTAGAGGCCTGAATAAGACTCATATATTCCAAAGGGTGGGAAATAAAACCTGCAAGGATTCAGAGACCCATTACATCAGTAAAACTTTTAAGGGTCCAGAGGTCCTTTATTCTCCAAAGTAAAGGATGGATTATTGCATTTTGTACCACTAGGAAGAAAGGACATTGCTAAGTAGGCTCATTTGTGTAATGGCGGTACCATGTGGCATATCTAGGAATATTGCCCTGACTTTTGTATCAAGTAACACAAGAGTTGGTCACATTTGAGTAGGGCACTGAGCAGAAAAAGGTTCTAGAGTCTGGCCTCGAGACAAACTCTAGGTTATTAAAATTGATGGACTGTATGGTATTTAATGTATCAGTGGTAAAAGATGCTATGAGAAGTTTATGGAAAGTCTCAATGAAAGAATCATAACATAGACCCTTAGGGTTTCTAGCAAGGCCATGTCCTCTTCAGTGGATAATTATATGCCTTTTGAAAAGAAGCATCCTGTTCAAAACCACTGAATTGTAGATAAAAAGTTTAATGCAACAGGATAGAGAGTCCAGAAATAGTTTCACAAATCCAAAATAGCATGGAAGAGATGGACTAATCAACAAATGAGCTTTGAGCAATCAAATAAATACTGGGGTAAAAAAATTAAGTTAGACTAATTTTCACGCCAGCACCTACGTAAACTCCATATGGATTAGGGCCTAACTGTTAAGAGAACAACCTCTGGGCTTCCAGACTTGTTTGGGTTTTCTTGAGGATTTCATTGACTTTACAAATTAATTTGGAAAGTGTCATCATCTTTATAGTATTGAAAAATTCCTATTTAGGAGTATGGTCTCATTCTTCACTTATTTTGGTCTTTCTTTACATTCTTCAGTAGAGTTTTAAAGTCTCCTTGATGTACATGTTCCTTTTATTTTTTTCAAGTTTTACCCCTGAACTTTTTGTTTTTCTTATAATACGTATTATTTGTAACAATAGCTTCAACAAAGTTGTGGTATCTTGAGGCTCTCTCCCCAAATGTCACCATTCTTTTTTCCCCAAGTTCTACATAAATAAAGAAAATAAAGAATGGAAAATGGAGGGCGAAATGGAAATGGAGAGAGAGTCAATTAAGAGACTCTCTTAATGGGAGAGTCAAACAGGTTTGCTAACCAAGTCCCAGAATTTGGCAAATGTAACCCACCTAGTTACGAGCACTGATGGACTATCTGAAGTTGATGCTGAGCACTGTTGGCTTTCCCCTAACCTTCCACTGTTTGTATCTCATGTGAATTTCTGTTGTGTATAGACTCTAACCTGGAACCATACTGTAAGTGGATTTGGGAAAAGATAATTTCAAGCTTCTCCTCTAAAATATAGAGGAGACCTAAGAAAAGAGTAGCAGTGATTTGAGTTGACTTTAGACAGGGGCCACAGGGGCAATTCCATCCTGCCACATGCTTTTTTCAAACACAGCCACTCCCCGGAGTTTTCTATGACTGCTTTCATGCTGCAATGGCAGAGTTGAGTATTTTCAACAGAGACAATATTGCTGGTAAAGACTCAAATATTCACTATCTGGCCTTTTAGAGGAAAAAGTTTGTCAACTTTTGCAATAGAAAAATCCAATATGCTTTTCAATATATTCTGTGTGCATTGGTCTTTGTGTTTTTTATGTCTTCCTGAGTCCATTTTGGTTATTTATATCCTTGAATATTATCAATGGCATCTAAATTCATCCTGTTTTTTTGTTTGTTTGTTTTGTTTCTTTTCTCATTAGTAATTGTATGTAGATGTTTCTTTTTTTTTTTTTTAACATTCATTTTCAAGAGACACAGAGCACGAGTGGGGGAGGGGCAGAGAGAGAGGGAAACAGAATCTGAAGCAGGCTCCAGGCTCTGAGCTGTTGGCACATAGCCCTAAGCGGGGCTCGAACTCACGAACCATGAGATCATGACCTGAGCCGAAGTCGGCCACTTAACCAGCTGAGCCATCCACGTGCCCCAACATGTAGATGTTTCTAATATCTTTTGTTTTGATACAAAATAAGACTTTGCCAGAAGTTATTTTACTTTAATTGATATAATTTGTTATTTATTTTCATTAATTTTTGCTTTCACTTTTACGTTTTCTTTTATATTTAAAAGGAAATAGCCTTGTTCTTTTTATGCACTTCTTGGATTGAATGCTTAATTCATTTATTTAAAATATTCTTGGGTTCTAATAAATACATTCATAAATTTTCTTCTTGGTACTGCTTTGGTCTAAAATCCGTTACTTCTGAAATACAGAGCTTCTTCATTAATTTTGAAAAATTATATTTTCAGTTTTGATTTTCTCTTTAACTCAAGTTGTATTTTGAAATGTGTTTTTTTCATTTTGGAAATGAAAGGCTTTATGTGTATGTATGTTTCTAGTCATTTATACTTAATTTTTAGTTTATTGTATTGTAGCTTGAAAATTAAGCTGATATAGATTTTCCCACCCTGAAATCAGTTGAGTGATTTACTGCAGCTTTATAAATAGTCATTATCTACTATTGCAGAGGCAAAGAAGTTGGGCTTTGGAAAAGATCATGCATAAATTACAAGGTTTTTGTCTTTTTTTTTTTTTTTTTTTTTTTTTTTTTTACTGGTTATAAAATTCTCTCTGTAGATCAGTAATGTTAATTGTGTCATTCAGATTTTTATCTTCAGCATTTTGTGGTCCCAAACCAGACAGAGATAGGAATAGGGAAAGGAGAGGAAAACTGACAACAGCAAGACAAAATTAAGGGCGGTTTTAGTTACTCTACATTTTAGTCACCAAATCAGACCAATTCAGGTAAAAAAAGAATTATGTATTTATTAATAAAAGAAACAGAAGAAGCAAAAAATGCAAACAAATTCCATATCTTGCAAGGTTTTTGCTATGTGATCTGATAATTTTTGAAAAAGTCATGTTAAAAATCTTCCCCCATGATTATAGAATCATGTACTTCTCGTTTTATTTAAAAAATTTAAATTACTATTTTTTAATTAAAAAAATTAAAAACAAATTCAAGTATGTATACATACAGTATAGTGTTGGTTTCTGGAGTAGAACTCAGTGATTTACCACTTACATATAACCCCCAGTGCTCATCCCATCAAGTGCCCTCCTTGATACCCATCATCCATTTGCCTCCCCGCCCCCCCGACTTCCCTTTATTATTATTTTTTAAACAAAAGCATTTATTTGGGGTCATAGTATCGCAATTTGAGAGCACAGATTCAGGTAACAACCCAAATTGTGTCCTACTAAGGAACAAAGTTAGGGGTTTTTAAAGACAAAAGGGAATGCTGTATATGTTGTTTACAAATAACTGTGACTGATATTGGTGGCAGAAAACTAACCTTGGCTAAATAGAATTGGTTGCTGAAGCGATCACTGAGCAAAAGTCCATTACTGTAGCAAGTTGCTGGTATTCCTGCAGACCCCCCAGACTATTTGTGCTTTGACCCTACTCAAAAGCTTTTGGCCCACCTAAAGACTCTACCAAAAAACCACTAGAACAAATAAATGAATTCAGTAAGGTCATGGGATACAAAATTAATATACAGAAATTTGTTGCATTTCCATATACCAATGATGAAGCAGCAGAAAGGGAAATTAAGAAAGCAATCCCATTTACAATTACTCTAAAAATAAAATACTTAGGAATAAACTTAACCAAAGAGGTGAAGACCAGTAGTCTTTGAAAACTATAACACACTGATGAAAGGAATTTGAGGTGACACAAAGAAATGAAAAGACATTCTATGCTCATGGATTAGAAGAACAAGTATTGTTAAAAATGTGTATACTACCCAAAGCAATCTACAGATGTAATGCAATGTCTATTAAAATATCAACAGTATTTTTCACAGAACGAGAACAAACAATCCTAAAATTTGTATGGAACCACAAAAGACCCCAAATACCGAAAGCAATGTTAAAAAAGAAAAACAGAACTGGAGTTATCACAATTCCAGACCTCGTGTTATATTACTAAGCTGTAGTAATCAAAACTGTATGGCTCTGGTACAAAAATGAACACATAGATCTATAGAACAGAACAGAAACCCTAAAAATAAACCTGTAAGTATATGATCAAGTAGTCTTCTCTCTCTCTTCTTCTTCTTCTTCTTCTTTTTTTTTTTTTTTTTTTTGAGAAATTTTGGAGAAATTTTTGTTTTGGAGAAGTTTTTGTTGTTGTCTTAGCTATAGAATGAAAGTTTGTGATTGTTATAATTTCTTTAGGTATTTCCTTCTTTGTTGTGGCCAGTCTTCTAATGAGGTCATCAAACGCATTCCTCATTTCTGTTAATCTTATGTTTTGTTTCAATTTTTTTTTTTTTTTACTGAAGTATAGTTGATACACAATATGACATTAGTTTTAGGTGTACAACATAATAATTTGATGAGTCGGTATGTTATGCTGTGCTCACAAGTGTAGCTACCATCTGTTATCATAAAATGCTATTATAATACCACTGACTTTATTCCCTTATTCCCTGCGTTGTACCTTTCATCCTTGTTACTTATTCCATAACTGGAAGACTGTACTTCCCATACTCCTTCACCCATTTTGTCCATCCCCCCGGACAGAATTTTCATGTCTGCTTTTGTTACCCATCTATTACTGCATATTTCTACTTTTCCCATTAGAGTCCTTATCGTATTCATCATAGCTGTTTTAAATTCCCTGTTTGATAATTCAAGCACCTGTATCTAAGACTGGTTTCTGATGCTTGCTTTATCTCTTTATATTGTTTTGTTCTTGCTTTTTATTTTGTTTTGTTTGTTTGTTTGTTCATTTATTTTTGATGAAAGCTATACGTGTTTTATTGGGTAATAGGAACTGACGTAAATAGGCGTTTAGTGTGAAGTTTTATGTTAATCTGGTTAACAGCTGGGCTTCACTTACTGTTTGCTTAGTTATAGGTACCAAAACCATCAATGTTTCTTAACCTTGGGTTTTTTAAAGTAGTTTTCAGGGAGGGGTAACTGGGTGGCTCAGTCAGTTTAAGTGCCCAACTCTTGATTTCAGCTCAGGTCATGATCTCATAGTTTGTGAGTTTGGGCCCCTCCTCGGGCTCTGTGCTAAGCACAGAGCCTGCTTGTGATTCTTTCTCTCTGTGTCCTTTCCCTGCTCATTTTTCTCTCTCTCTCAAGATAAATAAGTAAACTTAAAGAAAAAAAAAAAAGAATTTTAAAGTACTTTTCAGGAAAATTCTGTTTCTTTCAGTTGTAACACACCATTCTTACCCAGGAGGCTTTCGGGTGTGGCAGTATGGGGTGGGGGAGGTTATTCTATAATCTTCCAATCAGTCTTTCACTGGGGCCTGTGTATCTGGCCTATGGCTTTTCACAAGTGTTTTGTTTTTGTTTTTGTTTGTGTTTTTTTGTACAGGTTCCCTCCATAGGTGGAGAGGAAGGCCGGAGGGGTTTGAGGGAGCAGAACAGTTTTCCCCAGAGCTCTAGGACAAGGCTCTGATGAAGTCTTTGCCCCTGGAGAGTAGGTCATCGTTACAGAGAAGGCTCTGGGCATACATCACAAGGATTACTCTTCCTTCCTTGCTCTCTCCAGTCTTCACTGTGACAACCTGTTTGGTTTCCTCAGGGTAAAGTCCATGAAGTATGAAGCTCCCTAGGACTTCAGCCCCCAGGAGTATCTCATTCTCATGCTAGTCCACACTCAGCCTCCAGTAATTTGTCAAAATTACCAGTTAAGATTCCTACCAGTTTATAGCTCCAGTGGCCTCTGTACCATGTGAGCAGATTTTGGCCATGAGACTCTGGAATTTCCCGTCTCTCCAAACTCCAGGGCGGACGTTAGCACAATAGACTTAGTTCTCTGATAGGTCTAAGAAAAATCATTGGTTTCCGGTTTGTCTAGCTTTCTCTTGTAAGGATAGGAGTGACAACTTCCAAGTCTTTACATCTGAAACTAGAAGCCTCTAATCTAGTCTTTATCCTTATAAATATACTTGTTTGGGGCCTCATTTAATACTTGTAGTGTTATATCTTACTTTATCTGATTTTTAAAATTATCATTTGTTTAGAACATTCTTAGTCATGTCATTATTGTTAGCCTATGTGATTTTATTTTGTTTTGTTCCTTATAAAAAGCACATGGCTGGATTTTGTTTCTTAATCTAACCTGGCATTTATCATTTAATAGGGTAATTCAACCCCTTACTCACGCTGTCATTGCTCTGTATTGTGAGGATTCTGACATTTGATTTTCCAAATTGATGATTTGTTTTTAGCACTCTATTTTTAAATTCCCTTTATTAACCTTTTTTATATAAAAAAAGTGTGCTATTGTTGTTTTTAAACTGTTTAACTTCTTTTTTTATTCTTCTCTACTTTCTTTGAAATGTTTTCTTATATCATTTTATGGATTCATTTTTATTTCCTTACTCGTATTTAGGGATTGTCTTACCTGGGTAGTAAGAGGCTAAAAAGGAATTCTGTCACCAGTTGGCTAGGAGCCAATGGACTGGCAAGCTGTGACACCTCGGTTGAGAGCTCTCTTTGGAAGCCTCCACATTAGTAAGCTCTTACGGAGTGAGCAGCAAGATGCATCTTCCTCCTGGCTTCTCATTTCCCTGGCACAGTCCTTCCCTAGGGGGACACAACAGGTAAGTGCATTTTGCTTTTCCCTGTGCTCTGATCACAGTGCAGATATGAACAGTTCTTCTGTGAAAGCCATGGCATGGGAGGGCATCACCCCAATTTCCTCATGTAGGTTCTCCATTAGGACTCCATGGTCTTGCATGACAGAAATCACTCTTTGTAGACTTCCCTTGTAAAAGAAAACCTTTTATGAGGTTGATTGCCTCTCTCTAAGCTGTATCCTTTGGCCCAACCACCCAACACAATTCCTCAACACACACACACACACACACACACACACACACACACACACACACTAATTACTAAAGAGGTGATTTGTAAAAGACAGAATTCATTAGTAACATAGGAAGACATCTTTATAGAATCTCGTTAGTTATCATTAACTTTTTCCATCTTCTTGAATAACAATATTAGACAAAGTAGCTTTCATATTGGAGGCTAAGTATATAGCAATATATGCCTGAAGAAGACTGAAGAATTTATTTTTATTTTGTTCTTTGTAAATAAAAGAGAACCTTGCATTTGCATTAGCGAAAGTAAAGAAATATATCTATATCTGTCTATTAGAAAAACACTCTGATTATTATTTTGTATCTGGCCAAGCTAAAGCGCTCACATCAATAGTGCCCTATTTATTCACGACATAATATTATCCTTATAAGTTGGGAAAATGAAGAGGTCTATTTCTTGAAATGTATTTTTGTCTACTCGTCAATGTGGAGATAATAAAGTACACTGCTTCAAAAACAATGGAAAACATTAAATTTACTAAGTTTTATTCACATGTTAACCTTCCAGTTTCTTTTGACCTTCTTAAATTTTGGCATACTTCCCCCTTCTTGGCTTTTCTCATCTTCTTCCAGATCAATTCCATTTGGAGCTACAAATTTGTTGAAAGCAACATTTAAGTGTTCATAATAAAAATCAGTGAAACTGCACTAAATGCCATGTATCATAAATTTTAAAATATATTCTCTCACTAACCTAATAAAACCTCTATTGCTTTTAGCTATTCCATCATTAACACTTAACCTGATTTGGCATCTGATTGAGACATCTTCTATCTTGGTTTTCAAGTGAAAGCAATGAACTCAGTCAATTGTACACAGTTTCTTTAGGAATGACACTAACTAAAATAGAAGGGCAATAGATGAAGAATTATTTTTGGATATTCCTATATTTCCTTTGACAACACACTAAAATACAAACAAGAACAACAACAACAAAAACCCTATAACTTCCTAAGAGGCATTGACTCAGGTCTCAAGTATCTTATTTACCTCTTTTATGTTTGTTTTCTTAAGAATATTTCATTTTATTCTGTATTAGAAAAAGTTAATAACTATTTTATCCTTATGAAAGTCAATTATGTGGATTCATCTGGGAATTTTCCAAAGTGTATGGACAAATATTTATGTTAAATAGCTAGGAATTCTGACTTTATTTTGCTATAGATTTCTCCAAAAATAAGGCTGACGAAATCTTGGGCTCATAAACCTAGTGGAAAAGATTTCCTAGGGATGTTCCAAACACCAAGCCAGAGATATAAATGACTCTCTTCCTCTTCTTTAAGTATTCTGAATACAAGCCTATCCACTGCATGCGAATATGTAAACTTCCTTTTGTACCCCTGCCTCCTGTTGTGGCCTCAAGTTTTTTGCAGCTCAGGGATTCCAGGTTACTGGCACTGCAGTCAAGGTGGAAATTCCTTGAATGACATTGACTTGTGTTAGAGCAGCAATTCTTGCCAGTACCATTTTTATTTTTAATTTTTAGGTACAAAGTTATTTTGCAAATATCATTGGGATTGAGCCAGTTACCAATTGAGGATATAGACTGATTGACACTGAAGCTTCATACACAATTCATTAATGGAGACATTTAAATTCTTAAACAATTCCATAAATAACCCTCTAAATCACTTTTTTAGCTATTTAATAAAAATGCCAAAAATGAATTAATATACCACAAAATCGAAACAACAGCGTTGTGTTATCTTGGAATCACAATATGTTATGTTGAAAGGTTTGCTTTAGTGCAAATTCATTACATTGTTTGCTTAATCTGTTTTAATGAAATTCCTTAATATTTGGAAATAATTCAAAATCAACATATTTTTGTGCTTATCATACTTCTTTTTTTAACTTTTATCTTATCTTATCTTATTTATTTATTTATTTATTTATTTATTTATTTATTATTCTCAAATTAGTTAACATACAGTGTAGTCTTGGCTTCAGGAGTAGAACCCAGTGATTCATTTCTTACATATGACACCCAGTGCTCATCCCGTAGAGTTCCCTCCTTAATGCCCATCACCCATTTAACCCACCCCAACATCCTCATCAACCCTCAGTTTGTTCTCTATATTTAAGAGTCTCTTACGGTTTGCCTCTGTCTCTGTTTTTATCTTATTTATAGCAGTGATATCAATAATAGCCAAATTATGGAAAGAGCCCCAATTTCCATCAACTGATAAATGGATTAAGAAGAGGTGGTTTATAGATACAATGAAATACTTCGCGGCAATGAAAAAGAATGAAACCTTGCCATTTGCAACAACATGGATGGAACCGGAGAGTATTACGCTAAGTAAAATAAGTCACTCAGAGAAAGACATATCATATGATTTCACTCATATGTGGAATTTAAGAAACTTAACAGATGAACATAGGGGAAGGTAAGGAAAAATAATCATACTTCTTAAATGTAAATCCAGTCATGTTTTATCTCCTACTTAAAATTTTAACTCTTTAGCCTGGTGTTCAACATTCTTCATTATCTGGCTTACCTCTCTTGTTCTATGCTCTTCCATTCTCTTACAATGTTCCAGCCATACTGAAGTTCTGAATACCTCTTGGGCTCACACTCAGTTCAAATATCCATCCACATCCTGGTCTGTAAGTTTAGAAAAACAAAAACAAAAACAAAAACAAAAAAAAACAACTGCACCAGAAGGACTTTCATCCAGTTTACTCCTAATCTTTTACAAGATTCATTCTTTTGGAAGATTCATCTCTTTTGGGAAACCTTCATGATTCCCCCAGTCTGGGCTACATGCTCCCAGAATGCTCTGTGTGACAAACTCTTAACCACACTGTTTTACAAATGTTTGTTTCTCCTACTTTATATCACTTTTGTATAGGTATCATTTCTTACTAGTTTTTATATTTCAGTTGCCTATATGATGTTTGGCCCATAGTGGATATCTAAAACATGTTTTCATTCAAATAAAAATAAAATGAAAATGAGTTACCTAGTATTCTTTCAGTCATAATGGGTAATTTTCTTACTTAAAAATATAATGTCTAGTGTTGCTCTAGTCCTCTATCATTTCCATGTCTATACATTTTTAATAACCATATCTTTCCTAGGTTTCATTAATTTACAAAGACAGTATAGGAAACTGAGTTGAATTAATTGAAATTAATTAATAAAAAGGAAATTGAACACAAAAATGAGAAATAAATATCAAAAGTGCCAATTAACTAATTTGTCTTGGGATAAAAGTTTTATTTTTGAAGTATCAATTTTGACCAACGAAGATGTCCATAAATGCTTGAGGAATTCTCTTCCTGTTGACATTTGATGACGTACATATGATGTTGAAAATGTTGGACTTTGTTCTCTGTTAATATTTTTGGAGACTATCTTTATATCTCTACCTGTCCATTTATCTATTTATTTTTACCAATTCCATTTTCCTTTCTGTGTTTTGACTTTTAATATATTATCTCTAAAGTTCTATATAGATAATTAACTGTAAACCATTTACACAAAGTAGGATATGATAATGAAAAGACCTAGATTTCAAACTTGGCTTTAATACATAGAAAATGACAAAAGACATATGCTTCCAGAGTTAGAAATACTGTACCTAAAGCTTCTGGTATAAGGTAACTGATTTATGCTTATTTTTGGTCCTTTATTTCATTCCTACCCCATTTTCCTGTGAAACACATCTTAGTCATTGAGAATGACAGACTGCAGCCTTTCACTCTGGTAATTATTATTTGTTTGTTTTCAAAATCTCTCCTCTCCTTATTTCCATGAATTTTGTTTCCTCATTTATTTTAATAATTCTTCCATTTTTCCTCTAAGTGGAAGCATCTCCAAAGGTATAGCTAGACTTCTTTCTCTGTATTTTCCTTTAATGTGTAAGTTGGTATTGTGCGTTATATTACATTGCCATCCTTGACTTTTTCCTAAGTGTAGGTTTTTCGATTCTTACAGCCTGGCGGACATCACTATTTGGTGCCTCAATTTCGGTGCATCTGAAATAGAATATTTCCTCTTCCAATTGCACTCCTCCTCCTATTCCCTTCTATAAATATTCCATCAGAGACCTACTCATCTAAGTTCAAAAACCATGAGTTATATATGAGTGATTCTCACTGCCCCCCACATTCAATCACATTATAAGTAATACGGACCTACTTTTGAAATCTCTCTCACATATTTCCTTTTTCTATTTCAGCAGTTTCTTCAAAGTCCTTTCACACATCTGTCTCTGCCATCCATTCCAGGTGCTTTGTCCAAAGTCTAACATAGTAGGCCTGAAACTTTTCCTTCTACCATCAGAATAAGAGAAGAAAATAATAAACTAATAATATCTAAGTAGTCAAAAAAAATTGTGAGTCTTCACTGTGCTCTTCTTTCATATCTGCTTATAGTACTTGTCGTAGGCTAAACTATGTCCTCCCAAAATGTGTACATTGAAGTTCCAACCCCCAGTACCTCAGAATGTAAACATCTTTGGTGATACGGTCTTTAAAGAAGTGAAAAAATTACAGTGAGATTGTTAGGAAGGAGCCCCATCCCAGTATGACTAGTGTTCTTATGAGAAGAGGAAGGGACACCAGGGACATGTGTGCACACATTGGGATGACCATATGAAGAGGTAGGAAGCGAGCCAAAAAGAGAGACCTTACAAGGAAGCCAACACTGCTAGCACCTTGATCTTGGACTTTCAGCCTCCAGAACTGTGACAACATTAATTTCTGTTGTTTAAGCCCCAGTCTATGGTATTTTGTTATGGTGGCCCTAACAAACCAGTACAGTTTTGAACTTGGGTCAAGTACTTTCCAATCAAAAGGGATCCTCATGTTCTTCCTCTACAAAATAAAGTTGATCACGTAAAGAGAGAGAAAGAAGATTCTAGCCAAAGTTCAGTAGATGTAGATCTTCACAGTTGGAATGCTTTGTACCCACTGCTTTATTTCATTTAATATTGAAGTTTATTATTGATTACTAGTCTTTCAGAAGAAGGTTTTTGTTTTTAAGTGTTGGAACGCATTAGCGTGTTTAATGATGGAGTTAGTAGAGAAGTTAAAGATGAAGGTAAAGGAAAGAGAGAGGAGAATTGATGTGTTATAGTTCCTGAATATAACACAGGTGATAAGATTTAAGGCACAGGTATGGGAATTGCTCTTGGAGAGGACAAGGAACGTAGAAGAAGTGTTTTATTTAACTGAATGGGAGGAGAAAAGAAAAATTCTTATCAGAAGTAGGTTTGCTGAATAAAACTTGAGGAGTTTCCATTCTGATAGCTTCCATTTTCTTTCCTTTTTTTTTTTTTTTTTTTGGCTTCCATTTTCTCATTGGTTGAGAGTGAGTAGGAAGTGAGACGTTTGGAGGTTTGCAAGAGTGGAGAACGTATGAAATAATCATGGAAAACAGGAGCCAAGGTAGTAAGATTGTTGTGCTTTCAAAGGGCCATCTATTATAAATGTCACTTAAGCAACTGTTAAGTAATTAATCTGTTCACTCAGTTTTGGAGAAAGCAGGAAGTTGGCTTCACTCAGGATTGGAATGTTATCAAGGAGATAAAGCAGAACAAGGAATCGTTCAGGATATTAATAAGAGAGTTATTCCTCGAAACTGCCTAGCCGTAATTTACATTCCCATTTCAGCCACTGAACTGAAATAGATTAAACAAAATACACAAAATAACTACCCCGTTGTTCCTATGTTCTTGGTTATCCACATGCTTGGTTCTGCCATCCTCATCCTATCATGTTCCATTATTCATTCCTTAACATCTAAATTGTCACCAGTCCTGGGAATTTTGCTTCGAAGATATCTCTTATATTCTCTGGCCCCTTATTTTCCAAGACTCTACCTATGTTTGGACCCAATTATTTTGTGTGGACTTTTACAACTTCCTCAGTGCTCTTACTTGTTCCTTGTTTTGTCTCCCATCATTGTCTCCAAGTGGCTGTTCAAGTGATCCTTCTACAAAAAAAAAAAAAAAAAAAAAAAAATGTGATCATATAATTCCCTTTCCTTAAGACCCTTGGCTGCTTTATTACAGCTTATAAAATGAACTTCACTGTATATGAGACCCTTCATAATCTGACCCATCCCAACTTCTCCAGCTTTGTTTTCTGTTCCGTTCTCTTTCCCTCATATCAACTCTTTATGTTCCAGCAAAACAAAACCACAAAAATATGGATATAACATGCAATCTACATCTATGTCTCACACGCATTTTTCTACTTGTTAGGAATTCCTTTTTTCCTTTTGGGCAATCTGGCATATTGACTTTAGAAAAACAACTCAGGCATCATTTCGATGGGAAATGGCAATCCTTTCCCCATACCTCGGAGTCTGTTAATAACTTACTTTCAGGAGGCCATGAGTGCCTTGTATATGAGTTTTGTTGTTGTTGTTGTAATGATTATACTCTACTGTTACCCTATTAGGAAGTGGTGCACTTAAAAGAGATGGTAATATTGTGTTTGATTCATTTGAGGATTGACAGATGGATATGACATTTATTGGTGTGGCCCCTGTGGACCAGCACCCCGTCTTGCTCATTGTTAGCGAAAGTTCTAATTTTCTTTTTCTAAGGCTTAAGTCTTGGAATCATTGGAAATACTGGAATTTTTCTTCCCTTCTGTCACCAAGTTCTCATTCTTCTCTTTGCTAGCACTGCTATCCTTGTTCTTGGCAAATTATTTAAGGCATAAGACCTACCACCTGACAAGTTTTATTTTTGCTATTCTTGTTGATTATCTACTTGATTTACCATTAGTGCTCTCAAGATTTAATGCTCAATGTTGAAACCTCTTATGTTGCTTGCAGTTTTTCACATCTATTGTTTGCTATCCCTCCCACTGAAAGATAGCTTATTAAGGAAGGTTACCATGTTTCAGACTTTCTAGAACTATTACATAAACTCTTGAATTAAGAGTTGTCGATTGCCTCTCTGGAATGTCTATAAGGTTGATCATTTGTGTTTACTTTCATAGCCTTCATTTCATCTAGCCCTTCATCTTATGCTGTGATTACTGTTAAGATCCTTCTAGACAGGTGCTATGCCACTAGTCTCTTATTTTAGCTAATATTCTACTCCTAAATGAACACAAAAAGCATTGTTCACACACTCCCTTTAATCTACCAGGAGCCTATTCTTTTTTTTTTTTTTAATTTTTTTTTCAACGTTTATTTATTTTTGGGACAGAGAGAGACAGAGCATGAACGGGGGAGGGGCAGAGAGAGAGGGAGACACAGAATCAGAAACAGCATCCAGGCTCTGAGCCATCAGCCCAGAGCCCGACACGGGGCTCGAACTCACGGACCGCGAGATCGTGACCTGGCTGAAGTCGGACGCTTAACCGACTGCGCCACCCAGGCGCCCCTACCAGGAGCCTATTCTTATACTGTTTTGTTTTGCTTGTTTGTTTGTTTTTTACAGATTTTCTGAATTCTATTTCTTGGAACCCTAGGTCTATCTTTTTAAACTTGCAGCACTAAAAAATAAATCTTACGCAAACATGTTATGGAGATACTGGGTTAGATAATGTTGAAATGTTTCTTTATGACATAGCAAAACATTGAGTATGCTAAAATACTTTGTAAATTTGAGAAGATAAAAATTGCCGAGTTTGTTTAGTCATTGACTATTTCTTTTTTCTCCTGAAGCATACTGAGGGCTAAGCTTGCATAGGACATCCTTCAGGAAATGCTAACTGAGAGATTTTGTCCAAATGTTTTATTCTGATCCCATTTTTCCTAACCCAATCCAATGCTTTCTTGACTTTCTTCGTGGCTTCTCTTTCACAACCAAGCCAGAGTCAGAATTGGACCTTTATCTGTCACCCCTCACCCTCTCTACTGATGCTATTGCCCTAGAACCAAAGTTCTCCTGCACTAGTACTATATATATATATATATATATATATATATATATATATATATATATATAAATTCTATTAATAAAATATGTTTTAAAAATTAGGTTAGAGATATATAATCGTTACAATCCACAGCAAGCTTAAGTAGTTAATGATGACATGATGAGCTTAATTTCCTTGGTGAGCCTGATTTTAAAGTCTTATTTTAAACTATATTAATGTGATAAATACCATGTTTTTCTTTCTATAACTTTCAATATTTGCAGGACCATTACCCATTCATGTGTTTATTCTAAAAAAAAAAAAATCTGCTAAAACAGAATGCTTGATCTTATTCATCATCTGTCTCATTTAAAAAAAAAAAATTAAGATTTATTTATTTTTGAGAGAGCATGAGCAAGGGAGGGGCAGAGAGAGGGAGACACAGAATCCAAAGCAGACTCCTGGCTCCTAGCTGTTGGCACAGAGCCCAATGCGGGGCTCGAATCCATGAACTGTGAGATCATGACCTGAGGTGAAGTCGGACGCTTAACCAACTGAGCCACCCAGGCACCTCTTTATTCATCAGCTCTTATGCCATATACATAAATTATAAATGGGATTTACTAGTGTGGTAAAAAATGAAACATTTCCTGCAAAGGCACAGATTTAGACTTCATCATCTGCATGTTTGGAACTTTCAGTGGATCTAGCTTGACTTTAGAAAACCTAGAGGAATACATTTGTAATACTGACCAATATTGATTGTTTCCTCGGGTCTTAAAAAAGAGAGACAACAACAACAAAAAATAAATGCTGACGTTGTTTACAAATTTCTAAAAACCAGATTTTTGGATTGCTTATCAAATTGAAATAACATATTTGCTTTGGATACCAGAGGAAGAGGACATGTTGTCATAAACATTTAAGACTTAAAATCCTGGTTGCTGGAGGAAAGCATGACCTCAGAGCTGCAGCAATGTTGATCGGCAGATTCAACGTTTGTCAAAAGAGGCAAATACAACTTTGCTCAGACTTGGCGAAACTGCCTTTGACTGGGAGAGTTGTGCCCTGACATACTAGTCACCTGCTTCTTTTTTTTTAATTTTTTTTTTCAACGTTTATTTATTTTTGGGACAGAGAGAGACAGAGCATGAACGGGGGAGGGGCAGAGAGAGAGGGAGACACAGAATCAGAAACAGGCTCCAGGCTCTGAGCCATCAGCCCAGAGTCCGACGTGGGGCTCGAACTCACGGACCGCGAGATCGTGACCTGGCTGAAGTCGGACGCTTAACCGACTGCGCCACCCAGGCGCCCCTGCTTCTGCTGCAATAATTGTTACTATTACTCCAGAGGAATGTTTGGCTTTGAATAGTCCTGAATGAGACAATCTATCACACGTTAGCCATAAAATAAGGGAAAAAATAACATACATAAACTGATCTTTGGATGACTGTTGCTTTGTCATATCTGCTTGGATGTGAAGAGTTTTGGCTCAAATCAGCGATTTTGGTATGATATTGATATTGGACTAGCTTTGATGACACTAAATAATAGTTTTGTTTTTTTCTGAAGGCATATTCTGGAAGTATAGTAACAGTATCATGTTATTTATAGAAGTCAGTAATTTTTTGTCTTTTTTTGCTAAGGACCTGGGATATATATCTGGTCTATCTAAAAGCTATATCATATTATGTAGGTGCTTTTGCATTGAATGCTCTGATAAAACATCAAAACCTTGATCTATTTTAAGTTCCTGCACCTTCAATCACAGATTGTTCCTCTCCATGGGCGTAAGGGCTGATGATGGATTGATAGTACAGTGGGTCTTTGTGCAGAACTGTTTTCTCAACTGCATGATATGGCATAATGCTCAAATTCATAAACAGGAAAGCCTCACTCATATTTCTTATTTTATATTCTCAAAATCACATTACTATTAATCTGATGTTTTGGTTGCATATGAATGTTATTCTAGGTGTCATGGGATATGATTGAATATATAATTTGCAGTCATACACGCAAAAAGATATTATTTAAAAAAATTTTTTTAACATTTATTTCTTATTGAGAGACAGAGAGAGAGCACAAGAAGGAGAGGGGCAGACACAGAATCTGAAGCAGGCTCCAGGCTCTGAGCCGTCAGCACAGAGCCCGATGCAGGGCTTGAACTCACAAACTGCGAGATCATGACCTGAACCGAAGTCGGACACTTAACCAACTGAGCCGCCCAGGTGCCCCCACACGAAAATATTTTAAAAGCTTACTTTTCAGAAATATGTAAGTGTATGTCTTCTCTACCACTTATTAGGAAAGTTATTTGCAAACTTTATAAGAGTTATATGATGCCTCTGAATCTTCATCTATAAATTGTAGTAAGAATAGATAGTATTGGCCCCATAAAATCGTTGAGGAGATAATGAATTTAACACACTTTGTCCATGTCTGGAAAATAGTACACTCTATCAATAATGATAATTATTACTATGACCATTATGTTGAACAAAAAAATTAAGTGAAAAATGATTAACATATTAGTTCATGTTTAGGACCAACCTGGACTTGGAAGTAAGAGCCTGAATCTATACTTGAACGGCCTCTCTGACTTCAATTTCCTAATCTGCAGCCAGAATTCTGTATAAGCCATGTCTGCGTCTAAAAACTAAGCTGCTTTAACTCACCAGAATCAGAGTCTTAATGTTCTAACAGGACATTAAAGATGGAACAATCCCATCTCTTCCCTTTCTAACTCTATTATTCTAGATGAGTTATTTTCCCTTTTGAAGCCTCTGATTTCTGACAAAAAATATGGGTATTAAAATAACTTGCAAAGGTAGCTTGAAGTTTTTAAAGTATGGTATCAGTGCCATTTCTGGCAATTTAATCAATTACAGTTGGCTATTATAGATTAAAAGTTAGTTTAAAAATAATTGGAGATCGGAGAATATTTTAAGGATGATATGGTATTTTGGAAAAACATGGAAGTGATCGTGGGTTATCAAATACTGTTTTCATTATTCTAATACATTAAAATTGGCTGTCCATTGACACTTCCTAATACTAATTTTGCTGTCTTCTGACATTCGTGAATAGTACTTAACAGATGCTGAATAACTGGCACATTATTCTAAGCATCCTCTGTTTTAACATTCTCTTTATTTGTACTTGTAATCCCATTATCTATTTTTGAACAATTTTTGAAGATGATGAATTGGGGGAAAAAACACATCTAAAATAGCTGGACATGAGGGGCGCCTGGGTGGCTCAGTCGGTTAAGCGTCTGACTTCAGCTCAGGTCATGAGCTCGTGGTTTGTGAGTTCAAGCCCCACGTCGGACTCTGTGCTGACAGCTCAGAGCCTGGAGACTGCTTTGGATTCTGTGTCTCCCTCTCTCTGCCCCTCCCCTGCTCACGCTCTGTCTCTCAGTAATAAGTAAACATTAAAAAAAGGTTTTTTTTTAATAAATAAAATAGCTGGACACGATGGAAGAATTGAGTGAAGGTGGTCAAAGGGTACAAAATTTCAGTTATATGGTAAATAAGTTCTGGAGATGTAATGTACAACATGATGTTTATAGTTAACATACATTTTGTCTATTTGAAAGTTATTATGGTGCCACAGTGGCTCAGTCAGTTGGGTGTCTGACTGTTGATCTCAGCTTAGGTCATGATCTCAGTTTGTGAGATGGAGCCCAGATCGGGTTCTGCTTGGGATTGTCTCTCTCCCTCTCTCTCTGCACTTCTCTTGCATGCTCTCTCTCTTAAAATAAATAAACTTAAAAAGAAGAAAGTTGCTAAGAGAGTAGATCTTAAAAATTCTCACCGCAGGGGAAAAAAATTTGTTAACTATATGTGGTGATGAATGTGGTAATCATTTTGCAATATATACATACATCAAATCATTATGGTATACATCTGAAACTTATACAATGTTATATGTCAATTATATCTCAACAAAACTGGAAAAAATAAAACAGCTGAATATGTTTTTCTTGAAAATATATGGTGGTTAAATTGAATTTGGACTCAAGTTTTGATGAAAAACCTCATTAATGATTTACAATTCAGACTAACATTAACAAATCAACATGATCTGTATAGAGAAAAAATAGAAAGGGAATGAATTTACATATTGCAGACTAATGTTTCCAGACTTAAGGCAGTAGCAAGAGTGCTAAGTGCTTATTCCATATGAACAAATAATGTGGTGAGAAAAATCTCTCTTCTTCTTATGTTTGGTTACTCAGTCTAATGCAAGATATATAGAACAGCATTTACTTTTGATGATCAATTAAAATAAATATTATAGGCTACATGAAGCTGGGTACATAAGAAATAGGGTTCCTATTGAATATGCTGAGCTAGGTCTCATAATATCATTCCAGGTAGATGTAAATAAAAGAACAGAAAAGTAGGAAGAAATGTACAATGGGATCCCATTAATAAAAAGAACAAAAAACAAAAAACAAAAAAAACACTATCATTCCATTAAACAAATAGAAAAAAAAAAAAACACAAGAAGAGGGGAAGTAATTATTTATGTTCTCTCTACTATGTACCAGATATTTAACATAAATGAACCTGATTAGTTTTTAGAACAATTCTATAAGTTATGTACTTTTTTTTTCATTTTACTGATAGAAAAACACAACATTAAAGAGATTAAGCAACTAGGGCAAGATTTACTCATTTATTCAACACCATTCTACGTGCTTGGGCAATATCAATGGACAAAAACAGACACAAATCACTGCCTTCATTGAGCTTACATTTTTAAGTACGGAAAGAGAGGCAACACATATATTAATAAGTTGCGTAATATATTAAAAGGCAAAAAAATACTATGAAAAAAGAAAAGGAAAAGCAGGTAAAGGGGGATCAGAAATCCTTGGAGGGGGGACAGTTTGCACTTTTAAATAATATCAGACAAATCTCCTTGAGAGGTTCCATCTCAGATATAATTGAAGAAGTTAGGAGGTTAGACATGGCTGTCTGGACGAAGAACAGACTAGCGGGAACCAACAACCCAAGGTGGCATTTGCGTGGCACTGGCATGTTGGAGAAGCATCAAGATCAGTGTGGATCGACCCTAGGGATCAAGGGGAAACGTGGGAGAAGGGTACATAACAACTAGAACCTTGCAGACTATTGTGAACACTTTGGATTAGAATCTGAGTGAAATGAGGAGTCATTGCTGGGTTCTTGACTGAGGAGTGACATCATCTGACATATGACATATTTTAACGGTTTCTGGCTGCTGTGCTGAGAATACTAGGGAATAGGGGAGGCACGGGTAGAGGCAAGAAGAGCAGCCATGAAGCTGTACAAATAATCCGATTTAGAGATGATGGTGACTCAGTCCGGGTATGTTACAGTAAAAATAGTGAGAAACAGAGTTTCCTCATAGTTTGGATGTGGAGAGTGACACAAAGCGATATTGAATAAAGAACAACTTTTAAGATTTATTTTTTGGCCTGAGGAAGGAAGAAAGGCAGGCATTGCCATCAGTTGAGAAGAAGACTGAGTGTGGAACAGATTTTGGGGAGAAGAAGATAAGCTCCGTTTTGGACTTGGTGAGTACTAAATGTTTATTAAATATATGAGTTGGGACATTGAATACGCAATTGGATATAGGAGTCTATAGTTCTGGAGGAAGGTCTTGTTGGGAGAAATAAATTTGGGAGTCATCAACAATGGTACTGAAAGACCTGTAACTAGATGAAATTACTAAGACAGTGAATGGAAATTAAAAAAAAAAAAAAAATAGAGAAAGTGAACCAACACTTGACAAGATTGAGAAAATAGATTATTTCATGACATCATTGGGAAGCTTTCCTTTTGGAAATATACAAAGCAGCTATATAAATGCAGATGGGCTGATATCTTCATAGATAATATTCAAAAATCTGAACTTACAGCTTCATAGGCCTGGAAGTGGTCATTTTAGGTCACCAACTGTATTTCCTAACTTCTGGGCAAAAAACAAAAACAAACCCAAACCTATCCAAACAGTTGGACATGCTTTTCTTATGAATAATTCTCTCAATATTATATCTACAGGTGGCATAATTACAAAATGCTTCTAAGGAAAGTAAACCCGTCAATTTTATGTGTTTACAACACATAAATTCTTCCAAATGTGTTCCTAAGATTTTGTAAATAAAAGGTAAGTCTATTTCATTACTGGAATCTGAATTTCTTATTATTCCAAACTCTTAGTGATTCCTTGATTATGAGAAAACTAAGTTCAAGGTTTTCTTCAACTTCCGAACTCCTTTGGTTGCATGAAACTTATTCTTTTACTTTTCTGTAGGGGAGGAGAAAAAAATTTTCCCTCTATCCTTCTAGATTCTTGGCTAAGAACTGTTACATTTCACCACCAACCCAATAAAAGACAGATTAACAGGAGAAATACAAACAAGTTTAATAACACGTATACCTCTTTGTACACATGGGAAACACCCAGGAAAACTGAGCAATTCTCTAAAGTCCATCAAACCATCATCTTAAATACCATCTACTGCTAAAGACAAAATAAGATGTTAGAGGGTGGGGCAGTTGTCAGGCAGGAAGGCCAGTTATGGGAGGTTTCCAGGAAAAGCACAGTAAACAAGTGTATCGTTGTTATGCAGATTTAAGTCAATGACTTCTCCACTGATAAAACTTTCTAGAGATTTAGTCACCTCTTCACCCTGGTGGATAGAGAAAGAGAGAGACAGAGAGAGACAGAGAGACAGAGAGAGAGAGAGAGAGAAACACCCTTACAAATGGAGACTTCCCCTCTACAAGTGAAATGTTTTTTACAAAAGGGTAACTTCTGCTCAGTTTTCAGAACTTTCTCCTATGTCTGTTGTATCTTAAAAATGATCGGCTCAAAGTAATCCTTATCCCAAAGAAATATAGTTTGGGGTAGCAAATTCTGTTCCCCTTCAATTCCTTACATCACATATTCTCCAAAACTTGCATCTTATAAAACTTATACGGTCAATGCAATTCTCCTTTATATACTTGTAAAATCCCAAAGTCCTATTCTGATCCAATTTGGAGGCTCCCAATAGAACAGTTCTTTAAGTAAAATAATGATCAGATGCTAACCTTAGGCAGCAGAACGTCTTGTGAAGCTTATAAAACAGGGTTAGGTATGGAAAATGTCCCCTTCTGCTCTTATCATCTGGTTTGAAATATTTATTAGTGGATACATCTGTAGGCCCCAATATACAGTACTAAATGGTGCTCATCTGGGACAATGCTTTGTTCATAAAAAAGTCAGTTAGGCACACACTCAAGCAGTAATAGGAAAGTTTTGTCTGTTACCTGAAGGTGTATAGTCAAATAAACGGCTGCTTCCTAAAAAGCGACAACCAACACTTTGCTACCAGAAGACGGAGATCATATTTGACTCAAATGTAAAAATCAGACTTTGAGTTGCTGGTAAATTCCATTCAACATTAAGCAAATTCCTTAATACATTTGAGCTTCACTTTCATCATCCGCAAAACAGGAATGACGACATAAAACTTGCCCAGGAATGAATGATATAATGCAGGGATAGGATTTTGAAATTGTAAAGTTCTAGACACATGCTAATTATGTAATAAATGTTAAAATAGCATTACCTGAAAGATTATATGGTGTTAGTAATTTCGACCAATTTAAGCTTGCTTAGAAAGGTCAAGTTGTTAGAAATAGTTGGTAAAACTCAAGGGATTAAGTTAGATGCCAAGAGTCTGATGATGAAATTACAGAAGCTGTGTCCATCTGCTTTATCCAAGATCATTTGTTGTTTTCCTGTTTTTGTAACTAGTGATCAAAAGTTGACCCTAAACGATTTCAGCTCCTTGAAAGGTCTGTCTCCTTCTGTCCCCAAACTGGTCCTCCCCCCCCTCCCCCCCTCCCCCCCCCCCCCCCCCCCCCCGCGCGCCCGTCGTTTCTAGTCCCCTGCAGGGGGACTACATTTCACAGAACCCCCTCCAGGGCCTGGAGGGGAAGGTGCAGTGACGTCCTTCCACGCTCGGTCGGAACACCTTCTCCCTCCTCCCGACCCGCCGGCCCGCCGTCGCGCCAGCCGGCTGTCCCGCGGGCCAGCCGCCCCGACTCACAGCAGCGCGGCCCGCGACCCGCAGCGTCCCCGAGCGCGGCTGCGGACGCCCCGGCAGCGGCGCGCCACGCACGGCGCAGGCTCGGCGGCCCGAGCAGGCGCGTCAGCCGAGCTCGGCGGTGGCGCGGGCGGCGGGGACGCAGCTGCCCCCGCTTTGCGCCCGCCGCACCCCCAGAAGCCACCGCCGTCTGGGCCCCGCGCCGCCGCGTCCTCGCCTGGCGGCTGCGGGCGGGGGCGCCTCGGGTAAGAGTCAGGGGCTCCACTCGGCTGGGGGTAGGGGTGGGGGGCAGAGAGGACGGGGAGTGGGCGGCGGCGGTGGTCTGGGGACCGGAATAAATGCTCTGCGGAGAGACCGGGTCAAGCCTGGGAGGCGCGGGGAGCACTGCGGCGTGCAGGGGGAGGAGGTGAGCGCTGCCCTGCGCGGGGAGAGGGGCACGAGGCGCCCGGCAGCCGGGTCACGGATGCGGTGGCGTCCGCGGATACGCTCCGGAAGGAGTGATGCAGAGAACTGGGGGGGCGTTGGGGGAACACAGGATTTGCGGGGAGGGCTCCTTGCGTTGTTTTGTTTGTGAAGCTCCTTCAGTCATTGCAGTTGTCCCCCTTGAAAGGTTGGAGGTGAAGACAGAGAGCATAGGGTTGGATTTCTGTCGACCCTTCAGCCCGTTAAGGATGGCCCTCCTGATTTCCCGGGGAAGAATGTGAAGGTGGGAGAAGTACCTGATGCTGTGGGCAAAGGTGTCTGGAAGCAGATGCCACCGTAGGATGGGGAAGGGAGCGTTCAACGCTGGAAGTTGACAGAGGAGAGCCTTCTGTTGTTGCTCTTGGCCTGATAAGCCCCCTCTGTTGTCCTCAGTAGAGAGAACCAGGGAAGAAGCCCTTCTGGCTTCCCTCAGGGGCTGTAAAGGATAAATGGGAGAAAATGAGAGTTCCTGGGAGAAAGGGAGATGCACATTATGACATTGGAGAAGGAGAATTATACAGGTGAGATAGGAATTAAGTTAGTGTTGAGGATTATGATAGATCTCTTAGTCTGCAGAAAACAATGATGGGGAAACAATTTATGGTTTGGAAATGAAGGACTGCAAAAGAGGCTTAAATATTCCAGTGTCACTAGATGCTTAAAGTTTTTTTCTTTCTCTCTTTCTCTCGCTTTTGTTACTGCATTGGACCGGCAAGAATATAATTCTCATTTGAGCATAGAGAATGTTATTAAAATAGGACTGAGAAGATTATTTGGAAGGGTCTGACCACACTTGCTATTTTTTTCATATAATGTTACAGAATTTGTGGAGTCGAAAATCATCTTGATGATAAATGTTAGTAATATGAAAGTGGGAAAGCCAACAAGCTAACTTAAATCAATATGATCCTATTTTGAGTAAAATGTAACTTGCAAATTTAATGCATATAAGTAAAAAACAATGAATATAAAGTGTGAAACTTTTGGTACTAATTTTTTATCTCTATCAGTTCTTTAATATTTAGAATTATCTTTTCCTTTAGAATAGTTTTATTATTTTTGAAAAAAAAATGTACATGCAAAATTCAAACAATATAGAAATTTAAAAAGGAAATAAAGAATCCAATGTACAAGAAGAAGATAACCTTTTAACACTGTGTTAAACATCCTTCCATGTAGCTTTCTAAACATTGGGATTATATTTCTGTGAATCACTATTTAACTTTTACTACTAAACATCACACATGTATAATGAAGGCTTACCACTTAGGTTTGAGCAATGAAACTTTCACGTATAAATGCCCTTGGCCATTGGGTAGTCATGGTCTACTCTGTAGAGTCCTGTTGTTATCATTTAATGTAAACATTTTCTTGTTCTTTCTTGTAGATTGATCTCCTGAAATTTAACTTTCAAGATGAAGTTTTTATTGGCGATTGCCTTTTTTATTTTAATTTCCTTGTGGGTTGAAGAAGCTTATTCTAAAGAGAAGTCTTCAAAGAAAGGGAAGGGGAAAAAGAAGCAGTATCTATGCCCATCGTATGTTCTTCATGTCTTATATTCTTATATGGAGAAATGTTATTGCATTTTTTATCAAAGTAAGGTGGTTTACTAAAACACATATCAGCAAAACTTTTCATATCAGAATATGTACCCATTGGTTTCACAAGAGAGGTTTAGCATGTGATAGCTATTTCCTAGTGTTTAAGGTAAAGTTTTATAAAGTTTTGTTCATGTTCTGGGATTATATGATTTCTATACATCTTTTATAAAATTAGAAAAAAGCATTACTATTTCTTTCAACCCTAAATATGCAGCTATAATTAGATACTGGAATTCTGTGTTTTGAGCAAATACCAGTTCAAAAAGATGGTTTTAAAAAATATTCCTAAAAATGAATATTAATTTAAAAATTAGATAGCTAAAGTAGGATTTTAAGGTGTATTTAGTTTATATTCATACATGGAAGAAGAAAATTCACATGGTAGATCAGTTTTCTATTTCAGTACTTTTCTGCAAAGGACTTAGATTAGGAGATTAGGTTATTTCTCAAAAAAAAACCATGAAAACAAATCCAAATCACCCACTCCTCCTTTTGTGGATTGGATTCTTTTTTTTTTTTTTTTTAAATAGGAAGGGTTAATATTGCTGGTGAATAACAGCAAATAGTACCTAATGGTTAGAGCAATTGAACAGTATGTAAGCAAACGACTTACACCAATATAATGTGTTTTTAGGTAATAGTATATGTGGTGGTCTGAAATAAAAGTTAATTTGTTGTTATAGGTCAGTTTTGAATTAAGATTTTTTTAAATGCCATGTTGATCATGGGTAATTTCAGGATCAACATCATTTAAAGGTAGACCATTATAGTTTGTAGATACTTTGTAAGACATGTTAAGGTACATTTTAGGAAGTTTATTTTATAAAGAAAGGCTATTAAATTGTTTTTTGGAATGGGTATTTATATGAGTATGTGAGACTAAAAGTCTGGAGACAGTATCATGATCCACATCAAAGTCTAGAATTAAATAAATTTCTCTATTTAGAAGTATCTGCTGGTTTTCAGGTTTAATAGTCCTGCTGCTTATTTCAGTGCTGCACAGTCTGATGTCAGGACCAGATTTCTGGGTGTGTAATAGGATGGCCCTGAATTCTACTCATGTGTCCCTCCTTGGCCATTTGCCCAACTGGGTATGAGGTATCTGATGGAGCAGGTTCAGGAATAATTGCCATCTGTAACTATCACTGTTCTTCAATGTCAAGAGCTTTGGTGTCACAACCAGGAGATAAGCATTTTAGGGAACTGGACATTGGCAGGCCTTACTCCTCCAAAGTGAAAGGACACATTCTCATGTTTTAGATGTTCTTTATATTAACCATTTATTTGATGATTGTTGGCATATTGGTACAAACTGTTGCATATGTCTTAACAGTCATGGTCATCCCGTGTGTGGAATCAAGCCAACTTCAATCAGTCAGGTTTCTCTATATGTAGAAGTTCACAGGGCTCTTTTCCTCTTCCTTCTGCCTCCCCCATCAACTGTCATGAGTTAAGAGAGTTCTGAAGATGCCAACACCAAGCCTGAGAACTACCATGTATCTTACATGAGTTCTTTAGAGGACATTTTATCCCTTTTCAGAATTATGCTGTTAAATTGTCTTATATATAAAATGGCTATATATTTAAGTGTCTATACTTAAGACAGATTTTTAAAGTTAAATCTAGTAGGTTAATTAAGAGTGAAACCATAAAGGTTCTGTTCTGATGAATATGAATATCTTCAAGCAGAAGGCCCAACATACACTTGGTAAGCCCATATCACAGTATTTTAGACATGTTGGTAATTAATTGAAATTTTATCTTTGAAATTTTCTAACACAATTTTAAACTTTTTAGTATTTTATTTTTTTATAATTATGAGACTAGCTAAAGCATTATTAACAGTTGCCATGGTGATGCTGCCAAAAATCTGACTTATTAAAAAGTAAGTGTGCCTTGGAGAATAAGATTTACATATTTTTTGTTTGAGCATTTTATTAAGAATTTTGACTTATTATCACTGAATTCAATGAACTTCAGAAGACTTGAGTTTTCTCTGGCTATGTTTGGATCCATTATATTAAATTTCTTTGAACATCCAGATTAACAACCTCAGCTTTAATACTGTGTTGTGAAAGAATATGCAAATCATTTGTATCTAGAGGATGATCCAGTTAGCCCATCTTATTTTTTTTTTTAATTTTTTTTTTTTTAATGTTTATTTTTGAGACAGAGAGAGACAGAGCATGAATGGGGGAGGGGCAGAGAGAGAGGGGGACACAGAATCGGAAGCAGGCTCCAGGCTCTGAGCCATCAGCCCAGAGCCTGACGCGGGGCTTGAACTCACAAACCGTGAGATCGTGACCTGAGCCGAAGTCGGACGCTCAACCGATTGAGCCACCCAGGCGCCCCAGCCCATCTTATATAAGTTGAAAAGTATAAAACATTTTGACTAAGAGGAATATTTGAGATTATGAAAGTTAGGTTCCGATCACATCATAATACTCTTTAATATGGGGAAGTCTTAGTGATTTTTTATTTAATTTTTTTTTAGTAGAGTTGAGGCATTGGAGTTGTATAGACATAGGCAGTTAATGTATGAGTGTAGCAGACACAAGCACAAATTTTCTGTTTCATTGTTGTGATAATATCCTTCCCCCAACCAAGACTGTATATAAGAAGAAAAAGGTCTTAAAATGTAGAAGAAATAAAAGACTTGGGGTCCTTAACATTCTAGGGTTCAATTTTGATGTTGAGCTTGAATTATATCATAAGCTTTTCCTGGCTTTTTTACTATTTTTTTTTAATTCACATTTTTTTGAGATGCTGTAACATAAATTTATGCTGTTGTTTTTTGATGTGTAAGTGAAACAGCCATATGACATTGACAAGCTATCTGATAAATCTCCTTTCAAACATTTTAGAAATTTAATATATTTTAAAATATAAGAAATAAACTGTAAATGAGAAGATAATTTTGATTAAGTCCTTGGACACAGTGAGCTTTTTATTTTCCAGTTTGAATTTGACATTAACCTTCATTCCTTGGTCTTTCTTCTGGTTGTCTATACAGTCGGCCTGAGAGATTCTGTCCAAATCTATGGCTGTAACTACCATTTATTCACTGTATTCCTAAATCTCTGTGTCCATTTCAGACTTCTTTGAAGAATGCCATACCCATAACTCCAATATTTTATTTTGACCTCGGGCTCAACTCAACATGATAAAACCTGAGTTCAGAAATCCTCCCCACCACTCCTAATACCGTGTTCATTTTTCCAGCAAATGATACCACTACCTCTTTTGCTAACGGAAGTACTGGGGATCACCTTAGACATTCTCTTTCTACCTTAGCGTCTCAAATTGAGTAGTCTCCAAGACTTCTCAATTCAGAGTCTTTATCAGCTCTGGAATGTGTCCTTCATTTTCACTCCCCTGTGGACACACTACTTTAATTACTCTTCTCCACCTGTGTTGGTGAACTTTTTATTCGTCTCTCTGCTTCTTGTCTTCCTCCATCAATTCATATTTTACTGGAGTGTGTTTTCTGAATCTTCAGTCTACTCAAGTAGTTCCAATGCTTAGAGCCCCTTAAGCGCCTCCATAGCTTTCTATATAAGGTTCTCATTTCTTGGCTTCATACTCAAAGCTCTTGCTAAGCTGGCCTCTGACACGTCTAGCAATATCTTTACTTCTTCTTCTTCTTCTTTTTTTTTTGAATAGCCATTTGCCACCACTTTTATTTTTTTACACAGAGAGAGCACGTACATGTGGAAGAGGGTAGGGGGAGAGAGAGAGAGAGAGACAAAGGAAGAGAATCTCAAGCAGGCTCCACACACTGCACGAAGCCCCACACAGGGCTCTGTCCCACGACCCTGGGATCATGACTTGAGCTGAAATCAAGTGTTGGATGCTCAACCGACTAAGCCACCCAGGCATCTCCAGCAATATCTTGCTATCCCAGTCCCCCTCCCACCTCAACACATATGAGTCAGATCTCATACACACTTGCTTTCACACCTCTAGAAGTGTTCTTTCCTTTACCTGAAATGCCAATGCTTTTTCTTTGGTTAACTCCTGCCTCAGTGGTCTTGTCTAAATCCATGGCTGTAAATATCACTTATTCACTCTTGACTCTTCTTAGAAAACAAAATTCAACCAAGTAAATTTGAACATCTCATTGGTTTAGTAGCAGATCCTGAATCAGGCAGCATTCCATCTAGCAAGTACAGAGATGCTCTGAGGAGTTATACAACATGGAAGGTTTTTACAGGAAGGAGAGTGTGGCAAGAAGTTATTTAGCAAAAAAAGGATTATTTCAGGCAAGGCTACATTCCCTTAGAGGGAGGGGATCTTACTAGATGCATTATCTCATCTTTTGGGGAATGGAGAGGGCACATGTGACAGATTCCTCATTGATGCTGATCAGAACATTCCTGACTGACTAGTTAAAACTACATTTTTAGGGGACGTTGAAATGTAGTTGGGTTAGGTATTAGTGTAGTTGGGTTAGGTATTTGGTGACTTGGCTTAAGTGACACCATTTTGGGCCTGTGGTTTTCTTTTTAATACACCTAAGTCTGTATGTCTGGCCCAGACCTCTCTCTGAAGAGCATCATACCCATATAACCAAATTTTAATCTGACTGTTCCATCACGATCTCAAACCTTGGGAAACCTTCCCTAATCTGATCATTTGATCTAGATAATGACACTCTGTGCCTCCATAGTTCCCCAACTGCCTATCATGTTTATTATAATACTGTTTGGTAATCATCAGTTGTAATTGCCTGCTTTCCCCACTAGATTGTAAGCTCCTAGAGAGCAGTGTCTTATTGACTCAATCATCAGAGATCACAGAATATATACATACAATAAAAATTTGTTTAAAGAATGAATAAAAACCTAAAGATCTTTGGCTCTTATAAGTCATTATATCTGGGTTTTGTTAAGATACTTGAAAGGAACTTATATAAGTCCCTATGGACCATATTTAGAAATATAGTCTCAATATAGGGACAACTAGATGAGTTAACAACTGGGTGATTAGTGGAACATCTCCAACATGGATGATGTTTCCTTGTGAAATTTTGGCCTTATCAAGTTTAACATTTTTTTCAGTGACTAAAATAAGACTATACAGAGGAAACACCCAAACTGAGGATCATGTGATTTGGGAACATACAGTGAATATGAGACAGAATTAGATCCACTGTGATGTTGAAGGGTTAAAGTGATGGGCTGAATCTAAAAAAGATGGAAGTATAAATTGCACTTTTGTCCAGAAATCACCTGTGCAAGGATAGGATGGGGAAAATATGGTAGAAAACATTTGAAAGAAAAAATGAGATACTACGTTAATTATATATATATAATATATATATTATATATATATGTATATATATATATGCGCTACATGTATATAATATATATGATACAAACGAGTATATATCATTACTTAAAGAAATTAGTATTTCTATTTTACCAATTTTATGTTAAGTATATTAGGAGAATGATATTATTTGAAGCAAGATTTACAGAGATTTCTGCATTGTGCTAATCAATATTGCAGTAACAATTGAAATAATTAAAATCATGTCATACTAGGAAGAACTGAAGAAACTGAGGTATTTGAAAGTTGTTTTCAAATCATTGAAAAACTCTGATGTGGATGAGAAAGTAGATTTTGCTGCTTGGCACCAATAGTTAAAATAAGTAGTAACTGGAGGCACTCGGCATGAAGGGTAATTATTTGGCAGATATATTTTATAGAAAATTTGAACATTGGATAGGTGGTTAGACCAGATAGTGATATTTAAGGTCAATTTAATTTGTCATATTTTTAAGATTCTTTGATTTTATATATTGTATTTGATTACAGCCTTACTATTATCCAATAGAATGAGATAGAATCATTTGAAAATTTTGTTTCAGTGCAGATTTAAACAGATCTGCCTTTATTTTTGGTGCATTGTCTTGGAAAGCCCACCCATATAAAATAAATATATCTTGGTCTTGTGTTAATAATAAGGATTTAAAAACCTTCAGTGGTAGAATCTCTTCTTGGAATTTCATGAATGATCATACTTTTAAAGTATGTCTTTCAAGCCCAGAAAATATTTCTCCTTTCTGATCTAAACCAATAGGAAGAAATATGTCAAGCTACTGTTCTCAAATAATGATTGAGGGATGGCAGATTTAAGTGATCTAGTCATACCTGCCGTAATTTTTAAGAAGGTGGTGTATGTTTATATATTTGTATTTATATGTGCATTATATATGAAACCAGAACATATATACTATACTTTCAGAATTTTTGATTGAATAAACGAAAACAAAATAGAGTTATCTCAACAAAAAACATTACTTGTCACTTCTGTTTGTGCTATCAGCAGACGCAATGACACTTTTAAATACTGAATTTGGCCAGGCTGTAACCTTTTGGCACATGCTGCCATTTTTGCCATCACTGAGCCTAGGGAATCTTCTACCATTTGTTGAGGACTGTTTGGATTTCAAGTATATGATAGTTTACAGTAAGTGCACTAATATGTTTATAACTTAAATTTAAAATTTCCTTTCTCCCACTTTTGGCCCATACTTGTATCTGAAATATGGGGAGACTTAATAATGTACCCTTGATTGATACTAGATGAGGGCTGCTATTATTTATATTAGTGTGTAGTCATGTTAGCATAAATGAGTCCCATCTTTTTTCCTCCAAACTGTTGGTACTCTACTTTTAAAATCATGACAAAGGAATTTGGTTCTGTGTGTATAATGGAAAACGATGTGGCTTCTCTATATTAATTTGTTCACAAACTAAAAAAAACAAAAAAAAAAACAAAAAAAAACAAAAACAAAACAACTATATGTGTAAAAGCATTTGGTATGTTATGAGAATTTTTTTTGTCTCTTAGAGATTTGACCATTTAATGATAGCATTTGTATTTATCAGTTATATGTGGTAGAAGGGTAGATGTACTGAATAATCAAAGCTACTACATGTTGCCTAAGTATAATATTAGCTATTTTCTTCCTATTCTGATTTTCTTACCTACTATTGATTATAATAGAGTGGATTGATTTTAGTTTAGTTCTAGTTTCTTCCTGATGGAAACATTCAAGATAAATGTGTTGGCCAAAAGATGAAAAGCTGATTGCAAAAGGGTGTGGGTAATTTCTGTAATGAATGCAATTGAAAATTGTCTGTATTATTGTTACCATAACACATCTAGCTTGAATATGTCACTAATGTTTAGTTATGCATTTTTTTTTACTACCTGTTAAACAATCCCAGCTTACTGGCATGCTGTTGTTTTGCCATCAGGTGAATTAATGATCTTCCCTTTCCAAATAATTTCCTAGGTTTTGAAACTGGCATCCTCATTACTCTAGCTACTCAGGCATGAAACTTAAATGGAACCTGTCTTTCTTTCTCTTAGAATGATTTCCTCTATCTGTCATGTTCATTGCATCTCCACTTACCATCATTTTGAACTTTTTTCCTCAATAGTTTTCTAATTATTTGCCCTATTTTTTCTCTGGTCATTATTATTCGTCTTATATATTGTTTCCATTTTCATCTTGTTAATATTATGTTCAAGACCCACAATGTCTTCTTTTTGCCTGATGGATCCTAGTGCAAACTCTTTACTTTGATTTTCAAGGGCCTCTCTAATTTGCATCCCAAACTTTATGTGAAACTACCCTCTAGTTTTAGAAAGGTTGATCTGCCCTTGCTCCTAAACTACTCTTGCCATTGTTTATGCTTAGACATGTTTATGTTTAGAATGACAACACCTTGTTTAATCTCTGCAGGTCTCAGTCGTCCTTCATGATTCACCTCAAGTATTACCTTACCTTATGAAATTTTTAAAAATAATTAGAAGTTTCAGTTGAGAATAAGGTTAATATAAATTGATAGCATGTGCTGGCTATTTAATACTTAGTCTTGGACATTGATAGAAATACTATTTTTAGAAAGAAAAAAGTATTAATATCATGGTGGGTATAAATTCTGGTTGCCATCATTTGTGATGGTTAGAATTTCATGGGAATTTGTTAAGGAATCATGATCAGGATTTGCAGGAACATGAAAGTCTGTTGTTTGGTTGGTTGTACTGTGAGTTGTTTTCCTTGAAGAATAGAAGAGTAGTTACCTGCTATTTGAGGATTTATTACACAAGATGAACTAGACTTCTTTTGCATGATGTCGACTTATAGAACCGAGATCAAAGAGAAACATAGAGGAAGACAAGTTCAATTTTAAAGGATATGATAGAACTGTCCAAAGAGAAAATGGATTTCTTTGGGTAGTTCTTTGTTGCTAATAAAATGTGGCTTGGGTAGAGATACTACCCAAATCAAGCCTCACTGGGAAATTACAGAATTTAAAAGTTGTTCTCATCCCCAAGATTTCATGAGTCTATGACTAGAATGAATGTTAACTCCCTCTTCTTGAGTCTTTTTTGTTCATACTGCATGTTTTGATATTTGATTATATTTAATAATAATACTCTTTATATGGTATCTTTTATTTTCTTGTTGAACCATGTATAGTATTAACTCTAACAAATATATGCATACACACATACACACACACACACACACACACACACACACACACCCCTCATCTAATATGTATATATACATATATCTTAAGTGTTTACAATTTATGGTTAACACAATATGTTAACTGTAACCATATTTAACAAATGTATACACAGACACACTTTTATTTAGTATGCATAATGAGAATCTTATGTAAAGTATCTCAAAGTAGGCAGAATGTGAAAGTTTAATGTATATACATACATATACACACATATACTTAGTATATATGTGAAGGTGTGTGTGTGTGTGTGTGTGTATACACACACATGCATAGTATACACACACATACACAATTTTATATTCTGTCTACTTCAAAATTCTTTGCATAAGAGCCCCACTATGCCTGCCAAGTCAAATGGAATAAAATGGGTGACTGACTATACAGAAATAATATAAATCAATCTTTTGATGGGTCAGTGGCTGACTGGGACTGGGATTAAAGGTAACACCTTTAAAGTTCCCTTTGTATATCTGCTAAATCATGATGGTCAAGGCATTGTAATATGGGAGAAAGAACACTCCTGTATCTCAGTTAAAACTGTTGCTGATTGGTTTTATGACTTTGAATAAGTCACTAATTTGGGGGGTCTCTACTCATTTGTATAGGGAAAAGTTTGATTTCAGTAGTCTCCCAATTTCACTCATCCATCATTCATTTATGACAACTGTATCTTTTATGACTTAATCAAGTTTTATTTATCATTCTTTTGGTACCTTTATATTCAGGGTTAACTCCTTTTGTTTTTGTTCCTCTTTTGCTTTCAGATTAAAAACCAGCCAAACCTACCAACAGAAAAAGAATACACAAAATTCTGTTTCTTGACTAAGTTAATTACAAAGGGAGCTAAATTTCAGAGTTGACTTATTAAAATGTATGTATTTCATTGTATTCCAAAGTAGATTAATGTATGTAGGTGAATTGTTTGCGTTATTAGCGTACCAATTTTTATACATTAAGGAATTTGACTTACAGAAATGTGCCTTTTTTTTTTCTTTTGGAGATACAGTAATATGGTAAAGCACAGAGTATATTTGCAGAGATCTTCTCTATTCTCATTGTGTTACTACCTGAAAGAGACAGAACACTGCTGTGTTCCACAAAGCAGAGAACATTTTATAAAGGATTTCTTTTACCGTAGACATTTTATGGAAATTTACGCTTAGAATTCATGAGGCAAATTATTCAAATTTATGTACATACAAATAGCTCCTCTGAGACATGATGTAAATATGAAATAATATTTCTAGAGCTCTGATTGGAATAACAGCAAAACACTGATTAAATCACTAATAGAATATGTTGGTTAACTTGAAACATCTGACCTTTATTGGTCCTCTTTTAGGAGAACAATAGTATGGATTCATGACTGTTCAGGGAAGTTTACTACCATGATTCCTGGGAATAACCTCATAGAAAATACCAATATATTAATGAGTAGATGAGTAATGAGTGCCCTTTTGCATCAATATTTAGCTCTCCATTACACCATGGGCATGACTGACAAAATCATCCAAATTCTTACTACAACACTTTTCAATATCACCCAGAATTTTGTATTCATTTGACTATGATATTTTTGGCTTAATTCTTCAGATGTAGATGCTTTCAGTTATTCAGAATCTGTACTGATTTATTTTGTGTGGTGATCTAGTCTTGGCTGGGTCTTCACAATGTTTCCAATAATCCTTTTACTTGGCCCTTAGTGTCTCTGTTTTTCTCTCTCTCTAATAATTGTTTTATACTTGAGCCTACCCCTTTGAGTCTTAGCATACAGTCTTAGTTTATTTTAAAGAGAAACAAATAGAAGTAATTGGGTGGAAACTCTCCCAGTGCCTATCTTCACTCTAAAGCTACCTATACTATCCTTTCTTTTCTCCTTTCCATCTGATATAACAGGAAAAGGGACTTCCTTTTGTCCTATCTCCTCTACTCTCTTCTGAGACCTATCTCTATTGCCTTACCTCTGCTCTCCCAAGTTTTCAATTTGCTTTTCTTTCTTTGGCTTTTTTTTCCCCCCTAAGGGCTTACAAATATACTAAATTGTCTCTCAACTGAAAAAAAAAATATATGCAGTTTTTTTTTTTTTTTTTAAGTTTATTTATTTTGAGAGAGAGAGTGCAAGCTAGGGAGCGGCAGAGAGAGAGGTAGAGAGAGAATCCCAAACAGGCTCCATGCTATCAATGCAGAGCCCAACTTGGGGCTTGATCCCACAAACCATGAGATCATGACCTGGGCTGAAACCAAGAGTCAGATGCTTAACTGGCTGAGCCATCCAGGTGCCCCTACTATATAGTTTTTATTTTTGTTTTTGTTTTTTCCTTCCTAGTATAGTTTTTATATTCCTATTTCATTAACTTTGTTTTTTCCCTCTGTTCACTACCGTGTATCTTAAATTAATAGCCTACAATGGTCTATACTTTCTCTGGGCTATTCATTATTTCTTTCCTTTCCTTTCCTTGAATTTCTTGGAATTATGAAAGCCATACATTATTGTGGTAAGAAATGAAACAATGTGTACTACTTAATATTCTTAATGTTCACTCCTCTGTTAATATTAACTCCTGTTACCATTGTACTTTTTGGTAAAGATATTTTATTCTTTTTAAGCAAGTCTATTGACTTTTGAGTCCTTCTATGACTTGATAAGGACTAATGATTGTCTTCTACATCCTGACTCAGTCTCCTACCCTAAGCATCCATCTTTTGGCTACTAGCACTTGACTCACTCTTGGAACTTTTTTCCTGATTTAACTGATTAGCCACTTTCACTAGCTATTCCTTTTTAGTGTATCCTGAAATACTGGGTTTTACCAGGTGTTCATTCTTGGTCCTTTTAGCTTCTTACTCATCAGTTTTTTTCCTGAGTAATTTCTACCTGTATCTGTGGTTATCCACACAACTTTATCTCTAGGTGCGACTACTCCTTTGGGTTCCCCATAATTATTTTCAACTTCCTACTGGACCTCAGAGTTCATGTATCAAGCCGGCTCTATCATCTGCATTTCTCAACTTTGTACTCAGCCTTTCATGAAAAATGGCAGAAGCATCTTTCTTCCATGAGCTCTCTCCCTGATCATCTCATCAGTTACTTATCCTATTGATTCCTGTTTGGAAATGACTCTTATATCTGGTTGCTTCTCCCCATCCCTGCTATTATGGTCTTGGTCATTTTCTCATCATTTCATCTCGAATCTTTTATTGAAATTGCTTACCTAGTTGCCTGAACTCCAGGCTGCCTTCTCCACTTTAGTTCATACTGCACAGCAGTGGCTCTCCAACTGTTGGTCTTAGCACCCCTTTGCAATCTGAAACATTTTGAAGGCCACAAAGAGCTTTAGTTTGTGTGAGTTATATGTACTGATATTGTCTTATAAATTGAGACAAATTTTTAAAATATTAATTAAATCACTTAACTATACTTATTACATCTTAACATAAGCAACTTAATTTTTATGAAAAGTAACTATATTTTCAAAAACAAACAAAAATAGTGGGAGGAGTGGCTGTTGTTTTACATTGTTGCATATCTCTTTCCTGCTGGCTTAATGGAAGAGAGCCAGATTCTCATTTTGGCTTTGTGGTATATTGTTTTGATTGGAGTACGTAAAAAAAGTATGACTTCACACAGACATGTAATTAGAAAAGGGAAGATTATTTTAATAGCTTTTTCATAGCTGTGAATATTCTTTTTTAATGCCATGCCAAAAGTTAACAAGTGATAATTTCTTAAAAGTTAATTGCGGTGTTAATTCTGAAATCAGATCAGTGAACATTTTGTTCTCTGTTGTACGAAAATCTATTGGTTTCCCCCCCTTTTTTTTTACACTTTCTTAGTTTTATTACTGTTCACATTTTTTTAGCGTCTTAAATTGTTTTTGGAACAATTTGATTTCTGGTTTTTTTTTCTATTTTCATTGAGATGTAACTGGCCTATAACACTGTGTTAGTCCAAGGTGTACAACATAAAGATTCGACATATGTAAGTAAGGTGAAATGCTCACCACAGTAAGTTTAGTTAATATCCAGCACATAGTTATACAATTTTGTTTTTCTTGTGATGAGAATTTTTAAGATTTACTCTTTCAGCAACTTTCAAATATACAGCATAATATTGTTAACTATAGTTACAGTGAATGACTGTAACATAATTTTATAACATTCTCCATTGGCCATGAGGAAAATATTGGCTTGCTGGGTTTTGCAAATGTTGACACATTTCATTATACAATATCAAAACATCACATCTTTCTAATGTCACTTCCAATCTCACTGGAAAGTCTGTTAAGTATTGGAAAGTATTGAAGCTCGTGATGGTGAGTATTACCTTGTCTAAAATTCCAATTTTTGTGTGGAAATTTACAATTTATTATTGGAAGCAAATACTATGCTCTTTGCAGTTTTTCTCAAAGTTAACAAGCTCTCTTGATTCACTTTTGAAAAATTGTTTGCTAAGTAACTAAGACTAAATTACCATAGTTTTTCTGTGTTGTTCCATGAAAATGGTGTTCCATAAGAAGTGTCTGCTTTGGCTAGAACATCAGTGACCCAATTGCTTTTCTTTGGACCTGTTAGCATAGTTCGATGTTCTGTGTGGGTACTTCCCATTTTGTTCACACAGAATATTAAGACAATGTGGATTTAAATTTCATTTTTTTTTTTTTAATTTTTTTTTCAACGTTTATTTATTTTTGGGACAGAGAGAGACAGAGCATGAACGGGGGAGGGGCAGAGAGAGAGGGAGACACAGAATCGGAAACAGGCTTCAGGCTCCGAGCCATCAGCCCAGAGCCTGACGCGGGGCTTGAACTCCCGGACCGCGAGATCGTGACCTGGCTGAAGTCGGACGCCTAACCGACTGCGCCACCCAGGCGCCCCAGATTTCAAAATTCAATAAAATTAGCATTTTAGTGCTTCTTTAAGAATATTACTTAGGAACACTGTTTTTAAAACTATTTATTTATTTACTGCTAACATGCAAAAGTAAAGGACTGTTAATACGTATAAACTTGATTTGCTTTCTTGATTTACTTTCTTGATTTGCGCACCGCAGTTTATCCACCGTTGCTTTTGTGGCATCGGTGTAAATGTCAGTATAGTGAAACAAAGCAAATAATATTTTTAAAGTTATTATTTTTATGAAAGTAATTTTGACTCCATGGACCACCAGAAAAGGTCTTGGGTACCTTCAGGTATTTGTGGACTGCACCTTGAAAACTACTGTTTTATAGTGTCAGCAGATCAGTGATGCTCAGTGTATATCCCATCATTTATTTCTCTGACTATGGCTGACCCTTTCTCTTTTCACTTCTATTCCACACCTCTAGCATGCTCTTGGCATACTTAACTTGTCACTGACAGACGTCCCTTTGTGTGCTGTTGTGCATACTGTAACCACTGCCTTGACTTTGTCTTTGTCCTCTCCTTTTTTACCGGTTACCTGCCTCCTCCTCCTCCAGCCCCACCTCAAAAGCCACCTACCTACTCTACGAAAGCCCTATTCTATGTGCAATTAAATGATTGAAATTAATGCCAAATTTAAAGTGAAATTAGTTGAATTAATAAAGAGGAAGAAGAATTAGATTGAAATTCTGGAGAAGAATTGGGCTCTGCTCTGTTACTAACTCGTGGTGTGTTCTCAGATAAGTCACTTTTCATTTTAATAACACTGATCTGTAAAATGAAAGAATTAGCAATAAGATTTATGAATTTTTCACAGTTTGGGGAGAAAAGATTATTTGGGATTTTAACATGTGGAAACAATGTTGTCCTGAGTCTGAAGACCGTGGTTCTGTTCTAGAACAGATTAATACATTTGTGACCTTGAATAAGCAATTGTTTTGCCTCTCCAGTCCTCAATTTTCTTATCTGTAAATTGGAAATAATTATCTCTACCTATTTCACAGAGCTTCTCTGATAGTATAATTTGAAATTGCATATGAAAGTATTTTCTGAACTGTAAAAGTTCTACAAAGTGGATTACCTATATTTGTGTATTGTTGAAACCTTTTTAAAGGTTCAAAGGAATTTTACGTATTTCATATTATTCTTGGTCTCATTCTTCTATCATTACTTAAGCTAATTATTATAGGCAGGAAAACTAATCATGGAGAAAATATATGAGTAACTTTATTAGACATAGCTTTTTCATAGATTCAGAATGCTAAGATTTGGGTGAATACAACGTATGTGGCACACTCTCTCAACGTGAGGGCAGGTGCCATGTGCTTGACCTATGACCCTTTTTAATACAATGAATCTATATAGGAGGCAGCATCTTTCTCCCTTTACATGTGAAAAGTTTGTGCTGTGGAGCATGTTTATATAGCTTTCTTAAGGTCATAAATTTAGTAGTATTCTTGTTATCTAATCCACGTGGGTATTTTAGGACTTTTTTTTTCTTTTTTTGGTCATACAGCATCATAGTCCATTCCGTTTATTTGGAAGATAAGGAAGCTGAGGTCACAGGAGGAAATGGCTTTCTTAAGGCACACCACAGGCTAGGAGCTGGAAGTAAAACTTAGGTCTTCTGATTCTCAGTGCAATTTGTTTTATGAGCCTTCTTTCCAGTTTGTATTTATCTAGATGTTATTTCCACCAATGAGAACTCATTTTTCTTTACCTTGATTTCACTTATCCTTTGTATGTTTTTACCACTTTCAAGTAACACATTAGGTTTGCTTGTGGGATTTTACTGAGATTTAAAACTCATCGATGTTTTATCTAAATAACAGAATGTCAATTTCTGAGGACACAGTCTTACAATCTTCCTGTTCATTGATGTGGGTTCCACCATATAAAAAATAGTCATTCATTTGATTAATGGTGTTCAATTTGGATGTTGGTTACCAATAGAGTTTTGTAAATAGGAAGTCATTCTAAGCTACTATTGTCAGGAAACAGTATCTGTGCACTCTTTTTTTCATACTGCCTGTACTCATACAATAAGATCTACAAAGGCATAACTACAAAGGAAATGTGTAAAACACACAGTTCTCCTCGACTCTGCTTTCAGGGGATAAAAAGCAATAGTCCAGTTCTTGAGAGATACAAAAGGGAATTATCTTTTAGTGACTATAACAAATTTGGATGCGTGTATTTATCCCCTTTCATATAGAATATTAGAGAATTTTAGTTTTAACTTACCAAGAATTCCAGAATCACCTTTTAATTGCTTTATGCAATCTCTCTGTTTCTCTCTCTTTTCATGTGTGTGTGTGTGCGTGCATGTATGTATATACGTGTGTGTGTCTGTCCATGTGGGTGTACACATACATACACATAATTTAAACACAAAAGTTGTTGTTGTGTGTATTGTTTTACATGCTTTGAAGTCTAATATGCATATATAGAAATGCACTAATCATAAGTGTACCACTTAATTAGCTTTCACATTTAACCATGGAACCAGCACTCGGATCTAGAAAGAGAACGTTACTCAAACTTGGGAAGCCACTTCATTCTTCTTCCAATTACTCACTGCCTTTTTGAAGATTACCATACAGTATGTTAAATTTGCCTATTTTTCAGCTGCGTATAAATGGAATAATCCAGTAAATATCTTTAACGAGTGGCTTTTTTTTTTGTTTTATCTGTGAGATTCATCAACAGTGTTAAATGTCACAGTAGTTGTTACTGTCATTGCTGCATTGTATTCTGTCATATGAGTCACTACACTTTATTCTCCTGTGAAGGCATTTGGGTTGTTTCCAAATGCACAGACACACACACCAACAAAGACTTTTATTGAGAACATAAAAAAAAAATGCTTTTGAAAATCATTAAGGAAAAGGCAGGCAACCTAATTGAAAATGACCAAAAGACTATAGCCAAGAGGTCAATAAGCATGTTCATTGGTCATTAAGGAAATGCAGATGAAAATGACAATGGCATGCTATTACACATCCACTAGAATGGCTAAAAGTAAAAAAAAAAAAAAAAAGAAAGAAAGAAAAGAAAAGAAAAAAGAAAATACCAAGTGTTAGTGAGAATGTGAGCTACAACTCTCATGTACTGCTGATGAAAGTATGGACTGGCACAAGACTTGGTGACTCATTTAGCAGCATCCAAGACGTGAAATTCATATTCTCTATCACCCAGCTAATCTGTTCCTAGGTATATACTCAGTGGAAATGTGTACATATGTGTACCAAAAGATATGTACAAGAATGTTCATAGAAGCACCGTTTGTAATTAATTACCAAAAATATAATTCATTTTTTAAAGTTTAGATGTGTTTCTTTGATTCAAAATATTCAAAATTTTGGACTAATGCATTTGGCAATGCAGCAGGAATTAGAACTTTGATAGTACTAATATAGATTGGGTTATCTAGAATAAGAATTATGAAAAAAGGTAAAATAGACATTTGGAGCTACAGTTCAAAGTATCCCTAATAAAGATGGACTCCTGTAGGTAACTTCTGGAAATGTGCATCTTCTTGCTTATAAAAATTACGTAGGTATAGTCAATTCTGTCTTATCAATGGAAATGAAAAGAGTGGCCTTATAGGTAGCTTTAAAAAGAAGGCACAGGGGCGCCTGGGTGGCGCAGTCGGTTAGGCGTCCGACTTCAGCCAGGTCACGATCTCGCGGTCCGTGAGTTCGAGCCCCGCGTCGGGCTCTGGGCTGATGGCTCAGAGCCTGGAGCCTGTTTCCAATTCTGTGTCTCCCTCTCTCTCTGCCCCTCCCCCGTTCATGCTCTGTCTCTCTCTGTCCCAAAAATAAATAAACGTTGAAAAAAAATTAAAAAAAAAAAAAAAATAAAATAAAAAAATAAAAAGAAGGCACAGTCATTACAATTTTGAGTACATTATATGATTATATTCTGGGATTTCAAAATTCTTTTTTTTTTTTTTTTTTAAGATTATTTTGAGAGAGGTAGAAGGACAGGAGAGGGAGAGAGAGAATTGCACGCCGGCTCTGTCTGCCAGCGCGGAGCCCGATGCCAGGCTCAATCCCAGGTTATGAGATCATGAGCTGAGCCAAAATCAAGAGTCAAACACCTAAACAACTGAGCCACCCAGGTGCCCTGAGATTTCACAATTCTTAATGCAAATTTTCAACTTAGAGCAAACAATCTCTTTCTGACACTTAACTGATATACTGTCTACTTCTTTTATGTTTTAAAAATGAATCATTTAGTTTATTCAGTTACCCTTTATTGAGCATTTAATATGTACCAGGCCCTGATCTAGGTGCTTGGGCTATAGCTGTGACCAAAACAAAGTTCTTGCCCTCAGAAAGTTTGGTACTAGTGGGAGACAACATGGATATGTAGACATGAATTTTTAATATGGCAGGCGGTGAGGGGCACCTGGGTGGCTCAGTTGGTTGAGTGTCTGACTTCCGCTCAGGTCATGATCTCGCACTTCACGAGTTCAAGTCCCGCGTCAGACTCTGTGATGACAGCTCAGAGCCTGGAGTCTGCTTTGAATTCTGTGTCTCCCTGTCTCTCTCTGCCTCTCCTCCACTCATACTCTGTCTCTCTCAAAAACAAATAAACATTAAAAAAAAAATAATATGGCAGATGGTGATCACGGCTATGGGGAAAATTAGAGTAGGAAAATTAAGGGGTGGGGGTTCCTATTTTATACATGCTGGTCAAAAATATCTTTCTGATAAGGTAATATTTTAATAGGGAGCTGAAATAAAGATGAAGCCATGGAGATCTCTAAGGGAACAATGATTCAAGGAAAAGGACACCAAATATCAAAGTCCTGAAGCAGGCTTTATGTATTTAAATGATGGTATGGAGACCAAGAGCAGAGTGAATGATGGGAAGAGTCAGAAAACTTGTAGGTCATTGTAAGGGTGATTCCCATGTTTTGGGCCTGAGAACAGAAAGCATGAAGGTTTTTGTTTGTTTGTTTGTTTGTTTATTTGTTTTAATATACTGAGAGGTCTATTAAAGACTACATTAGGAGTAGATCAGAGGTGAGGGGAAATCAAGAATTTGGTTTTGGTTGTCTTAATTTTGAGGTTTTCATTAGACTTCAATGGAGAAATGTCCAATAAGCTGTTGAATATAGCATCAGAAATTCTGGGAAATGGTGTAGTCTGGAGGTATAAATTTGTGAGTTGTAAATTAATGAAATGAATGAGGTCACTTAGAAACTGAGTCATTTAGGAAGGTAAAAACATCTGAGAAATGACTGGGGATGAAGTTGAAGAAATGAGGAAGAACAGGCAAAGGAGAATGGAAAGGAGCAGCTAGTGAAGTAAGATTGGAATTAAGGTCATGTCTTTTTACTTAGAACTCAAGCCAAGAAAATCTTTTAAGGGAGGTGGTAATGATCAACAATGTCAAGTATTGTGGTTAGATCAAGAAGGTGAACACTGAGAATTGGTCATTGCATTTGACAACATCATTGACCTTGATAAGACTTGTTTCTATAGATGGTTACAAAATCTTGCTACATTGGACTTAAAGGACATTAAGGGAAGAAATGGGGGCTGCAAGTATTAAAATTCTTCTGAGGAATTTTGATGTAAAAAAGCACATTAGTAATGAGCTGTGGTCAGAGGGGATGCAGGGTCAAGAGAAAGGTTTTTACAGATGGGGGATAACAAAGCATATTTGTAAGGTGGTGGAAAGGTTCTGGTAGAGAACGTTTATGATGCAGGAGAGAGGGGGCAGTTGCTGGAGTGATTTCACAATGGCAGAAACACAGAGAAGTGGAAAATGTAACCTTCAGTAGCTTTTTTATCTCTTTTTCCAGCTTTTGTATGAGGTTCACAATGATAGATAGAGGAAAATTAGATAAGCAGTTGTTTTGGTTAAAAAATCATATTACATTGGAAAATATAAAAGGGACTTAATCTGGTATCAACATATTGCACCTGATAACCTTGCCACTTATTCTGCACTAGGACACAGATACCAAAATAAAATCTTTGGATAGATAGCAGAACATCAACTGTATTTCTGTTAAGTCTCCTTTGTATTGCCCTACAGGATCTGTCCAACCTGTGCAGGTTTTAATTGACTGATACCCCTGTGCCATGCAGTAGATAACTGCTTATGGTTCATTGTTCTCTCTCTATGGGTTGCAGAAGATTAGCGTACAGAGCTTTAGATTGTTTTCTTTCCATATATGTACTTGCTTGTTTGCCTTTGAACTTCCATTTCTAAGCCATAGTGCACAAATTACCTTTCAATAGTGTGTGAAATTTTAGAGAAAAACCCACCTGAACAGGAATATTTTTGAGATAAATGTTTTTATTTTTTTTTAATTCTTCCTTTAGAAATGACCAGTTGTTGATTCAACTATTAATTAGGGCAAAGAACTTTTATTTAATTAGAAAGCCAAGTTATAAAAATTCTAGTTGATAATGTTCGTAATTCTTAAATCTTAGCTCATGTGAAAATTCTTAAATTTCTACTTCAAAAAGTCTGCCTATCTGTATTAATTCACCTTCTTTATTGGAAAGTCTTTTATCCTTATGTTATATCCTGCCAGAATCCAAAATATAGAAATGATAATTGATTATTTGATATTAAGGAACATTTTAAGTACTTCTATTTAATGTTAAGTAAATATTAATATTTACTTCATTAATTGTATAAATAATCTATAATTACCTACATTTTCTGTTAGAAAGGACCACTAAGAGCAGTTAAAAGTTAGCTTAGTATATCAGGAAGTTGGAATAGCATTCTTTCTGACTCAGTTTTTGGCTGAGGCTCCAAAGGCCAAGAACAAAACAATAGGTGCCACGAACCCCCACATACCAAAGTTAGGAAAGAGACCTCTTATGCAGTCATGCAAAAAAGGTGCTGAAAACTGGCTTTGTGACCTTTACTCAGCATCTACCTCAATGGCCTTAAAGGGTTAAGATTGAAGAGAGCATATAGAAATACTTTGGAGGAAATTCTTTGGAGCCCACTGACATTTTCCATACTCCCTGCCATAGAATTGGGAGGAAAATGTTTTTCCTTATTCTCAATGCTACTGAGAGGCGGAACCATGTCTGTCCCCTGTAGTTTGGGGGATTCATAGTAGACTGGTATCTGACTCACACTGGAGAAGTCATCAGTGATGGCTGCAGGTATTGGCTAGAGGCTGTAGAACAGAGAGAAGAGGGCTACCATGACATGGAGATTTGCTTTCTGTGTGTCAGGAAGAAGAATACTTGGGCATTCACTATGACTCCGATGTTGGTCACATGAGAGAGAATAGGAGTAGACAGTGACAGGGTGAGAGCAAAGTAAGTAAGAAAGTGCCGGTTTGATGTTTAAAACAAAGGAAATATGGGGAGCCTGGGTGGCTCAGTTGGTTAAGTGTCTGACTCTTGATTTCAGCTCAGGTAATGATCTCATGGTTTGTGAGTTCAAGCCCCACATCAGGCTCTGCACTGGCAGTGTGGAGCCTGCTTGGGATTCTCTCTTTCTCTCTGCCCCACCTCTGCGTGCTTGCTCGCGCGCTCTCTCTCTCTCAAAATAAATAAGTAAACTAAAAAATAATAATAACAAAACAAAGAAAGGAAATTCGCCCAAAAGGGGCTGGGAAGATGATGGAACCCCAGTAGTGTGCCTGTGAGGTGTGGACTGCAGAATACCTGGGGTGAAGATTGCAATCCTGAGTTGCCAGCTGAAAAAAAGCCATAGCCATTTCATGGTGATTGAACTTTGAGGTTCTCGGAGAGAGGATTTTGAGAAACCCACAAAAATGCTGTAAACTAACAAGGCAGGAAGACAGAACAAAACCTAGTCATGCCTGCAGCCCCTTTCTGAGGGAGACTCGAGGAGGAGAGGGAGGTGTTGTCATTTCTGAATCAAGCTCTGAATTTTTATCATTACCAGGGACTGGGCATCTGAAATATAAAAGTGACAATTTTAGTGGGACTGAAAGTGCCAGTGGAGACTTTTTATTATCAGAGAATGACTGAAAATATTATGAGACCTGTTGGAGATTTCCTTCAAGTGCAGTGGAATGCTGGCTCACATCCAGGTTTGGATGGATGTTGGGGAGAAAACAGAATTTTATTTTTTAATTTTTTTTATAATTGAGTCCTCCAGATTCTAGCTCATTCAATAAAGAGTCACATTCGTTTCCAAACAGTGGTTGATAAGGACAAAAAAAAAGGCTTATCTTTCATTATCCGGATGCTAGCACATACTGCAAGGAAGTAGTTCATCTCACCTAATGACGCTCATACTTGTTGCCTTTGTATCTTGTCATGGGATTTTTGTTGGGGACACTTATCATTGTTCAGACGTGTGCCTGTGGATATTTTAATGAAGATATAATTCAAAAGAGATGGTTTTCTTGTCTCTATATCACAAGTAATCTTACACCTTAGAAATGCTGCAAAGAGAAGTTGCAAAGAGCAGTTACAGCAGAAACAGAATCAACCGTGGTGGCTTTTCAGCAAGCAGTTCACTCAGCTCATTGGTTTTGCGGACAGTAGCAAAAGCCCCTTTCTCCAAAGGCTCTGCAGTGTCTCTTGGAGCTCTGTGCTCTAAAGGGTGTTGAGGCTTAAGATTTTATTTCAATTCCTGATTTCTGCTCTGACTTCTCTTGACTTAATGTCCTGTTTTTAAATTTTGGTTTGTGGTAGTAAGAAAGCTACTTCCTTTCACTAGCCCAGTACCATAATTTTCTAGAGAGCAGTAAAATTAGAATATCGTTTTGGAAAATAAGATGCCTGAATTTACAGTATGCATAAATGCAAGAAATCAGAATATTCTACATATTCGCTTAAACCAAACCATAATACTGATAAATTTCACTTGCTTTGGACTCCATTTTTTTTTTTTTTTTTCTGACTGGGTTGTCTTATTTTGTAACAGATTCCTTTTGCTTTGCTTATAATACAAAATAGGTTAATGTGAATTGATACATAACACGATGTATAACATACTATTCTAAGCTCTTTACTTAAATTGTCTAATATTGAAAACAGGTCTTTTACGAAGAAAGGATTTTCTAGAATAATTAGGCTCTCTGCCTCAGTTAGCTCATCTGTGAACAGGGATAATAATCTTGGGAAATCACTTCACTCAACATCATATCTGTGAGATTTCACCCATGTTGTTGGTATAGCGATAGCTCTTTCTTCCTCATTGCTGTGTTGTATTTAATTGTCTTGAATATACTGCAGTATATTTGTCCACTTTATGTCAAATGGAAAACAAATCCATACTTAGGCAAGATTTAATTGGAAAGGATTGTTGCAATAGAGGGATACTCTGACTTTAAGACCGATAAGCATCTGAAAGGTCAGGCAGAAGGACCTTCTCTTTTATAGGAGTGAATGTGGCCAGAAGGAGCCAGTTGTTGAAGACTGCAGTGAGCAGGTGGCAAAATTGGACAGTTTTTCTTTGCTGTGAGCCAGTTCTTGGAGGAGTCCATTAAGGAGGTTTTGTTCTGCTTTCCAAGTGATTGCTTTTAATCTTAGGGGCTAGAGAAAACTGAGGAACTCGTGGGAGGAGAGAAGCCTAAGCCACATTTGGTCAGGTGAAGTTGCCAGGTCTCCGATTCAGATTGGTCAGTGGTGACAAACAGTTCAGGTACTCATTTAGTAGACAAAAAAGGGGAGTTTAGAGAGTTTCTGGTCTTGTCATAGGTAAACAAGGGGTTAACCGTGAGTCTTACTTAGGTCACCTGGGGACAAACTCTTTGAGGTAAAGTGCTTCTCAGAATGCTGGGAATGATGGAGGTATTTCTTAACATCTCAGTGTTACAGGAGTTCAGGTAAAGTTCGAATATTACTATCACTACTATTGATGAATATTCATAATGCTTCCAGTTTAGGGTCATTATTATTTGGGTTCATTAAAAGTGTTATGGACATTTTTATACATGCATTTGGGTAGACATAAGCATACACCTAAGAATGCAATTTCTGTATCATAGGGTATATGAATATTGAACTTTAGGAGATATGGAGAGTTTTCCAGTTATTCTCCATCATTAATGTATGAGGGTTCCAGCCACTCCACATTCATGTCCAGAGTTGATATTATTAGCAATCTCTTGAATTTTAGCCATCTTGTGTAGGTATAATGATACCACAGTGTAATTTTAATTTGTATTTCCCTGATGATTAATCTCATTGAGCACCTTTTCATATATTGGACTTCTAGCTATCTCTTTTGCAAAGTGTTGTTTCAAGTGTTTTTCCACTTAAAAAATTTGTTTTCTTTTTCTTATTGGTATGTAGTTCTTCATGCATTCTAGATAGGATTCTTTGTCACACACGTGTACTACAGATCTCTTTTCCAATCTTTGTTAAGCATTTTCACTTTCTCAATGGTGTCTTTTGATGAACTGAAGTACTTATTTTGAATAAGCTCTGATTTATTAGTTATTGTTAATGCTTTTATGGTTTTTTAAGTCTTTAGTCCAAGGTCATGAAGATAATCTATTTTTTTTTTTTCTGAGAGCTTTATTGTTTTATGTTTCACATTTAACTGTGTAATCCACTTCAGTTTAACTCTTGTATATGATGTAGGGTAGGGTCAAGACTCATTTTTAAAATAGGCATATCCAGTTAATAAACACATTTATTTACTTATTTACTTTTAATATTTTTAAAGTTTATTTATTTATTTTGAGAGGCAGAGAGAATATGTGAGCAGGGAGGGGCAGAGAAAGAAAGGGCGAGGGAGTGAGAGAATCCCAAGCAGGCTCCATGTTGCCAATGCAGAGCCCAATGCAGGGCTCAATTTCACAAACTGTGAGATCATGACCTGAGCTGAGATAAGAGTTGGATGCTTAACCGACTAAGCTACCCAGGTACCCCAGTGCAGCACACTGATTGAAGAGGCCATCCTTTCCCTGATTTCCAAATAATAGCTGTGCAAAGAGTTCAATAATAAGCTATTTGACTCAGTTTTTTAAAAAAGCAGACTAATTTTTTGACTTTTTTTCCTACATCAAATTGAGCAGTAACTCATGCAAAACTTAATTTATGTATACACACAGTATAGAGTTTTTTTTTTTGGAGGTTGTCACTAGAAATTGAATTTTTTTTTCCATTTTATTGTGGTAATAACACTTACTATAACCATGTAACCTCCTTAACAGATTTTCATGTACGATACAATATTATTAGGTATAGGCACAATATTGTACAGCAGATCTCTAGAACTCATTCATCTTGCATAACTGAAATTTTACCTCTTTTTTTTTTTTTTATGTTTATTTGTTTTTGAGAGAGAGACAGAGTGTGAGCCAGGGAGGGGTAGAGAGAGACACACACAGAATCCGAAGTAGGCTCCAGGCTCTGAGCTGTCAGCACAGAGCCTGACGCGGGGCCCAAACCCACAAACCGTGAGATCATGACCTGAGCTGACTGAGCCACCCAGGCACCCCAGAAATTTTACCTCTTGATTAGCCACTCCTCATTTCTTCTCACTCTAGCGAACCGTCATTTTCTTCTTTGCTTCTCTGAGTTTGACTACCTTAGAGACCTTACAGAAGTGGAATCAGGCAGTACTTATGTTTTTGACTGGCTCATTTCACTTAGCATAATGTCCTCAGTGTTCACCCTTGCTGCATGTTGCAGGATTTTCTTTTTTAAGGCTTGATAGTCCTTGATTGTATGTATATACCACATTTTTCAATGTGCTCATCTGTCAGTGGGCATTCAGGTTACTTCTATATTGTGGCACTGTGACTGCAGTGAGAGCTGGGTTTCCAGCCCACTCACAGCAAAGTGGGGGGCAGAGCTGTGGTGAGTGCCACTTGATCAAACAGCTGCTTTGTTCTCTCTATTCCCCGGGGGACTACCACGTGTGTGCTGGATCCCATCATTGCCCCAGATGGTAAGATAGGAGTTGGTTCCTAAGGTAGACTCAGAAAAGCTGGTATATTGGATGTGAGGTCTCTTTCCCTCCTCAGGAAGAAGCAGGAGCTAAGGACATCTCTGGATGGCATTGCACTGTGCTGTATTGTGCTAAGGTGGAGATTACGGCGAGAGGGTGTCTCCACTTTTCCTGCTACTTTCATTACACATGCTTGGGTGTAGAAGCCTCTCAACTAGCTTTTGGATTTCTGACAAAAAGAATTGATTTGTGTTTTGCTGTTCATTTGGTATGTTCAAGAGGGAAAGGAGGGTCCAGAGCTTCCTGTCCCTTGCTGAAGTCTCTCCTAGTCAAAAGTTTTCAATGGGTATTCTCCCTATCCTACCTTACCGCTCACTACTCTGCCCACTCCAGTCAGGCTTCTGTCTCTCTCAGCTGAAAAACGGCTCTCCCTTTTGCTAAATGCCATGGGGATATTTTCTGTCCTCACCTTAACCTCTCAGCGGTATTTGGTCCCGTTATCCAACCCTTCCATAAAATTTACCCTTTCTCCTTAATTTCTGTTGTCACCACACACTTCTTGGATTTCTTCCTTCTTCTTGGGTAGTTGATTCTTTGTCTTAATTATTGGCTTATCTTCCTCCATCTGCTCATTAAATGGTGGAGTTCCTCAGGTTTTAATTCCATGTTCTTCTCTTCTAACAAGTGATTCATCTGACCATTAGAATCATCTGAGGAGCTTTTAAAATCCTGATGCTTGGACTTCACCCCAAACTAATTAAATCTGGGGTGAGACTAGGCATCAGTAGTTTGCAGAGTTTCTCAGGTGAATTCCGTGCACAACAAAGCTGAGAATCACTAGACAAATCCATGTGGATCTACAGTATTGAAGTTTATTTATTTTCAGAGAGAGAGAGACAGAGAGAGTGAGAGAGAGAGAGAGACCGAGCATGTGCATGTGTATTGGAGTGGGGGAGGGACAGAGAGAGAGGGAGTGAGAATCCCAAGCAGGTTCCATGCTGTCAGTAAGAGCCAAATGCAGGGCTCTCGATCCCAGGAACTGTGAGATCATGGGAACTGAAATCAAAAGTCGGGCAGTAACCACCTGAGCCACCCCAGTGTCCCAAGAACCCACAATTTTAAATACTACTTTTGCATCAGAATAACCAACATTTGTGTTTCATTCTTAAGTGCATAGCCAGCATATGGCACCATGCATGGCATATAGCAAATGCTCAAAAACTTTGTTAAATGCATTCAGTAATGACTAAAATTCATGCAAGGAGAAATTTAGCATGCAGACAGTTGAATGATGGTTAAGTTTTCATTGCTCTTTGAGGAGTTTTATTATTTAGTTGATGGTGTGGGTTGAGTTATCTCTAAGACAGGCTGTGAGATGAAGATTTACATGCAGAAAGAGATTGCTTTTGGAACACTTCTAGGGAATGAGGAAGCGGGTTCAAGCACAGGAATAATGCCTTTGCAATTGAGGCATCAGGATGCTCCAGGGAGCTCTGAAGCCTGGATGGCTTGCAGAGATGTCTATCAGTAGGAAGGGACCTTGAATGCTTTTGTGTCCCCGTATCAAAGTCTTTGAGTGTGGGTTGCCTCCAGGGCAAGGCTGAAGGAAGGCTATTCTGGAAGTGACCTGGCTCAGAGCCTTAGGCAGCCAGCATTCCTGGCAGCAGCCTCAATTCTGAAGGGGTGATCTGGGGGATGGGGCACCACAGCATCCGCTGCAAGTGGAACCAGATTATCAACTGAATGGGATCTTACAGACACCTGATTTTGACCTTTGATTTAAAGGTGAGTATACTGAAGCTCAGAGAGGGATTTGCCCAATATTATGTAGTAATCTTCCAGTCTGTCTGCGTCTAGAATGCTAGTCTCTTGGCTTTTTGACAAGTGTCTCTTCAATTATAACCACACGTAACTTGATCATGTGTGCGTGAGTGCTGGACTTATCTTCTCACCATTTCTGTGAGGCCAGAAGGGAAACATTTTATATTTATGTTCTGTATGGAGAACTGAGAAAAGGTAAGCACCGTAGCAGTTGCAGTTGGTGTTGGAGTCAGAGGTATTACTCGGGATTTGTATCTGCTGTAATACCCTGTGGGTGGAAGGTAATTGCACGGTGAATGTTTTGAGGCATAAGTTTGACTCCTTATGTCATGAGGTTTGTATCAAATTAGTAAACCAATAAGAAGTAGTGAGAATAATTAATGTTTTACACTGTCTGAGAAACATAACATGTAAATAGATCTTTGTAGTGTTCATAGGATGAGTAATCTCATGTGGTATGAAGTTAAAAAAGACCATAGAGATTGGGAGATTGCTGGTATCCCAAAACCAGAATCTCTACACATAGATGTTTCTACTTTGTGAAAAATGTTTTTCTTTGGGCCATGGGTGATGTAATTCCATGATTGTAGGTAGACAAGATTTGAAAATGTTTCCACAAGATCCAACAGTTCCTTAAGCCCAATTGAGGGATAAATAAAATGAATGCTGTGAAGCACTGTTCTTAATTATGATTCTTGGCCTATAATAACACAGTAGACTTTGCCACACACATACACATATGCCCATAAACACATTCTTCTCAAATAAATATAAACTAATTAAACTCAACTAATCCTGTAAAAGGTATCACTCACTATATTCATAAACCTTCTGTTCACAGTTTAATCTGTGAAAACTGAATGGAAAATAAATATAGAAGCTGTCAAGAGAGGTAATAATAAGTTATACTGTAATTAGGAAAATGCAAAATAAATAAAAATATAATAACCCTGGATTCGTACACAACTATTGACTTAATTTATTACCTGAATATATAAAGTGTTGCTCTGTCTTTGTATGTCTATCTATCTGATTATCTAGAGGAGACTCACAGAGGGATTTGCCCAATATTATGTGGTAATCTTCCAGTCTGTCTGGGTCTAAAATGCTAGTCTCTTGGCTCTTGGACAAGTCCTCTGTGCTCTGCCTATTAATCTCCCTCTCACTCGCAGTCCCTATCACCCACTGATCTTTTTACTGTTCCATAGTTTTGCCTTTTTCCACAATGTCACAAGTTTAAAATCATCATACAGTGCCTTTTCGTATCGTCTTTCATTTAGTAATATGCGTTTCTGGTTCCTCCATATCTTTCCATGGTTTGATAGAGCAAATAATTTAATGCTAAATAATATTCCATTATCTGGATGTACCACAACTTATTTATCCACTCGTATACTAAGGGACATCTTGGTTGCTTCCAAGTTTGGCGATTATGAATAAAGCTGTTATAAACATTTGTGTGCATGGTTTTATTTGTGTGTGTGTGTGCCTGTGCGTGTGTGCCTGTGTGTGTGTGTGTGTGTGTGTGTGTGTGTGTGTGTGTGTGTAGACATTAAGTTTTTATATCCTTTGGGTAAATACCAAGCAGTGAGATTGCTGGATTGTGTAGTAAGAGTAAGTTTAATTTTTGAAGAAACTGCCACACTCATTGTCTTTCTAAGTGGCTGCACCATTTTGCATTCCCACCAGAAAGGTATCAGAGTTCCTACTGTTCCTATTTGTCCATATCTTCATTTGCATTTGGCGCTGTCTGTGTTGGAGACTTTGGCCATTCTAATAGGTATAGATGGTATTTGATTATTTCAATTTGCATTTGCCTGATGATGTATGATGTGGAACCTCTTTCCATATGCTTATTTGCCATCTGTCGATCTTTGGTGCGGTATCTGTTAAGGTCCTTGGCCTTCTGCTCTTCCCCGCCCCCCCCCCAATAAACTTTTTATTTTAGAACAGCTTTAGATTTATAGAAAATTTGCCAAAGTTTCTCCTATTATTAACATTTTACGTTAGTATAATACATTTTTTTTATAATTAAAGAACCAATACTGATACACTATTATTAACTAAAGTCCATGCTTTATTCAGGCTTCCTTGGTTTTTACCCAATGTTCTTTTTCTGTTCCAGGATCCCATTCAGCATAGTACATGTAGTCTTTATGTGTCCTTAGGCTCCTGTTGGCTGTGACAGATTCTAAGACCTTCCTTTTTTTACATGACCATGATGGTTTTGAGGAGTCCTAGTCAAGTATTTTATAAAATGTCACTTTGATATTTTTCTCATGATTGGATTGGAGTTACGTGTTTTGGTGGGGGAAGACCACAGGATTCATTGCCATTCTCATCACATTTTATTAAGGGTACATAAAGTTGACATGACTTTTCACTGTAGAGGTTAACCTTGATCCTCTGGTTGAGATAGTATTTGTCAGGTTTCTCTGCTGTAAAGTAACTCTTTTCCCCCTTCCTATATGTACTCTTTGGAAGGAAGTCATTATGCACAGCTCACACTGAGAAATGCAGAGCTCTCTTCTACCCTGAAAATAAAGGGTCTATTTGGAATTCCAGTTATTTGGAATTCTGCATGGGAGAATTGTCTGTTCTCTTCCATTTGTTTATTTGTTTAATCATTTGTGCATGTCTTTATGGACTCACAGATTTTTATTTTATACTTTGGGATATAATCCAATATGACTCTATTTTATTGCTCAAATCATTCAAATTTGGCTCTTGGGAGACCTTTCTGTTGGCTTTGTGTCTCTTTGATACACTCTTATCTTCTTTTTTTTTTTTTTTTTTTTTTGAGCTTACTTGCAGTCACTACATGATATCTAATTTGTTTTTTAATCTTCTCTTTTCCTCCCATTTTAGATGAGAATACCAACATCTGTTTCCACAAAAGAGGGTTTCTACCACCTGAGGTGTTCAGGTCCACAATCCCTCAGCATTGTAAACTTTGCATTTTTTCAGGGAAGAACATAGCTTTTACCAGATTCTCAGTGTTGTCCATAACCTAAAAAAGAGGGAATCGCTGCCGTAAAGAGGAGAAATAATACAACCTACACATTTTACATACCTTCCTCTTTGCTTACTGCTTTGTGCTTGCTTGCCTCAGTTCATGTGAGGCTCAAAGCTTTGTGGCTCCCACACCCAGATTACTCATGCTGGCATGTGCCATACTACTTCAAAGTCTGAAAGGAATTTTGACCATTGTTGTTGCATTTATAACTCTATAAAAACAAAATCATCCGTTTGGACTCCCTCCTGGTTGGAGGGAGGATATTCAGATAATATGCTCAAACACACCAGTTTTGAAATGGAGCTGTGCAGTATGGTCACTAAAGGGTCATGTAAAAATAAGAATGCTCTTCAGTTAATGGAAAACTGAGTTTCCCCTTTGGAAAGAAGTTTCTGGATTTTTCCCTTGGTGCTGGAAAACATTACATCATCCAGCTATACAGCCCGATGCATTCCTTGCATAACTTCACATATTAGTAATGACATCGGTTCAAGTTTAGGCAAGTGAACAAAAGAAGACTGGTTGTAAAAAGGCTTTTGATATAAAACATTATTTTCTCTAGTCATTTGATCACTTTGCCTGAGTAAAGTAAGTTATTTTCTTAAATTAGTATCGTATTTCTATGCAATAAATCCTCTTTTGTAGTAATAACAGAATTGTTGATAGATTTCTTGAAATAAAACAAAATGGCATAGTCAAATAGATAAAATATTGTACTGAGATTCAGAATATAAAGACTAACAATGAAACGTGAATTAAGTATGTGCCCTAATTAAATGCATTTAACTCTTCTTATTCTTGCTTATTTTGTGTACATACTAGTCACTATACCAAATTTTAAAATTATGTAAAGTGTAGGCATAATTTGAAAATATGCAAATTATTTCAACTCTTTGGCAGAAAGTGGTATAGCTTCTAGACTCTTAAAATATATTTTAATGTGTAGAGATGACTTTAATGTTATTTAGTATTGATTGAGCTAAACAAGTGTTTTCTACTGTTTTTAGGTAGGAAAACCCCTGAATGCATGCATGTGAATATAAACTACATGGGATTTCACTTAAGTTTTAAAACATCTTTGAATTTCTATTATAAATAAAGGTGAACTACTGAACTATTGAATAAATATTCATATCAAATTAACTACAGCAGAGTCTTGAAAATATATATTGATACAAATAAGAATGAAAGAAAAGAGCTGTAATATATTTGATATATTCCTTCTTATAATTTCAAGAGATTTTTGTTAGCGACATTGATTTTTTATTGTTAATAAATAAGAATTTTTCTTGTTTTTGTTGTTTCTTTTTAGCTGTGGAAAGAAAAACATTTAGAGATGGCTGGAGGGAAGAATGGTGCTGATAAGTTATGGAAAGAGCAAATTCAGATTTTTCAGGACTAATGATTTTAAAAATTAGTAAGACTAATGAGTATAACCTGATATATATATATATATATATATATATATATATATATACACATACATATATGCATACGTATATGTATGTATATATATATATATATATATATATATATATATATATATATATATATATATATATATCAGGATTTTCTCTTTCTCTCCACTGAAAAAGAGCTCTCTGGGTGGTTAAGAATCTCTCCTATTTCATCAAAGGAGCATTTGTGATTATTAAATGAAAGAATGTAGTGGACCTGACAGTTGATTCCTCAATGTCTATTTCATTCCAGACTACTGATCTGAGCCAATAGTGATTGTTTCTTTCTCCTTGCCAGTGATTGGTTCAGCAGTGGCCAATGCTGGGAAGCTTCTGAGGAACACAAAAACATAAAACCACAGAACCACAAAAACTAACCTTCATCCTAAGAGGACATCTCAGGAGGAAATGCTCTTCATCTGCAAGTGATGTGTGTACTACTACTGCGACTCCTGCTGCCGCCTGCTACTCCTATAGCGCATGCAGGCATCTTGAGGCCGAGGTCAATTTAGAAGCACTGGCGGATGGGAAGTGCTTGAGACAGTGTGTATTTCATACTATGCAAGCACTATAGGGAATTACAAAAATATGGAAGCCATGATTCCCTCCAGAGTCGTACTGTCTACATTCAGTCCAGTTAGTAATACACACACACATGCGCGCGCGCGCACGAAAAAAAAGCTACAAAATGATTGCCAAACAGTATATCTATGTTTGTGTTCATTAGAGTAAGCTGGGATGATTAAGGCAAGATTTTAGATAGGCAACCTTAAAGGACAGGCAGGATTTAGATGAGGACAATGAGAAGAGGAAGTTACAGTACTCTAGAAAGGAGGATTTATTCTGAACCAGTGAAGGGGGGAAGGATAAAATTTGGTAATGAATTACAAGGGCTAGGAAGTGAGTTTGACACAAGCTTACAGCTGAATGGGGGAAAAGACTTTTCCCTCTATCGTCGATAGCTAGGTCTATGAAATAATGGGCATATTAACAGGAGTAAAGGTATACAAATTATTAATTTTTAATTTTACATGCATCAGGGGCACCAGAGCAAAAACCCAAGTGAATACCCAGAGTGTGATGAGATTTGAGAGCTGATATTATGTCTTGATAGGGGAGAATACGTGCCTCGTAAAGGGGGAGTACGGGAATTTTAGGAAAGATGAATTGGCCCCCAGAAGAATAGATGGGAGATATGACAGTTTGTGACCAAGTTTTTTGAGTGTCCTCTTCTGTGATAAGATTCAATCTTCTTTAGTTGATGAAACTCCCAGGGAAGGGATTTAGGACAATAAATTCTGTTTGGAGGATCTGTCTGTAGGCAGATGGGAGTTCAGAGAGAGCCTCCCCTGCATTTGCTCTTTTTCAAGTGGCTTTAGCTCCAGATAATCCATCTGCCAAAGAGACATCTTCCACAGCTGGAAGGAAAAATCGGGCTGGAAATTTCTCTACTACTAAAATTAGTATTCATTGTTTTTATGGTGTCTGGTCATTTCATTGCTTAGAATGAATGTACCTGTAAAGGAATTTACATCAAGAGACACAATAATGCAGTCTTTAATTGATCCAATAGAAGTGTATTTTGTAATCAGTTCTGTTTTCCTCCCCTGAATGAGAAACCTTGTAGATGGGTTTGAACACTAATTTGCATCCTAATATCCAATTTTCCCACATACCCTCATTCTCTTTAGAATTTTCAATCTTTTGATAAGGGATGACAACTGGCTCTAGGGAGGTTACAGTTTCACCTGCAGTGAAATGGAAAATCCCATTACCAGTCCCCAAGTCCCGGCAGCTGTGATATTAGAACTGGTAAGACCATGAGAAGCAATTTTAAAAATCTATATAGTCTTTTGCACCTTTAGCTGTTTTAACTAATTGGTTATCAATTTTTTCTTTAATATTTTGGACTCTGATATCTACTTGAAAAGGTTTTCTGTATCAATTTGTAGTATTTTCTGATTTTTTAAGCTTCTTAATATCAGTCACATCACACCTCTACTGGTTCTTATCAGCAGATTGTACGATAATTAACTCAGAACAGAATTGACTGGTAGGTAAGAGCTGGGATTTCAAAACAAAGCCATTACTTCTAAGTTTGTTTCACATAAATTAATATCATTTGTGAAATTAATAGTTTCACCATATCAATACAGAATAGAGTAGACTGCTAGGTATTCCAAGTATAATGAAAACTTCTTTGTAATTGTAATGGATTTTTTTTTTTGTAATGGGGCAATAATTATATAAGACTTTATGGGTCATAAAAGGAACCCAAACAAACAGTAAACAACAAAAACATTTTTTATTAGATCTAAGGACATGCGTTTTTTGTTTCTGTTAAATGCTTTCAAAGGATACCAATTTAGTCAAGCTTCATTGTTCAAAGTTAATTAAAATGGAAAAATATGGAAATTTGTCCTTTCTTTGATAGTTGACAGCAAACATGTAGAAAAGATAGTTGTAACTTGTAGCTCTGTATTTTCCTTGTTTAATTGATCTCGTGATAGAGAAACTTCTTTTACCATCCCTCCACCCCCCTCCCCCCAGCATATTTAACTCAATGAGAACATTCATTGGTTATTTCTTGGGTAATACTATTTTATAAATGTCAACATGATAGTTTTATGAATTCTTAGACAATCTCTCTGGCTGTATTCTCTTAATAGTATTCACATACTCCTTGCTTAGGTTAATATACATCATTAAAAAATATTTTTTGCTGTTCTTATTTTTTCCTATTATCTCATTGTCTGCACTCCCTTTGCGCTTGTCTAGATTTTGATTGCAGGTTGTTTTGGGGCAAGTAAGACGTCTGCTTAATTTTATTTGAAAGAGAGTTACAAGGAGTGTTTAGAACAGTGTTTTCATGAATGTGGTAAAATTAAGTGGTAAGATACTTTTTTCATTTTTTATTTTTTATAACCAATATTTGTTGGGCATCTGACAATGTCTACTATTTTTAGTTACTTCTATTTGGAAACACCATGCTTTCGTTGTGAATTTGTCTCAAAAAGCGTCTTTTCCCCAATGACAATTACCCATTTCTGTTGTTGGCCATTTCTAAATACTTACCAGAGTTTTGTTTCGTTTTCTTTTATAGCCAGCAGTCGGCAGAGGACCTTGCCCGCGTACCCGCCAACTCCACTAGCAATATCTTGAATAGGCTATTGGTCAGTTATGATCCCAGGATAAGACCAAATTTTAAAGGTTTGTTTCTCCCCCCACCAAAAGTCTTCAACCTATGAAGTTTAAAAATTATTTTACCTGTATAAAATCATTTAGTTGTGATATTCAGAACAATGAGATGTCAAATTGTTATGTTACTGTCCTGTGATGTGCTTAGACTTAGAGCAACTTAATGACAAAGGTATTCAAAGATAAGCAGAACATTAATTCTAATAGTTTCATGTGGTTCCCAGTTAAAAAAACAAAAATAGGTATAATGTGAATTAACAATCAACCTCTGTCATGGGTTTTCTAAGTAGTACTTCGTATTCTTAACCTTAGTGATTTAAACTTCAAGCTCTGGATGCAGTCTGGCTTTCATTCACAGACACCAATGTTATAATTTGTAGAAAAGCTTATATACTCATTAGGGATGGACAGTAGTTCCTATATGTATTTAGATTATTTCAAAATTTTTGTTAGCATTAAACGTTGATTAAAAATTCCCTCTACTCTTTCACTGGAAAAAGATGGCCATATGGTTTTAAAAAACATGTTAACTTTGTGAATAAGAGTGACTATGCTTTCTACCACATAGATTGCTTCTACTCCAACAGAATATTACTATTTATCACACCTTTCAAGAACCAAACTATACTTTCAATAAAAGTCACGGAAATATTGTTTAGTTGTGCAAATTTTCGTTCTTTCCTTCCTTTTTTCTTTCTTTCTTTCTTTCTTTCTTTTTTTTTTTTTTGTCCTTTTGATGAGTTAGGAAAAGCTATATGAAAAGCTCTCCTCTGAAAAACTGTAATCCTTATTGCCGGCTAAAGACAGGTATTAATGTAGATCAGATTAACATTATAAGGCTTGATATTTTTTTCTTCTTCCTTTACAGAAAAAAAAAAAAAAATGTCTGCAGCTGTTTCTAGTCAACTGAAGTTATACAACTATGTTGTAAAAACAGGGTTTTTTGTTCATTACCAGAACCTATTCAGTTACTTTCAACAACAGCCATGGTCTGGGTTGTCTCATGTCTACCATATATTGATTCACCACCTGTTTTTCATCAGTCAGTGGTTCTGTGGCTAAAAGGCTAAATTCGCATTTTCCCTTTGTTAGCCCAACCAGCAGCCCACAACGAATAAAAAGAAAAAAGAAAAAAAGCAAGCAAGAAAGAAATTTGTAACATTATACCTTAATTCTCACTCCATGAACTTTCAAATTATTTTCCAACAGGTCAGGCAAAAATCTTTATAATAATTCTGTTATATGTCTGCTTGACTTCACATATTTATGAATTAAAAATCAAAATATAATAATTGTAAGTAAAATGTATTGAATCCCGCTTTCTAATTCAAGTAAGATTTGAAGTGATTATAAAAATGCAAAAAGTTAAAACATTTTGAAAATGGTGCTTTTTAAAGAATAATTTACATTTTGTTAAGGTATATGCATTTGCTCAATTTAAAATTTCTTTAAAGGTGAACAACTTACTCCGAGTCTGTACAATTTAAGAGATAAGTATGTCCGAATAAATAACATGAGAAAATACAACTTAACTCATTTTTATTTTTATTATGATCCCTTATTTAGAAAAATATGTTAGTAGCAATTGTGAACATGGAATATTGAGACCATAGATTTAAATTTTTATATCCCATGTGGATTGGAAAAAATATAAAAATCAAGTGCATAAACCATTAAAATTTGAAAATTCTGACCAAGTTTTTTATAGTTACTAAATATATTCTTAATTTTTATTCACAGGCATTCCTGTTGATGTTGTAGTCAACATTTTTATCAACAGTTTTGGATCCATTCAAGAGACAACAATGGTAAGACTGCAGTTAATTTAATATTTTTAATTATCAAAATTTTAACTAGAGAATAGTGAAACTAATATTAAAACTGAAAAATAAGGGCACCTGAGTGGCTCAGTCTTAAGCATCCGACTTCAGCTCAGGTCATGATCTCACCATCTGAAAGTTTGAGCCCTGCGGCATCAGCACAGAGCCTGGCGCCTGTTTCGGATTCTGTGTCTCCCCCTCTCTCTCTACCTCCCCTGCTTGCACTCTGTCTGTCTCTCTCAAAAATAACATAAAAACATGAAAAAAACTGAAAAATAAAGGGGCACCTGGGTGGCTCAGTTGGTTTAGCATCTGACTTCATTCAGCTCAGGTCATGATCTCACGGTTCGTGAGTCCGAGCCTGGTATTGGGCTCTGTGCTGACAGCTCAGAGCCTGGAGCCTGTTTTGGATTCTGTGTCTCCTCTCTCTGCTCCTCCCCATCTTGCGCGCTCTCTCTCTCTCTCTCAAAAAATAAGTAAACATTAAAAAAATTAAAAAAAAAAACAAAAAACTGAAAAATAAAGAATAACTCTAAGGCAAAATGCATGCTTCCTTCTAGTATAAAATATCCAAGTTCCAAGGTTTGTTACATTAATGATTTCAGTGCCTATATAATTTTGCAATTCAAATGTAGCCTTAATGTTAGTTAAAACTTACGGACTTGGAAGAATTAATATACTCACTCTGAGCAACTAATTGGTTACCACCTGGGAAAAGCACTTCTGCAATGTATTCTGGAGCAACATTTATTTCCTAGTATGCTTATCTGTGTGAGCATTAAAAATAAGTGTTCACAGTTTATTTTTCTTCTGGTTTCTTGAGGAGAATCTTCATTTCCTCTGTTGTGCTAATATTGTGATGTTGAGATCAGAGAATTGTAGAAAGCAAAGAAGAAAATCAATCTTTCTAAGATATGGCAGCAGAGCTCCCTAAAAAACTGACGTAGTGAGGGGAAAGGTCAAGGAAAAGCAAAGGAAGAGCAGAAAGTAGTGACAGGCAGGTTCCTGTCTTGAAAGGCACGGAAAAGAGTTTGGAGGAGTGGCTGTTATCCGTGATGAGTTGTATTGCAGCTTCCATGAAGTACTTTTTTATTAGTAGGTTACTAATTAGCAGATTACATTAGCAGACTTCCTGAATGATGTGTGATGTAATTCCTCTTCAGCTTCTTAAAAGACATTCAATAAAGTCTACTTGCTTTTTGATGTTTTAGAATATTGGATTTTGCCCTTTTTGAAAAAACACATGCCGAAATGCTGCTTCAAGTGGGAGAGAGAAGGCTCAAGTTTTTTTGTATTTTTTGGAGATACTTATATATTTTTTTTTCAACGTTTATTTATTTTTGGGACAGAGAGAGACAGAGCATGAACGGGGGAGGGGCAGAGAGAGAGGGAGACACAGAATCGGAAACAGGCTCCAGGCTCTGAGCCATCAGCCCAGAGCCTGACGCGGGGCTCGAACACATGGACCGCGAGATCGTGACCTGGCTGAAGTCGGACGCTTAACCGACTGCGCCACCCAGGCGCCCCAGAGATACTTATATTTTTATTAATACTTACATTTTTATCAATATAGTATATGTTCCAGATTGAAAGCCTAGTAATAGATAAGGCACAGTATAATTTTTCAGGGAATATCCCACACTAGAGAAAGAGTGATTTAAAATATGTATTCCATTATTCCTCAGGGTAGCACAATGTGTTATAAAAGCAACTGTGTGTTGCATTTAATTTATGACAACTGTTTTTATGTCTAATTGCAATGAGAATGTTATTTATTTTTTGTAGAAGCATGTATTTAGCCCCTGAATAACTGATTATTTTCTTAGCTGATAGATGTTTTTGGAGAATTATTCAAAAGGATATTTTGGAATCAAATTCATTTACTTCCAGTGACCTTTTAGTTCACCTAAATGACAGAAACATACAGTATAGATCACTAGAAGATAGCTGTGGAATAAGATACAGACTACTGTTCAGCACTCAGGAGACAAGTGTAGTTAACTTTAACTGAAAATGTGGTTAGTCTGTCTAAGCACTTCACTTTGTAAGAGTAGGAGATGTTATTTTCCCAAGGTGAAACTTTAAGAGGATCTACGTAGTGTCTGTGCTCTCCTCTGTACCCTCTTTTGTCTTTTGTGGCATCCTTGCCCTAATCCTAAATCATCCCTGAAAGATATTCTGGCCTGTTGGAGACATTCCTACTGTATCTTGCATTCTGGGACAGCTAATGCAAGGATATTTGTTCTCATTTGTATAAAGGCTACCATGTGTCCCAACTCAGGAGGTATCATTAATATATCTATGCTTTAGTAATTATCGAATGCCCTCCAAATGTCAGACACCTAAACTTCTCCAGGTCCCATCAGTAGTTACTTGATTGTATCGGGTTGAAAACCCCTGGGGAAAAGGGATGCTAGAAAAGGGAGAGGAACTTTCTTACAGAATATTTGAGGATTATAATAAAATATTGCATATTTATAATGTATCCTCTTGTTGTCCTCCTGCTGGGATTCATCATGGTAGCTAGCCCAGAGTACTTCCTGCTGGAACCGGATTCATCCAATTTTCATCAGGGAGTCTTTGTCCCTCCTATTTATCCCTGATTTCCGTCTCTTGTCTTCTAATCAGAGCCCTTTATGGCTATTCTGACTCACTTAGTGCTTTCTTTTCAAACCACATCTTTCATCTCTATCATCTGATAGCTTCTTTACTGTAACTAAATTATTTTTGTGTGTTATTTTATTCTCTAATGGACTGTAAACTTCTTAAAGGCAGGAATAATGTATCCCACTTCATTTTCTCCAAGATACAGAAGACAAAAGGTGCTCCATAAATAGTAAACCAATAAATAATTTTTTATATTAGCTAATATTGATTGAATAAATGAACAAATATTCTGCTCTTTGCCTAGCACAGAGTCAAAGTAGTGTTAAAACAATTGGCAGGGCAAATGTAATTAATAGACTTATGTCAAGCACTTATTTGATTAAGTAACAGACTGAAATAGGTTTTTATTGTAGAGCATTGGTTTTGGAAATTTTAGAGACCTTTATCCAGAGGAGCCAAATTATATATATTTGCTGGATGAAAATCAATCTGCCTTTCCCTTTGTGTTGTGTAAACACAGCCTAAAGTTTTGCTTATTGAATAGACTTAAATATTCTGCTTTATTATTATTATTATGTTTTGCTTTCAGCAATGTTTATTTTATACATCCCCATAAAACAGTTTCCTAAACATGTCTTTTGAGACTGTCATATTTTATAAATTTGCTCAGTCTTTTAAAAAATAGTGCCCTCATACTTTGTTCCTTCCAAGTAGGGAAAGTCACAAGGTATTATAGGTACATAGATAACTTTAAGGTGTCATCTAAGGAAAAACAAGGTCTAAAACAAAATTTGTTCTTTGTTACTAGATACAAACACTGGTCAGGAATAATAGTGATGGACTCAAGAGAATAACTTAAAGGGTATATTGGGTGAGAGGATATTTCTTTTTTTTTTCCTTCCAATCTGCCAGGGTGGGCTTACTTTATTATTATTATTGTTTTAGCTATTGATGTGTAATTGACAAAATTGTAAGAGATTTGAAGTGTATGTGATGATTTGATATATGTCTCCATTGTGAAAAGAGTCCCCTCATCAAATTAATCAATACATCCATCACCTCATATACTTATCTTATTTTTTAAAGTTTTGGTGAGAACATTTAAGTTCTACTTTCTTAGCAAATTTCAGTTACACAAACAGTGTTTTCAACTATAGTCACCATCTTATACATTAGATCCTGACCTTATTCACCTTATTCACTTTATAACTAAAAGTTTGTACTCTTCTACCAACCACACCCCAAGCCCCTGACAACCACTTTTCTACTCTGTTTGTATGCCCTCCAGGCTCATCCATGTTGTTACAAATAACATAATTTCCTTTCTTGAAGGATGAATTGTATTCCATTACACACACACCCCCCACATTTTCTTGATCCATTCATCCACTGATGGACACTTAGGTTGTTTCCATACTTTGGCTGTTGTCAATAATGTTGCAGTGAACATGGGAATACAGATATGTCTGCAAGATTATAATTTTATTTCCTTTAGATATATACCCAGAAGTGGGATTACTGGATTTTATGGTTGTTCTATTTTTAATTTCTTGAGGAACCTCCATACTGTTTTCCATAGTGGTGTATATACCAGTTTATGTTCCCATCAGCAGCGTACAATGGTCCCCTTTATTCCACATCCTTGTTGGTATTTGTTACCTCTCTCCCCACCTTTTCGTTTAAAATAATAACTAGAGAACATATTTCTTAGCAACAAAGCAAACAAAAAAGTGCCCTAAAACAAGAGGTTGGGAAAAAAGAGTATTAGATTTGTCTAAATACAGGATGTATGTTTATGGAAACAGTATGGTGCACAGTGTGCAAGCCGTGATAGCAGACAGGCTTGTGCTTGAACACCTGAATGTACTTGTGTTGAATACACTTGTGTTGTGTACCTGATGTGCTATACCCTAAAAAGAGTGAATAAGTTACAAAAATAAAGCAACAGTATTTTGCCTGGCATATTAGCTCTCAGTGACGGTGACTCGGGTTGTCAAGCATTTTCAAATTATGTACTGTTTCACAATAGAATCGCATCTTAAAGGAAATGCTAGAGAAAATGAGCTATTTATAAGTCTGTTAGTAGCCCCATTGTAAAGTTGTGGTTTTGCTTATTAATAGCTGCCTAGAAATTTCCCCTACAAAGATATGCTGAAATAAAGGAGCTCCTAAAATTTAGGAAGCTTCAATATTGCCCAAAGCTTTTCTCTATAGTTCAAACCTTTCTACCTCAACTGGCAGTTTCTTGTTCCAGAAGGCATAATGCAGAACACAAAGCTCAGGGGTGCGTGTAACATCAGTAGCTACAAGTCAGGTGGCAGACAGATGTAGGGAAGCTTCTGAAAGAAGGCAACCCAGTCCTTTCTTCCAACAGATAAAGTTGATTATCGAAGAAGCAATCAGGGTTCCAGGCATTCACATTGTTGTTGGGAAATTTTAACCAATTCCATTTGGCAACCATTTCTTTGTGCTTGTTTGTTTAACTCAGATGCTAACTATTGCTGGCTAAACTAAAAGTAATCTCACATTGATTCACAAGCCATAAATGTGTAGTGAAGGAGAAATTACAGTCATATTAATATTCCTTAAGATCTTTCCATGTTATATGCCCTTACAGCTTGTTTTACGATCCCATTTTATAGCTCAAAATTCTTATTTCTCATTTCGATGTGTTTATTTGCAACCTACTACCTTACTTTTTGTTGTAAAATATCATAATTAATACTACAAGTGGTATTTCCTGACATTAATAGTAACATCAGCAAAATTGTCAAATAAATGTAATCATCCTAATTTGAAGTTCTAATTTTATCAGTGTAGATGCCACTGCTTGGGACAACTGGAAAAGGAGCATTCAGAACAGTGAGAAGAATGGTTTTTTAGAAGCCAGGTGGCATCTGTTCTATGGTTATGTTTATAATATTTATTGATTTTTTTTAATTCAGTTCTTACCTTTGGCTTAAATCACTGGGATTTTCATAATTGAAAATGTGAACTATTACACTTGTGGGGGAAAAGTTGGGTATTATGGTTTATTGTCATAATCTATACACAGACACTTCACCTCATCCGAGATACGTAAGCGCTCTTTCATGGAAATCAAAGCCTGTTTATACAATCCATATTCTTTCTTTGGTTTAGTCATGCTTCATAATTATATTGAATTATTATTGCACTATAACTCATGATCCTGTCAGACTTTCTGTGCCTTTCTGCTGTATGACTTTTTATTTGTCTTAATAATAGACTTCAGCTCTTTTTGAGCCTATCAGGAAAAAAAAAGTCACATTTGGGATCTGCTAAAAGAGCTTAATTCAGGTTTATGGCAATGATTTATCTTTGTTGTTTTAAAAACAATTTTGTATATTTCCCTTCTATATAGAGATTTACATTTTTTCCTTGAAACTAGTCTTAGTTTACTATCCCTTTTCTTTTGTTGCTTTTATTATTAACTTTCCAACATTAATTCATTATAGAATAAAATTAGACATATGTGTTCCCATTTTTTTTCTATTTTACATCTTAGATACACAAACCTTCAAAAGGTTTTATACATATATATATATTTTTTTCTCATATGATCTACCTTCAGGTTTGTACCCTGTGGTAGGAATAATGTTCCTCCAAGATGCCCATGTCCTAATCTCAGAGTCTGTGGATATGCTGTTTCACATGGCAAAAGAGACTTTGTGTGTGTGATTAAAGTAAGGATCTTGAGCTGGGGAGATTATTCTGGTTGTCCAAGCAAGGTCTCTATAATCACCAGGGTCCTTAAAAACAGGAGGCAGGAGGATCAGAGTCAGTAGTAGATGCAATGAAACCTATATGAACTTGGAGTAATACAAGGAAGTGATGTATCATCAGTCAAGGAACATAGGTGCCCTCTAGAACTTGAAAAAAGCAAGGAAATGGAATCTGTCCTCAGAACCTCAGAAGGAGTCAGCCCTGAAGACACTGTAACTTGGGTCGTGTGAAACTAATTTTGATGTTCTGAACTCCAGAAGTGTGAGATGATAATTGTGATCTGTTAGGCCACTAAAGCTTTGGTAATTTTGTTACAGCAGCAATGGGAAACTAAGACACATGCTGATGAATACTTTAATACAGTGTTTCCTCCCAAATTCTGTTGGAGGATTATCCCAATTACGCTAGGTTCTTTCGGTATATGCAGCCCAGCAGACTGCTACTCTCATGGAGTTTTGAGTTCAGAGAGGCACCACAGTACCACCTAGCAGGCACTCCTAATATCCATGGAATATTGGAATAGGACTAGAAAATTTTAAATATTCATAAGGTGTTATTGAACGCCATTTAACTAAAACTTTTTAATAAAATTACATATTGAGAAATATTGCTAAAATATGACCTAAAAAAATTTTAGTGGCATTTTGTTAATTTGTAATTCCTACACAAAACGTCTAACCTCACTAATGACTAAATTTAAACCCTTTTCAAACAGCCTTATAACAGCTTTGTTGACAGAACTTTAGTTATTATGCTGCCAGATGCTATGAGAATTGATCTCCTTTATTTCTTTGAATGCTCAGTTTGTATTGTAATGTAAAGACTACCCAAGAGTTAAATTAAAGATTGCATATGTGAAGGCCAGGTAAAAATCAGGACTAACCAGAATAGCTATCCTAACAATAATACAAAGTATAAAAACTTTTTAAGTGTTAAAATATCAATAATGCAATTCAACCAGTTTTAATGTCTTGTTGTGAAGTGTTTTATTGCCTTGAAGAAATAGTTGAATTTGGGTGTTAATTGGGACTGAAAATTTTGGAGAACATCCATTTTCTAGATAATGAATAATCGTATGCTCTTTGGAATGAACAATGAGTAGTATTTGTCACCAAGTTCTTTAAAAACAATTAAGTAATTTTCCACTGATAAAAGAAGTCTGTTTCTGATGGGAATTTTTCATTGCAAAACAAACGATAAAGCTATAATTATTGTGATTGAATAATTGAAAATGAAAATAAGTAGGTTTCAAAGATAGTTATCTTAATATAGAGCATTGGAAATGCCAGTAACTAGCAATTATTTAGAAATGCCCATAAAACATTCACCAAAGCAACTAATGAGCTTTTATCTTTTAATGAATGTTAAACTCAAATTATTAATTTAAACTGTAAAATTTTAAAACATTCTTAAAAGATATATAAATTTGCTGCAACTTGGATTGAATCATAATAATATGTGGCTACATAGCTAACAGAAAAACATCGTTGAAGTACTTTCATAATGAGATAATAAGATACAATGACCAAGACTGATACAACAAGAAAAGCAATTTCCAGTTTTTCAGTGATGCTTACTGTAATACAACTCTAGAGTACTCTAAAAAATAAAATTAAGAAAAGGATAACTGTAGAAGCTTGAGGATTATGTGGTATGTTGAGCTTACAACAGAACAGTTGAAAGCAAGAAGAATAATACAGGAGATGCTCAGAAGTATATTTTAGTACTGTGTCAGGATTTGTGACCTTGAAGTAAATTATTGTTAAGAATAACTGTTGGTTGATCAGCACAGTACAGAACAAATTGAATGAGTGACACTATATGCAGAATTTTTTTGAGGCAAAAATTTTATTAATACGTATAACCAATATTATAAAAGGATAACAGCAGCATAAAAGATATATCCTAATAAGGCAATGTGCTTGTTTAGCCCTTAGTATAGCCAAGTGCAGAATATATTACCTCATTTAATCCTTATAAAAATGCTATCTTTGTGGGTATATTATTATTATCCACATCTTATAGACAGGAAACTTTGTCTTCTGTTCAGTTCTTAATCCTCCATAATCTTGCTTTTACTATGTCACTCTGTTAAAATGCTTCTGCTAAAATTTTCAGGGGCTTCCTCATTTGCTGAAAGTGTGATTATACTTGAACTTCTGTGACGTCTGCTGCTGTTGGCCTTCTCAAAGTTTTTGCCTGTTTGGGTTGGTGATGAAATCACATTCTCAGGGTTTCCTTTTCTCCTCAGTCTTCTATCCTGTCCCTTAAATGCTTGCCTTTCCCAGAGCTTTGTTTGTTTGTTTGTTTGTTTTTTGCCTTGCATTCCTACTATGATTAATACTTTTAGACAAACTCTTCGTTAGTCTTCTTTTTGTTGTTGTTCTGTTTTCAAGATTTATTTCTGCCATAATGTGTACCAGAATTTCATTCCTTTTTATGGCTGAATAATATTCCTTGGTGTGTATGTGTATGCAGGCATACCTTGTTTTATTGTCCTTTGCAGATTTTGTCTTTTTTACAAATGGAAGATTTGTGGCAACCTGCAGTGAGCAAGTCTATCGGTGCCGTTTTTCCAACAGCATTTGCTTACTTTCTGCCTCTTTGTCACATTTGGTAATTCTCACAGTATTTCAGACTTTGTTACTATTATTTGTTATGATGGTCTGTGATCTTTGATGTTAGTCTTATAATTGTTTTGGGGCATCAGAAACCATGCTCATAAAAGATGACAAACTTAATTGATAAATGTGTGTGTTCTGAGTAGTCCACAAACCAGCCATTTTCTGTTTCTCTCCTTGTCTGTCCTTGGGCCTCCTATTCCCTAAGATACACAATGTTGAAATTAGGCCAATTAATAACCCTATGATGGCTTCTAAGTGTTCAAGTGAAGGAAGAGTCGCCTGTCTTTCACTTTAAATCAAAAGCTAGAAATGATTAAGCTTAGTGAGGAAGGCATATCAAAAGCCAAGATAGGCCAAAAGCTGGGCCTCTTGCACCAAACAGCCACATTGTGGTTGCAGAGGAAAAGTTCTTGAAGGAAATTAAAACTGCTGCTCCAGTGAACACATGAATGATAAGAGAGCAAAACAGCCTTATTGCTGATGTGAAGAAGGTTTTTGTGGTCCAGATAGATCACACCAGGCACAACATTGCTTTAAGCCAAAGCCTAATCCAGAGCAAGGCTCTAACTCTCTTTAACTCTGTGAAAGCTGAGAGAGGTGAGGAGGCTGCAGAAGAAAAGTGTGAAGCTAGTAGAGGTTGGTTCATGAGGTTTAAGGAAAGAGGCCATCTCTATGACATCAAAGTGCAAGATGAAGCAGCAAGTGATGATGGAGAAGCTGCAGCAAGTTCTCCGGAAGATCCAGCTGAGATAATTCATGAAGGTGGCTACACTAAACAGCAGATTTTCAATGTACACAAAACAGCCTTCTATTGGAAAAAGATACTATCTAGGACTTCAGCAGCTGGAGAAGAGAAGTCAATGTCTGGCTTCAAAACTTCAAAGAACAGGCTGACTCACTTTTTAGGGCCCAATGCAGCTGGTGATTTTAAGTTGAAACCAATGTTTATTTACCATTCTGAGAACCCCAAGGCCCTTAAGCTTTATACTAACTCCACTCTGCCTGTGCTCTTATCAGTAGCACAAGAAAGCCTGTATGACAGCACCTCTGTTTACAACCTGGTTTACTGAATATTTTAAGCCCACTGTTGAGACCAGCTGCTCTAAAAAAAGGTTCCTTTCAGAATATGACTGCTCATTCTCAATGCACCTGGTCATCCAACAGTTCCGATAGAGATGGACAAAGAGATTAACGTTGTCTTCATACCCGTTAACATAACGTTCATTCTGCAGCCCATAGATTAAGAAGTAATTTTGAACTTTGGGGTGCCTGGCTCAGTCGTTTAGCGTCCAACTTCGACTCGGGTCATGGTCTCATGGTTTGTGAGTTCGAGCCCTGTATCAGGCTCTGTGCTGACAGCTCAGAGCCTAGAGCCTGCTTCGGATTCTTTGTCTCCCCCTCTCTCTGCTCCTCCCCCACTTGTGCTCTGTCTCTCTCTCTCTCTTAAAAATAAATAAACAATTTAAAAAAAGAAGTAATTTTGAACTTCAAGTCTTATTATTTAAGAAAAACTTTCCTCAAGGCTATAGTTGTCATAGATAGTGATTCCTCCATTGGATCTGGGCAAAGTAAATTGAAACCCTTCTGGAAAAGATAGTGTTTTAGATGCTATTAAGATCATTTGCGATTCATGGGAAAAGGTCAAAATATCAACGTTAATAGGACTTTGGAGAAAGAGATTCCAAGCCTCATTAATGACTTTGAGGAGCTTAAGACTGCAGTGGAGGAAATAACTGTAGATGTGATGGAAATAGGGAGAGAACTAGAATTAGAGGTGGAGCCTGAGGATGTGACTGAATTGCTGCGACCCCATGATGAAACTTTAATGGATGAGGAGTTGTTTCCTTTTGGATGAGCAAATAAAGTGATTTTTTGAGATGGAGTCTCCTCCGTGAAGATGCTGTGCAGATCGTTGAAATGACAACAAAGGTTTCAGTATAGTACATAAACTTAGTTGTAAAGCAGCAGCATGATTTGAGAGATTGACTCCAGTTTTGAAAGAAGTTCTTCTGTGGGTCAAATGCTATAGACAGCATCTCAGGCTACAGAGAAGTCATTCACAAAAGGAAGAGTCACTGGATGTGGCCAACTTCATTCTCATCTCATTTTAAGAAATTGCCACAGCCACCCCAGCCTTCGCCAGCCACCACCCTGGTCAGTCGGCAGCCATCAACATTGAGGCAAGACTCCCTCCACCGGAAAAAAAAAAAAAAAAAAAAAGATTATGACTCACTGAAAGCTCAGATGATGGTTAGTATTTTTTAGCAATAACATATTTTTTAATTAAGGTGTGTACATTGTTTTTTTCAGACATACTGCTGTCACATACTGAATACACTACGGTATAGTGTAAACATACTTTTTATATGCACTAGAAAACCAAACAATTCATTTGACCTGCTTTACTGCAGTATTTACTTCATTGCTGTGGTCTGGAACTGAACCCGCAATATCTTCAAGGTATGCCTGCATACCACACTTTGGTTATCCATTCATCTCTTGGTGGACACTTGGGTTGTTTCCACCTTTTGACTATTGTGAATAATGCCGCAGTGAATCTGAGCATGCAAGTATCTGTTGGAATCTCTCCTTTTGGTTCTTTTGGGCTTATACCTAGGAGTGGAATTGCTGGGGTATATGGTATTCCTATGTTTAACTTGGTGAGGACAGACTATCATTGTTGAAAAGTTAAATATGTACGTAGAGTGAGGACATGTTAGTGATTTATTGAACTCATTAGTGAGGGATCCAGTGGGATAGTAAAGCTGCTTCAGTGGAGACTTCAGGAGCTGGAAGTGAAGGAATGAATGCTGAAATTAGACTGCTAAATTAGATACAGACTTGTTAATGTCTCACAGGGCAATAAAAACATATTCTTGGTGGATATCTTTTCTACCTGACATAAAACATTTGCATCTACACCAGGCAAAAATCATTTGCAATTTACGAACCTGCTATAGGTTATATGATTTTATGGCATCTGGGCCCGTAACCAGTAGAAAATGGCAAGTCAGACAAAGTTACATTTTCCTGGAGAATCCTATGACCCTTTAAGTGGGCTTGTTAGACAATGTTTCAGCATGATATTAAAAAGGCAAACAGCATTTTTTCTCTTATTTCCAGATTTTATTTTACTTTACCTCCTTTTCCCTTTTATTTTGTTTATACTATGTGTTGCATTCAATTTTTTTTGTAGCTTCATCTTTGTACATACCTTTCTTAGGATGAATTACTTTGTTGGAATTTGTTTACTTTTCTTTAAATTTTGATATATATTGCCAAATAACCCTCCAAGAAAGTTTTTAAGTTTATTTTGCTATCCGTAGTGTAGGAATGTGCCAGGTCTCCATGCCTTGTGAATGATTAATATGATTACTCATCATCCTCATTTCCAATTTCATGAACAAAGGGAAAAAATTGAATCTTGTTTTTTATTGTGTTCCTTTTCTAGTGAGGCGGAACATATCTTCATGTTCATTGGCTCTTCTTAGCAGACTTCGCTATTGGGTTTTCCATGAGAAATGTTACTTTCTTGAAAGAAACTAGTAGTATCAGTGTTTTGAGAGAATGATCAGATTGTTTTATATAAATTATGTTCATATTTTTAATGGTAAATTCATTCTATCATATGAAAATAACATATTTTACTAATCTGTTCCTCCATGATAGATTTTATATTGTTTCTGGGTTTTTTTGTTGGTTTGTTTGGCTATTACATAGATGTGTGCAATAAACATCCTTGAAATATATTTATGTGCCAAGTGCATTCACTTTTATGTATGTATGTATGTATGTATGTATGTATTTTTTAATGTTTCTTTTTGAGACAGATCAAGAGGGAGAGAGAGTGAACAGAGGAGGGGCAGAGAGAGAGGGAGACACAGAATCCGTGACCTGAGCCGAAGTCGGACTCTAAATGACTGAGCCACCTAGGTGCCCCAAGTGCATTCACTTTTAAAAGTAGAGTTTATTTTTATTTTTTAAATTTATTTTGAGAGAGAGAGAGAGAGAGAGAGAGAGAGAGAGCACAAGTGGGGGAGGGCAAAGAGGGAGAGAAAGAATCCCAAGCAGGCTCTGCACCATCAGCACAGAGCCTGACGTAGGGCTTGAGCTCACGAACCGCAAGGTCATTACCTGAGCTAAGATCAAGAGTCAGATGCCTAACCTAGTGCACCACCCAGGCACTCCAAAAGTAGATTCTTTCAGAGCAGTTTTAGTTTCACAGCAAAATTGAGCAGAATGTGTAGGGAACTCTCATACACCCCCTGCCTCTCCCTGCCTGCAGCCTCCCCCACTATGGACATCTGCACCAAAGAGATACATTTGTTGCAATCAGTGAACCTACAATGACACATCATCACCTAAAGTCTGTTAGATTACATTAGGGTTTGCTCTTGGTGTTGTTCATTTCATGGGTTTTGACAAAGGTGTGAACACATGATCTACTATTATAATTTGATACAATAGAATCTCGCTACCCTAAAAATCCTTTGTGCTCTACCTATTCATCTCCCCCTCGCAGCCACTGATTTTTTTTTTCTTTTTTTTTTACTGTATCCATAGTATTGCCTTTTCCAGAATGTCACATAGTTGGAATCACGCAGCATATAGCCTTTCCAGATTTGGGTCTTTCACTTAATAGTATATATTTAACATTCCTGTATGTCTTTTCGTGGCTTGACAGTGCATTTCTTTATCCTGGTGAGTAATATCTGTTGTGTGGATGTACCACAGTTTGTCCATTCATTTACTGAGGGACGAATTTTGACAATTACGAATAAAACTACAGTAAACATGGATGTGCAGGTTTTTGTGTGAGTGTAAGTTCTCAGCTCCTTTGGGTAAATACCAAGCAGTGCAGTGTGGTAAGAGTATGTCATTTTTTTTTTTTTATTTAAAAATTTTTTTTTATTAACGTTTATTTATTTTTGAGACAGAGAGAGACAGAGCATGAACGGGGGAGGGTCAGAGAGAGGGAGACACAGAATCTGAAACAGGCTCCAGGCTCTGAGCGGTCAGCACAGAGCCTGACACGAGGCCCGAACCCACGGACCCCGAACCCACGGACCGCGAGATCATGACCTGAGCCGAAGTAGGCCGCTTAACCGAATGAGCCACCCAGGCGCCCCAGTATGTGTCATTTTGTAAGAAACTTCCAACTGTCTTCCAAAGTGGATGCACCGTTTTCATTCCCACCATCAATGAATGAGAGATCCTGTTGTTCCACATCCTCATTTGCATTTGGTGTTGTCAGTGTGGTGGATTTTGGCCCTTTCTAATAGGTGGTGTAGTGGTATCTCATTGTTTTAATTTACATTTCCCTAATGACATGTAAAGTGGAACATCTCTTCATATTTGCCATCAGTTTATCTTCTTTGGTGAGGTGTCTATTAAGATATTTGGCCCATTTTTAATGGGGTTGTTTGCTTTCTTATTGTTGAATTTCAAGAGTTCTTTGTAGGGGCACCTGGGTGGCTCAGTCATTTGAGCATCCAACTTTGGCTCAAGTCATGATCTCATGGTTCGTGGGTTCGAGCCCCGCATCCGGCTCTGTGCTGACAGCTCTGTGTGTCTCACTCTCTCTCTGCCCCTCCTCCACTCATGTTCTGTTTCTCTGTCAAAAATAAATAAACATTAAAAAAATTAAAAAGAGTTCTTCGTATATTTCTTGCTCTTGATTTTTAACTAATGTCTTTCCACTGATTACTTACAAAACCTCTGTCTCTTGTTCTGGCCTCTTTTTAGTGATGATATTGATTATGTTTGTCAATTTATGTATCTTGATATTTAGTGATTCTTTTAATTAATTTTTTTGAAGTTTTCATTTATTTTTGAGAGATCAGGAGCATGGGAGGAGCAGACACAGGAGAGAGGGAGACACAGAATCTGAAGCAAGCTCCAGGCTCTGAGCTGTCAACACAGAGCCTGATGCGGGGCTTGAACCCACGAACTGTGAGATCATGACCTGAGTCAAAGTCGGATGCTTAACCAACTGGCCACCAGGCACCCCTTAATGATTCTTTTGTGTTACTGATAAAACACTTACCTGACCTTCTCTGATCGCAGCACCTGGCAGAATTCTGCCCACTCTCAGGGACCCTCCTCAGATTCACATTCTACAGCCTTTCCTGACTGGTGTCTGAAGGGATCATTTATTCTGTCAACCCTTAGAATCCTTACCAATTATTTCCTTACTTGTATCCTCATCACCTCCTGAGAGTGTGGCCCTCATGTTTTTATCCTTCTCAGACTGGTAGCTCAGAACTTCGAACATAGAAAGTCCTTAATGAATTACTGTTTAGTGAGTGAACAAATGAAGGAAGAAATGAACGTTTAACCTAGCATAGTAAAACTGATTGTTAACCGAGCCTCTTTTGTAATCATTGAATTTAGTCTGGAACATAATAGCAAGTAGATATTTTATTTTGTTAGTCTATAAAACAAACTTGCCATTGCTCATTGATGTATCTAAAGTCTGTGAAATCTTAATATTAGATTAATCAGATATTAATAATTAATATTAATAATCAGAAATCTGCTTTGTTTTCTAATATTGTATTATGTTGATCTGTGTATAATCAGCAACTAATATAGTACTTTACATCTGGTACATGAACAATGATTTTTCAAAGCTTTTGAAGAATTAATAGAATTAAAGTTAGTTTTGATGTTTGGTAACCAATTAAAACTTACAGGTGGCATCTTTACAACAATAGAAAAGAAATGCTTTCAATAGTAATTGTTAGCCTTTTCACAGGGGTGATATAGCTATCTTGATAATAATGTTAATAATACATATAATAAATTAGCTAACTTTGAGTACTTCTTTGTTCCAGGTTTCATGCTTTAGGTACAGCATTTCATTTGATTCCTGTGAATAATTTAGGATTAATTTTATTGACAAGGAATTTGAGGCTCAGAGAGATTAAGTGAATTGCTTTAGGGCACATAAAATATATATAATTCAGACCCATATTTGTCTGACTGTCCTGTCTTCAGGTCCCTGCCTTGATGTCAGTTCACTTGGCTACTTTTATCTAATCCTGAGTCTAGATTAGATGCCCTGTTGCAAACTATTTCCATTTTTATAGCCTTTTGCAAATTGTTTTATGTTTGACTGATTGTCAGTGTAACTTACAATTATCTTTGAAGTCTGGGAGTACTCACAGATGTATCAGTATCCAGTGTTTGGAAAAGAATATATGGTTAATAAATAATTTTTGAATTGAATGAATGAGCCAACCCATCACCTAGGGATTTAGGAGGAATTTAAGTAAACATTTTCTGAAAGTATAGAATGTACTCTGCAGCTAGATTCTCAAGGATGTTTAATGAAAAGAGAACTAACTTATTTATATAGCAGTCACTGTGTTAATCTTTTAATTGAGTATTTTATTGAATTATCACATTAGGGTATTAATATTCATGCTTTTTATATGAAGAAACTGAGCTCAGAGAGGTTAAGAAACTTGCTCAGGGTCAAAGCTAAAGATTCAGAGCTGAAATTTGACTCAAGTACTTTATCTTTTCTAGCCCATGTTGACTCCATTATACTAGGCTTTATAATTTGGCTAATATAACTTCAAAAACACTATTTATGATGATATATAGAATAAAAAGGTGGTGACATTAAAACATTCTTGTATCATTTGTAATTTTATAATTTTTTCCACAGATAGGTTTTATTTTGTCAAAACCCTCTGGTACTGTATAGGGCTATGCAAGGCTTTAATCAGCTTTCAGCTGGTTAAAATGCTTTGAACTTAATCATGAATATAAAGGTATAAGTGATATAAAGATATTCATGCATTGATGGAAACACTGTTTAGAGTTCAAGAAGGATTTGGAATAATGATCTTCACATGGAGAAACACTCTTAAAATTGCTATAAAATTTTTAAAAGAAAAATAATTTTGCTGTATAATTTTAGATGAACTATCCATACAATTTTGGAGACAGAATAGTGGAACATAGGATATGTGTATGTGTGGAGATTTTAAGGAGAATTCAGGTTACCCCAAACATTATAAGGTGGCTTCTTTTTAATTATGCAAAGTATGCTAAATTAAAGGTTGGCATTGCTTTCATTCCTGTCAGATATCTTGAGTATTATTAAAAATATTGATATAATATCATTGGAAATTAATTACTATGGGGCAAACCAGCATACATCCCAAAATGTAGTTGTTTTTAGTCTAGATACAGAATACCAATAGATCTTAATATTAGTATCTCTATAAATATATCTAACATTCTATTAAAATAAGAATACCTAATATTAGACTAAAATAAAGCATCTAGATTCTAAAAGCCACATTGGCAGAGTTGCTTAATTAACAGCGGCATCCAAATAATGCTCTTGTCTCTTGTCAGGTATATGACAATCCCTCAAATGATATTTTACTTTTCATCCATCTCTATTTCTGGCAAGGATTTGAGGTGTATAATAACAACAAGAAAAATGCAAGCAAATAATTGAAATAGGACTAAATGTGCAAGAACCATGCAATGATAGTCATACCAGGATATGAGAGATGAATTATTAATTCAATTGGCTGTAGAATTTAGCCTTCACTCCTTAGCTGCCAGACAAAAAGAAAAACATGATGAGATACTTCAGTTTCACTTTCCTGTAAGAGAATCAGGAGAATTCTGATGTAAGAGAATCAGGAGAGCATTTTTAGGAATAAACTCTAACGAATAGATTTATTTTTGCAAAGCGCTTAGAGTAAGTGTGCTAGCACACAGTAAATACCTATTAAGTGATATAGTAATATATGTGTAAACAAGTGAAAAATTAATAAATAAAGAAGAATTTATCTTGTGTATTTTCATATACTGGTGTTGACCAAAATAAGGGGTCATGGCTTTAACAACATGTTTACAGAAGATAGATAGGCAACCTCATCTGGTTATTTTTCATACTGATCCTTGACAACAAGTTAAGGACATGTATTTTATCATGACATGTGAATGCACATTTTATTTATTTATTTATTTTTTTATGATTCCATTCATTTATTTATTTTTTTTTCCAGTGGTAACTAAGATTTTATTTTATATTTTTTTATTTTTTTTTATTTTTATTTTTATTTTTTATAATATATGAAATTTATTGTCCAAATTGGTTTCCATAAAACACCCAGTGCTCATCCCAAAAGGTGCCCTCCTCAATACCCATCACCCACCCTCTCCTCCCTCCCACCCCCCATCAACCCTCAGTTTGTTCTCAGTTTTTAACAGTCTCTTATGCTTTGGCTCTCTCCCACTCTAACCTCTTTTTTTTTTTCTTTTTTCCTCCCCCTCCCCCATGGGTTCCTGTTAAGTTTCTCAGGATCCACATAAGAGTGAAACCATATGGTATCTGTCTTTCTCTGTATGGCTTATTTCACTTAGCATCACACTCTCCAGTTCCATCCACGTTGCTACAAAAGGCCATATTTCATTTTTTCTCATTGCCACGTAGTATTCCATTGTGTATATAAACCACAATTTCTTTATCCATTCATCAGTTGATGGACATTTAGGCTCTTTCCATAATTTGGCTATTGTTGAGAGTGCTGCTATGAACATTGGGGTACAAGTGCCCCTATGCATCAGTACTCCTGTATCCCTTGGATAAATTCCTAGCAGTGCTATTGCTGGGTCATAGGGTAGGTCTATTTTTAATTTTCTGAGGAACCTCCACACTGCTTTCCAGAGCGGCTGCACCAATTTGCATTCCCACCAACAGTGCAAGAGGGTTCCCGTTTCTCCACATCCTCTCCAGCATCTATAGTCTCCTGATTTGTTCATTTTGGCCACTCTGACTGGCGTGAGGTGATACCTGAGTGTGGTTTTGATTTGTATTTCCCTGATAAGGAGCGACGCTGAACATCTTTTCATGTGCCTGTTGGCCATCCGGATGTCTTCTTTAGAGAAGTGTCTATTCATGTTTTCTGCCCATTTCTTCACTGGGTTATTTGTTTTTCGGGTGTGGAGTTTGGTGAGCTCTTTATAGATTTTGGATACTAGCCCTTTGTCCGATATGTCATTTGCGAATATCTTTTCCCATTCCGTTGGTTGCCTTTTAGTTTTGTTGGTTGTTTCCTTTGCTGTGCAGACGCTTTTTATCTTCATAAGGTGCCAGTAATTCACTTTTGCTTTTAATTCCCTTGCCTTTGGGGATGTGTCAAGTAAGAGATTGCTACGGCTGAGGTCAGAGAGGTCTTTTCCTGCTTTCTCCTCTAAGGTTTTGATGGTTTCCTGTCTCACATTCAGGTCCTTTATCCATTTTGAGTTTATTTTTGTGAATGGTGTCAGAAAGTGGTCTAGTTTCAACCTTCTGCATGTTGCTGTCCAGTTCTCCCAGCACCATTTGTTAAAGAGGCTGTCTTTTTTCCATTGGATGTTCTTTCCTGCTTTGTCAAAGATGAGTTGGCCATACGTGTGTGGGTCTAGTTCTGGGGTTTCTATTCTATTCCATTGGTCTATGTGTCTGTTTTTGTGCCAATACCATGCTGTCTTGATGATGACAGCTTTGTAGTAGAGGCTAAAATCTGGGATTGTGATGCCTCCTGCTTTGGTCTTCTTCAAAATTCCTTTGGCTATTCGGGGCCTTTTGTGGTTCCATATGAATTTTAGGATTGCTTGTTCTAGTTTCGAGAAGAATGCTGGTGCAATTTTGATTGGGATTGCATTGAATGTGTAGATAGCTTTGGGTAGTATTGACATTTTGACAATATTTATTCTTCCAATCCATGAGCAGGGAATGTCCTTCCATTTCTTTAAATCTTCTTCAATTACCTTCATAAGCTTTCTATAGTTTTCAGCATACAGATCCTTTACATCTTTGGTTAGATTTATTCCTAGGTATTTTATGCTTCTTGGGGCAATTGTGAATGGGATCAGTTTCTTTATTTGTCTTTCTGTTGCTTCATTGTTAGTGTATAAGAATGCAACTGATTTCTGTACATTGATTTTGTATCCTGCAACTTTGCTGAATTCATGTATCAGTTCTAGCAGACTTTTGGTGGAGTCTATCGGATTTTCCATGTATAATATCATGTCATCTGCAAAAAGCGAAAGCTTGATTTCATCTTTGCCAATTTTGATGCCTTTGATTTCCTTTTGTTGTCTGATTGCTGATGCTAGAACTTCCAGCACTATGTTAAACAACAGCGGTGAGAGTGGGCATCCCTGTCGTGTTCCTGATCTCAGGGAAAAAGCTCTCAGTTTTTCCCCATTGGGGATGATGTTAGCTGTGGGCTTTTCATAAATGGCTTTTATGATCTTTAAGTATGTTCCTTCTATCCCGACTTTCTCAAGGGTTTTTATTAAGAAAGGGTGCTGGATTTTGTCAAAGGCCTTTTCTGCATCGATTGACAGGATCATATGGTTCTTCTCTTTTTTTTTGTTAATGTGATGGATCACGTTGATTGATTTGCGAATGTTGAACCAGCCCTGCATCCCAGGAATGAATCCCACTTGATCATGGTGAATAATTCTTTTTATATGCCGTTGAATTTGATTTGCTAGTATCTTATTGAGAATTTTTGCATCCATATTCATCAGGGATATTGGCCGGTAATTCTCTTTTTTTACTGGGTCTCTGTCTGGTTTAGGAATCAAAGTAATACTGGCTTCATAGAATGAGTCTGGAAATTTTCCTTCCCTTTCTATTTGGAATAGCTTGAGAAGGATAGGTATTGTCTCTGCTTTAAACGTCTGGTAGAACTCCCCTGGGAAGCCATCTGGTCCTGGACTCTTATTTGTTGGGAGAGTTTTGATAACCGATTCAATTTCTTCGCTGGTTATGGGTCTGTTCAAGCTTTCTATTTCCTCCTGATTGAGTTTTGGAAGAGGTGGGTGTTCAGGAATTTGTCCATTTCTTCCAGGTTGTCCAATTTGTTGGCATATAATTTTTCATAGTATTCCCTGATAATTGTTTGTATCTCTGAGGGATTGGTTGTAATAATTCCATTTTCATTCATGATTTTATCTATTTGGGTCATCTCCCTTTTCTTTTTGAGAAGCCTGGCTAGAGGTTTGTCAATTTTGTTTATTTTTTCAAAAAACCAACTCTTGGTTTCGTTGATCTGCTCTACAGTTTTTTTAGACTCTATATTGTTTATTTCTGCTCTGATCTTTATTATTTCTCTTCTTCTGCTGGGTTTGGGGTGTCTTTGGTGCTCTGCTTCTATTTCCTTTAGGTGTGCTGTTAGATTTTGTATTTGGGATTTTTCTTGTTTCTTGAGATAGGCCTGGATTGCAATGTATTTTCCCCTCAGGACTGCCTTCGCTGCGTCCCAAAGCATTTGGATTGTTGTATTTTCATTTTCGTTTGTTTCCATATATTTTTTAATTTCTTCTCTAATTGCCTGGTTGACCCACTCATTCGTTAGTAGGGTGTTCTTTAACCTCCATGCTTTTGGAGGTTTTCCAGACTTTTTTCTGTGGTTGATTTCAAGCTTCATAGCATTGTGGTCTGAAAGTATGCATGGTATAATTTCAATTCTGGTAAACTTATGGAGGGCTGTTTTGTGACCCAGTATATGATCTATCTTGGAGAATGTTCCATGTGCACTCGAGAAGAAAGTATATTCTGTTGCTTTGGGATGCAGAGTTCTAAATATATCTGTCAAGTCCATCTGATCCAATGTCTCATTCAGGGCCCTTGTTTCTTTATTGATCGTGTGTCTAGATGATCTATCCATTTCTGTAAGTGGGGTGTTAAAGTCCCCTGCAATTACCACATTCTTATCAATAAGGTTGCTTATGTTTATGAGTAGTCGTTTTATATATTTGGGGGCTCCGGTATTCGGCGCATAGACATTTATAATTGTTAGCTCTTCCTGATGGATAGACCCTGTAACTATTATATAATGTCCTTCTTCATCTCTTGTTACAGCCTTTAATTTAAAGTCTAGTTTGTCTGATATAAGTATGGCTACTCCAGCTTTCTTTTGGCTTCCAGTAGCATGATAAATAGTTCTCCATCCCCTCACTCTCAATCTAAAGGTGTCCTCAGGTCTAAAATGAGTCTCTTGTAGACAGCAAATAGATGGGTCTTGTTTTTTTATCCATTCTGATACCCTATGTCTTTTGGTTGGCGCATTTAATCCATTTACATTCAGTGTTATTATAGAAAGATACGGGTTTAGAGTCATTGTGATGTCTGTATGTTTTATGCTTGTAGTGATGTCTCTGGTATTTTGTCTCACAGGGTCCCCCTTAGGATCTCTTGTAGGGCTGGTTTAGTGGTGACAAATTCCTTCAGTTTTTGTTTGTTTGGGAAGACCTTTATCTCTCCTTCTATTCTAAATGACAGACTTGCTGGATAAAGGATTCTCGGCTGCATATTTTTCCTGTTTAGCACACTGAAGATATCATGCCAATTCTTTCTGGCCTGCCAAGTTTCAAAAGAGAGATCAGTCACGAGTCTTATAGGTCTCCCTTTATATGTGAGGGCACGTTTACCCCTTGCTGCTTTCAGAATTTTCTCTTTATCCTTGTATTTTGCCAGTTTCACTATGATATGTCGTGCAGAAGATCGATTCAAGTTCCGTCTGAAGGGAGTTCTCTGTGCCTCTTGGATTTCAATGCCTTTTTCCTTCCCCAGTTCAGGGAAGTTCTCAGCTATGATTTCTTCAAGTACCCCTTCAGCACCTTTCCCTCTCTCTTCCTCCTCTGGGATACTAATTATGCGTATATTATTTCTTTTTAGAGTATCACTTAGTTCTCTAATTTTCCCCTCATACTCCTGGATTTTTTTATCTCTCTTTCTCTCAGCTTCCTCTTTTTCCATAACTTTATCTTCTAGTTTACCTATTCTCTCCTCTGCCTCTTCAATCCGAGCTGTGGTGGTTTCCATTTTGTTTTGCATTTCATTTAAAGCGTTTTTCAGCTCCTCGTGGCTGTTCCTTAGTCCCTTGATCTCTGTAGCAAGGGATTCTCTGCTGTCCTGTATACTGTTTTCAAGCCCGGCGATTAATTTTATGACTATTATTCTAAATTCACTTTCTGTTATATTATTTAAATCCTTTTTGATCAGCTCATTAGCTGTTGTTATTTCCTGGAGATTCTTCTGAGGGGAATTCTTCCGCTTGGTCATTTTGGATAGTCCCTGGCGTGGTGAGGACCTGCAGGGCACTTCCCCTGTGCTGTGGTGTATAACTGGAGTTGGTGGGCGGGGCCGCAGTCCGACCTGATGTCTGCCCCCAGCCCACCGCTGGGGCCACAGTCAAACTGGTGTGTGCCTTCTCTTCCCCTCTCCTAGGGGCGGGATTCACTGTGGGGTGGCGTGGCCTGTCTGGGCTACTTGCACACTGCCAGGCTTGTGATGCTGGGGATCTGGCGTATTAGCTGGGGTGGGTAGGCAAGGTGCACAGGGGCAGGAGGGGCAGGCTTATCTTGCTTCTCCTTAGGTGATCCACTTCAGGAGGGGCCCTGTGGCAGCGGGAGGGAGTCAGACCCGCTGCAGGAGGTTTGGCTCCTCCGCAGAAGCACAGAGTTGGGTGTTTGCGCGGAGCGAGCAAGTTCCCTGGCAGGAACTGGTTCTCTTTGGGATTTTGGCTGAGAGATGGGCAGGGGAGATGGCGCTGGCGAGCGCCTTTGTTCCCCACCAAACTGAGCTCTGTCGTTCGGGGGCTCAGCAGCTCTCCCTCCCTTTGTCCTCCAGCCTTCCCGCTTTCTGAGCACAGCTGTTAACTTATGACCTCCCAGACGCTAAGTCGCGCTTGCTGTGGGAACACAGTCTGTCAGGCCCCTCGGCTTTTGCAAGCCAGACTCCGGGGCTCTGCTTGGACTGCGAGCCGCCCCTCCGCCCCGGCTCCCTCCCGCCAGTCCGTGAAGCATGCACCGCCTCGCCGCCCTTCCTACCCTCTTCCGTGGGCCTCTCGTCTGCACTTGGCTCCGGCGACTCAGTTCTGCTAATCCTCTGGCGGTTTTCCGGGTTATTTAGGCAGGTGTAGGTGGAATCTAATTGATCAGCAGGACGCGCGGTGAGCCCAGCGTCCTCCTACGCCGCCATCTTCCCTCCCCTTGTGAATGCACATTTTAAACATAGAAATTTAAAGATGTGGTTTTTGATGAATTACCTTTTGACAAGACATAGAACATAAAGAAAGTAATAAAATAGTTTTAGTGTGTGTAATTTTAGAATACCAATAATTTTAGCTGATCATTTCAAGGAAGCTTTTTAGCAAATAATATGAATACTCATAAGTGCTCAAAGTCATGACAAGTCTATGTCAACCATGCGCTTAGTGAAGGTAGCATAATTGTTATTTTATTAGAAAATAATTGAACCTAATGTGTATGCCTTTTAAAGGGGAGGGCCACGGATGTTTGCCTGGAATGGATAAAAACTTGGGGTGGGAAGAGCATTACTTCTGCTGGAAGTGTCACCACGTGATGGTGAGAAGCCTTTGTCTTGGATGAGTTTGAGTTATTTCTTGTAGTCGTGACAACCACAGTCAGATATAAAGCAGTTAAATCCCATTATGAATTTTAAGATATGCATATATTTTAACAAACAGTTTATGTAGCTGTGCAACATAACTCTTTGTTTTCTAGAGTCCTTGGCCTCCTTATTCCCTCCTTAATTCCATGTTCATTTAATAAGATAAATGTTACCTCCCCCTCCCCCGCCCCCAATGGTGCAGATAAGTTCAGTGTCAGCCTATATAATCCTTTTTTTTAGTGTATATTATTTACTTTTGAGAGAGGCGTGTCGGGGGAGGGAGAGAGAGAGAGCGCACGCATGCTCCAGCAGGGGAGGGGGAGGGGCAGAGAGAGACGGAGACACAGAATCCAAAGCAGGCCCCAGGCTCTGAGCTGTCAGCACAGAGCTCAACGTGGGGCTGGAACCCATGAACAGTGAGAACATGACCTGAGCTGAAGTTGGATGTTTAACTGACTGAGCTACCCAGGCACCCTGCTTATATAATCCTTGGTTTATTTGCCTTTGACACTCTGAAACCATCTGCATATGATTTTTAAGAAACCATTTGTGTTATATATGTTGAAGCCTTTAGAAACCTTAAGTTTAGAGTAGCTGTGAGATATAGGTAGGTTAAATCTTATTTTACTCTCTGTACTTCAGTGTGTGGATATTGTTACTGTGTGCCTTTACCCTTCTACAATTACTATACAGTCTGAAGATCATATGAGAAAGTAAAATGTCTCAGATTGCTCCTTGCTTATGCTTTATTTTATATTTTACACATATGTAAAGCATGTACATTTATGTTTTATAGAAATCTATTAGGTCTTATTATTTAGTAAAAGATGATCTATAACCTCTTCCTAGTTAATTATTTTGGATTTTGATTTGAAGTTTATGATTTCATTCATTTTGATAATATCAAAAGACTATATGGATAGATAGTATTTTGTGAATTTTGAATGATTGAAAATAAGGAAGCTGAAGCCCAATGCAATTTATGCTTTGGACACTTTTGTGCACATTCTGAGTATAGTATATACAATTAAAATCAAAAGATGTGAGCATGATGCTCAATGTTAAGTTCATACATACTAACAACCTGATTTGTGCTAGAACCCCATTTAACTGGCAGATAATAAAATGTATTAAGGTATTAAACTTGTTCCTAGTGCACATACTCTTAAAATCTATGTCTTGACATAATTCAGTTTTTACAAAGTTTTAAGATAAAAATTTTAGGAGATAGACAAAAAACTCAAGTAAAATAATCAGCTATTTAGTAGATTTCAAAACATTTTTCTACTATAGTTAAATAAAATACAACATTTACAAATTTTGATGTACCTGTTTTGCGTCCAATTCAAATCTCATTTGACTATCTTAAATTCTCCCTATAATTGTACATGTATGAATCTTCAAAGACAGTTTTTCTTTTTCCTTCTTAGGTAAACATATGTATATATGTGTGTTATATACATATATACATAATATTATATAATGTATATGTTTTATATACACATATATATTATTTTTGTAGTTTGCTAACTAGTAAAAGGCCAGGAGAAATATTTTTCTTTACTCTCCTTTTGTTTTTTAGCTTTATTGAGGTATAGGAGTAAGAGTAATTAAAGATGGGCATTAAGCATAAAGCAGTGAGTGTTGGAAAGGCACATTTCATAAGCAAAAAAGAAAAAAAATTATTTTAGGTATATTGACACAATATACACATATATTGATTAATAACCTGAAGCTTTTTTGTTGTTGTTTATTTTGTTTTGTTTTGCTATTATTATTATTTTGATTTAAATCAAAGTTAACATACAGTGTATTTATGATTTCAGGAATAGAATTCAGTAATTCATCACTTATGTCTAACACCCAGTGCTCATCCCAACCAGTGTCCTCCTTAACGCCCCTTCCCCATTTAGTCCATCCCCTCACCTACTTGTCATCTATTTTTAATTAAATTTTATTCTTTTTTTGGTGTGTTGGGGGGGGGGAAGATTAATGGTAATATTTAGCAGTTTCAGGTTTTTATAACACCACTTACCCAACTGGCAGAACTGGCATTTGTATAAAGGTAAAGCAATTATTGGTAAACTTACATTCTGATGTTGGAGCTAGCAAGTGCTGCTGGAATATCTATAGAGACACAAGGGTCTTTTTAGACTGCTCTTTTTATTTAGTGACCAAACTGTTTTGCTCCTGGTTGATGTTACAAGACCAAAAATATTGGTGCTGCTAAGCACTGAAACCCTTTTTATTCTGGTGCTGAGCATGTCTTTCAAATAGCAATAAACACCCACACGCACACATTTTTTTCCCCCCAGGACTATAGAGTTAACATCTTCTTGAGACAAAAATGGAACGATCCCAGGTTGAAGCTCCCTAGTGATTTTCGGGGTTCAGATGCACTGACAGTGGATCCCACGATGTACAAGTGTCTGTGGAAACCTGACTTATTTTTTGCAAATGAAAAAAGTGCCAATTTTCATGATGTGACCCAGGAAAATATCCTTCTATTTATTTTTCGTGATGGAGATGTTCTTGTCAGCATGAGGTACTTGTTAATATTTGTACATTTATACATGTATATATATATTTTAAGTCAGTGTATCACAGAGAAACATGTTAAGCAACTTCTAAGACCTCTGTTTCTACTTTCAGGTTATCTATTACTCTTTCCTGCCCTTTGGACTTGACCTTGTTTCCCATGGATACACAGCGTTGCAAGATGCAGCTGGAGAGCTGTATGTAAATGAGACCCAAAGTGACTATAGCATAAAATCTATATGTGACTATATGTTTAAAATCTCTAGACAATACATTCTACTAATATCTTGGATAACAATGATAAAACTGATGCTTTTGATTACAAATAGTAAAATAATTTATTTAGGAAAATTATAATTATTCTTTTACTGTAATCATTACTAAGACAGATCCCTTTGGTACTAGTTTTACTTTCAGTTACGTAGGTGTATACTTCTAACTTCTTATAATTACCAACTTCGTTTGAAATTAGTATCATAATTAAAGTAAATGATGAGGCACCTAGGTGGCTCAGTCGGCTAAACATCTGACTTCAGATCAGGTCCTGATCTCACTGCTAGTGAGTTTGAGCCCCATGTTGGGCTTGGTGCTGACAGCTCAGAGCCTGAAGCCTACTTCGGATTCTGTGTCTTCCTCTCTCTGCCCCTCCCCTACTCGCGCTCTGTCTGTCTCTCTCTCCCAAAAATAAATAAACATTTTAAAAAGTAAGTAAAATAAATGAAAAAAAAATGATGTCTTAACAACTGTTCTGCTGTTAAAATCACGTGTTCAGAGCAGAAAATTTGAAAACATTGAAAAACTGTCTCTAAATCCTGCCAAATAGTCATTTTCTTTGGATGTGTAAAAATTTTTTCGATAACATTGGAATTTTTGTGTTTCTATGATCATATGTTTTTCAGTTTATGAAGGGTGCACTATATTAAGGTATAAAGTATATTAATTGAAATTATTATTGAAATGATTATTTACCTTTAAAATATATTAATTCACTATGATGCTTATCTTTTGAAAATAAAAGTGGGACATAAAACTTGAAAAATGAACACTAACACAAGGAATCCTTAGCCTGAATACCTATATACCGTGAGCTATTTCAGCAAAAAATAAAGAGTGATAGCCTTGGAAAATATCGTATATATACTTGCTAGATGATGTGCTTTAAAGTTACTTTGTGGTTATTTGTTGTTGTTTTAAGTGTACTGAAGTTTGATCCTACATTTGAACAATATCGGTTGCTTTCTAAGTATAAAAAGGGATTTTGTAGATGTAAGTGTGTGTATGTACATTTTTGTGAATGTGTTGTACAGTGTATACCTGTGTGTCAGTATGTATTTGTGTAGGAAATTTTAACTATTTACATTCAAATCTATTACCAGATGCACTGAAATATGGCTTTGGAAAATCCATACACTTTAAGAGTTGAATGGTAGGCTACTCTGTGCTGTAAAACTCTATAGGATCCTTGAATTGTAGCCATATTACCTAAGCCCAAAATGTGTGCTTCAGCCTCTGCTGTAACACTGTCCACTTGAGAGGTTGTTTTACTGTTTTCCTGTGGCCATGCAACTCCTTCAGGGCAGTTTGTGGTCATGTCTTCAAAAATATAGGTGATTTCGTGCTTAAATGTTTTTTGTTGTTTTTTAATTTCCAGGTAGCATATTGTACAGTTGTGAATGTAGATATGCAAAAAAGCTAGAATGACTTATTCACTACTCTTTATCAACGACAGTTCAGAATTTTGATGTAGAGAAATGTGCTACTACATATGATGCCGTAGGATTGTAACTGCAATATGCTAAATATTTTAGCTTATTCTTTCTTTAAGCCAACTAACTATCTGTAAATTTGTGCTAATAATTTCATTAATGGCCATAGATTTTATCTCTTCACATTTTTAACAAAAATTTTATATAAGTAAGGCCTATGATCTTACCGTTGCTGAATTTAATAATTGGACTATTAAAATATTTAAAAGTATTAATAATCATATTCCAAACTAATATTTTTATTTATTTACTTTTGTTTATAGTTGGCTACACAACTGATGATTTACGGTTTATCTGGCAATCAGGGGATCCTGTTCAGTTAGAAAAAATTGCATTGCCTCAGTTTGATATTAAAAAGGAAGATATCGAATATGGTAACTGTACAAAATACTATAAAGGCACTGGTAAGTAATATTCTTTGAATTAAACAAAACTAAGTCATATTTCAAAGATTAATTTTAATTTTAATATATGCTAGGAACAGGATAGAAAAAAACTTAGTTTAAAAGAAAGTTCAGTATTTATAAGTAGTTTATCATATATCCATATACTTAAATTACATATTTAAATCTTTCATAAAATTACATTTACTAAAGTTCTTAAAAAATTTTATTCTAGTTTTGCTTTTCTTTATGTAATTCTAGATAACAAGAGGTTTTCAATTTTTTATTTTAGTAATATGAACTCTCCCAAGCAATGGTTTGCTTAAGTATTGAAGAAACTCTGCTTCTGGCAAGATTCATTTGGGGGCCAAACATTATGGATTTGATCGATATAATCCATATACATTTGTCTCTTGTCTTTTAGGCAGGTTTTAGATGTTGGTTGAGCCATATTGTTAGTTTTACAAAGCACTGATCTTTATGCTGTGCAGGAATCAATAGCATGTCTAGGAAATAACTAGACATCAGTGAACACTCCCTGTATAATATTCTTGGCATACGTTATGGAGCAGTTAATTGCGAAAAGCACAACAAATTAACCTCATTCATTAAATTACCTCAAACTTTGCAAAAATAAAAATATAATACTAATCAATACTTTAATAATATGATTCATATTCAACCTTTGAGTCACAACTGATAGTTACAGAGAGTTTTAGATATTAAATATAATAACATTGTTTCTCTTAGTAAAATACATAAAAAGATGATTGAATTTTGATCATTATATCAAACTATTATTTCAAATTATCATTTCAACTTGTAAATTACCATACAATTTCTAATTTTCAGGAAGTAAACAAAGATATGATGAAGATATTCAGAAATAGATACAATAAAAGTTTAAATTTATTGCAACATTTATGTTGGCTTGCAAAAATAAAACATGTATAGTATAATTCTGTAGAATTCAGAAAGATCAGATGTTTGAGCAAAAATGCTGTCATCGTGACATCATCAAAGACAAATATAATATTAAAAAAGGTAGAGTGAACATTTGCATATTTACAGTGCTACAATAAACGCAACACTTAAGCAACTTGGAGATAGAGTTAGTTTAAACATGTGTTGTTTACTTTCACATAAGTTAACAGCTTATATAGCATTTATATATAAGGAGTTCCTTCTCTTATAAAGCTTATATATTTTAGAACGGGAGAGATAATAAGGAAGTGCACTGCGAAAGAATTTATGAAGGTTTTTAAAAGGAAAACCTGAAAGCTCTTAAAAATTTGACCACCAAAGTACTCAGTGAAGAAGTCATAGATACACGGACTGCTAGATATGGAAGTGATCTTATTGACAATTCTGAGCCAGCTTCTTTATTTAACACATAAAATAACTGACAATTCTGAGGCAGCTTCTTTATTTAACACATAAAATAACTGAAGAGCAGGGTGACTGAGTGATTTACCGAATGTTCCAGGCAGTTCGAGGTCGGCGACTGCACGAAGCATAGTGTTCCTCTTCTTGGTACTCACTCAAATTAAGGAAATGAGCTACAGTGTTTAGAAACGTTTACAGCTCACCTAGTAATGAAAAAAATAAGCTTGAAAGCCAAGAAGCAGCGTTTTGGGATTGTTGTGTAGAAGCACATATTAAGTACATAGCTCTTTGATTTCTTGCTGTATGTCAGGCATTATTTTAAGTAGTCTACAGGAATTCTGTATCTTTTTTTTTTTTTCCAACGTTTTTTTTTTATTTATTTTTGGGACAGAGAGAGACAGAGCATGAACGGGGGAGGGGCAGAGAGAGAGGGAGACACAGAATCGGAAACAGGCTCCAGGCTCTGAGCCATCAGCCCAGAGCCCGACGCGGGGCTCGAACTCACGGACCGCGAGATCGTGACCTGGCTGAAGTCGGACGCTTAACCGACTGCGCCACCCAGGCGCCCCAGGAATTCTGTATCTTAATCCTCACAACAATGCCATGACTTCGATACTTTTCTTCTCCCTATTTTACATGTTAGGACAATAAAGCAAAGACACTTATCTAGGTGGAGCACTGGAATAGTGAGTCTGGTATTGCTACCCTACCTGTGGAGTCAGTCCCATTATGCACTGCAAATAGTTACCCACATCTAGATTATATGCTTAACATTTCAAAATGAATAGTCTCTAAATTGTTTTAGGAAATTTGAAATAGACCCTAGTGAAATTTTAAATTTCATCTAAAAGATGAAAATAAAACTGGTAATTTTATTTCTGATTTTATGTAATAGCATAAAATGATGACATAGCATTGAAAATCCTGGGATATTTGTTTTTTCACCTTTAAGCCCTACATCTTAAGCCCTATATCTAAAAGTCTCCTTTTGGGGATGCAGCAAGGAATAAAGGCAAGATCCCTGCCCTTTTGTACATATGTATTCTGGTATAGTACACACATAAGCAAAATAATTTATTTTAGTTTTAAGAAGAAAATAAGATGTGCTGGAGAGTAGTTGAGAGATTACTTCAGATTATAATAAGTAAAGATTTTGTGGTATATTTTGAATTATTGTAAATAAGTCACTGAACTCTCATTAGCTACAGAAAATAAAAAAAAAACACCCTTATTTCTATTTAAAAATTTTTAAAATGTTGTTTATTTATTCTTGAGAGAGAGAGAGAGAGAGAGAGAGAGAGAGAATGAGTGGGGGAGGGGCAGAGTGAGAGAGGGACACAGATTTGGAAGCAGGCTCCAGGCTCTGAGCTGTCAGCACAGAGCCTGATGTGGGGCTTGAACTCACAGCCATGAGATATGACCTGAACCAAAGTTGGACACTTTACTGACCAAGCCACCCAGGCACCCTCCCCCCTAAAAAAAACTTATTTCTAACATCATAATAATTGTCATTTACTATGTTTCAGTAAGCATGCTTTATCATCAGTGTTTACATGCATCATCATATGACTATTAGTAAAATATATTTAATATTTGGATATTTAGAAATGTACTTAGAAATATAGAGCCTTCTGGGGCGCCTGGGTGGCTTAGTTAAGTGTCCAACTTAGGCTCAGATCATGATCTCGTGGTTCGTGGGTTCCAGCCCCTCGTCAGGCTCTGTGCTGACAGCTCAGAGCCTAGAGCCTGCTTCAGATTCTGTGTCTTCCTCTCTCTCTGCCCCTCCTCCACTCGTGCTCTGTCTCTATCTTTCTCTCTCTCTCTCAAAAATAAATAAACATAATTTTTTAAATAAAAGAAATAAAGAAACTTCTAAATATATGGGATGCTTAATAATGTAGAATAATGAAAAAGATATAGATAGCAACATACATAGAATGATGAACAATATGTTCTTTAACTTGTACAGAAATAATCAGAAATAATAATTTAGCTTTAACTTTATTAAAAGTTACAGGTTTTTTATAATTGTAGATGTTACAAAGGAGAAATATATGGGAAAACAAGTATGAAAAATACTTAAATTGCAAGCCTAGGTGAATAATAATGAAATAAAACCCCACAGGAAATAGAAAGTAAATTGAATTTGCCAATGAACATTTATATCAATTAGCTGCCCACCTGCCTCTCATAAATGTAACAGTACTAGGAAAAGATCAAAAAAGATCAAGAAATGTTTCTCATAAAAGTTTATGGAGCAAATCACTATAATATCCAAGCATGTATTTTATTGCCAAATTCATCCAAGTCTTGGGAAGCTCCCCTAGTGGGTGCCTTCATAAAAGGAGGGGGTGGAAACTTGCTTCAGAGTACAGGGTTTCTGTTATTTAGGCTGCCAATTAAATATGATGAGATGGAATGCAAAAGTTCATTTCAAAGTGAGCAACTCCATAGTAAAGTGTTGTAATGTTTGTGACAATTCAGGTTACCTAAAAATATGCAGTGAGAGACTACTAAAGATAGAGAACAAACCGAGAGATAATGGGTGGGGGGATGGGCTAGATGGGTGATGAGTACTAAGGAGGGCACTTGTGTTGAGCACTGGGTATTGTATGTAAGTGATACATCACTGAATTCTACTCCTGAAATGAATATTGTACTGTATGTTAACAGATTAGAATTTAAATAAAAATTTGAAATGAAAAAACAGTAAAAAAATAAATTTAAAAATGTGATAAGCACATGTATGTCATTCCCTATCTCACATGTGCTAGGTAAATGTAAAATTAAATTGAGTAAGTGATGCTATTGCAAAGCCGGGTACTTTAGAACCACTTTTAAGAAGTACTGGGAGCCTCTTAATTGCAGAAAATGGGACTTTTAAAAGATTCTATTTTGGAAATTTTGCACATAATTGTTAGTTAGAAACATATGTTCTTGTTTGTCCAGGCAGGAAGTTAAGATGAGTGGTGGGGAACAGAAAAGGGAGGAGGTTTCATTATTTGACCTTTTGCATCTTTTTAAAACCTATGCACAATTTAAATTAATTGCCTGGTTTTAATGAAATTAAAATTAAAAAAAGAGACAAACATTCTGCATTTTGTTTTGTTTTCTGATATAATATGGAAACATTTGGCATAAGTAGAATTTACTGCAGTTCAAATCAACTCTTTATTTTTGTTACATATTTAGCCCTAATATGTTTCTAATCTCTCAGAGGTGGCGATGATTATAATTCACACTGGGGAAAAGATAGGGTTCTAATCTAAGTTATTTAATAAGAGGACGTGAATAGCCATTCTTTTATTTAACATTCTTTAATTGTGCCACTATTGCCATAAATACCATTAATGAATAAAAATGAAGACTGTTCTAGTGCCAGAAGTGTATATATCCTTCCTAACTAGGAAAATCAGATAAATATTTCTTTTAAAATTTAAAATAGTAAAAAGCAATATTGGCCTTTCCCCACAATTATTTTATGTGTTCATTTATCATTCATTTATATATTTCCACATTTTAAAATAACAAGGTTTAAGCTGAACACAACTGGAGATATTTTAACTTTCTGGTATTTGCACATAACCTTGCTTTTGTTTGAATGGCTAACGACAATTTTATCAAAATTAAGACTGTACGCATTAAATATTATATTTAATTTGCTAACTGAAAGAACTAAAGCATTTAAAAAAATAGTCTCAAACATCTAGAAGTGTGTCTTCTATTCCAGTGCTAGGAGAATATTTTGTCACTTATTTTGTTTCTCAAGTCAGCAAAGGCTATTATGAGGCTGCCCATAATTTGTGATTAATCCGGGGGACTAGTAGTGTCATGGCATCTCTAGAATTATGCTGTAATGCAATTTCCGCATTTGTCTCCGCTTGTGAAAATGAGGTCCTCTGCCTCATAAAGCATGCTTGAGGGTCTAGAGCGGAGGAGAGAATTGAGAGGAACGTTGGATATTTGCCCTTTATAATTTTTTATCTACATAGATTGAAAACACATATTTCTTATTGCTGCTAACATTTACTTCCAATACTCTTAACTTTTAAGGTTTAAGTACGCATAGGAGTTATTGAAGACTGCCATACTTTCTAGATAAGAAGTGGTACATGTAGCTGAAAAATTATACTGACAATGTGTAGTCGTGGAGTGTTTCTTTTTAGACTTGTTCCACTTTGATTTACTGCTCCCTATATGACTCCTTTAGATCAATTGCTCTGAGAGGACCCATGGGTAATGAAAAGTTTAAGTTCATTGCGAATTCTCTGAACAAAGACTTAAAAGCTGAGATGTTGACATAGTGGCATAGCATGTGGTATCTATTTCTCGATGCCATAATAAAGTTGTGAAAGGTCAGGTGAGACAGGTCCCATAATGTCAACCTTTCGCATCAAATGAATTATATATTTATAGAAAAAAAAATCTTTTTCTGAGTTTACTTTGTGAAACTGCCTCAAATGGAAGTGACTTACAGTTTATAGGTACATCGTTGATTTTTGCAGTTGCACGTGGGTGAGCCCCTCATATTTCTAACATGTTTGTTTCTGAAAGGGTACTACACGTGTGTGGAAGTCATCTTCACCCTGAGGAGACAGGTCGGGTTTTACATGATGGGTGTCTATGCCCCCACCCTGCTGATAGTGGTTCTCTCCTGGCTTTCCTTCTGGATCAACCCGGATGCAAGCGCTGCCAGAGTGCCCCTGGGTAAAACGTTCTGTGCTTCTCTCTCGATGTCTGACGTGGGTTATGTCCTTGCCTAACTGTGTAATCAACTATTTTCAAACAGAACTGTTGAATTGAAGGCAACCTTTTTCTTTTCTTTTTTTAGACTCCCTTCAAAACTGACATCGCACTGTATTTTCTCAGTGTTTATGCAGTCAATAATTAAACTAAGTTTTTTTTCTTCTTTCATGTCTTTGGGTATTTTAAATAGCTGGTCTGTCTAACTTTGACTCTTGTGAAATAATTATTAAGAAGTGATTTCCACAGGTCACTAAAGTCTAAAAGCCGCAATAGTGCCAGACTTAAAAACAAAACTATATTGATGGGAATCTTTCTCAGTGATATTTTATACTATCTCATGCTCTTCACTGGGGAATGACTTTGCATCATTTTCTTTTTTTTTTAAGTTTTTTTTAATGTTTATTTTTGAGAGACAGAGAGACAGAGACAGAGAAGCAGAGAGAGAGGGAGACACAGAATCCGAAGCAGGCTCCAGGCTCTGAGCTGTCAGCACAAAGCCTGATGTGGGGCTTGAACCCATGAAACGTGAGATCGTGACCTGAGCTGACGTTGGACACTTAACCAACTGAGCCACCCAGGCGCCCCATCTTTGCATCATGTTTTTAAACATCGGATACTGTGTGCTGTATCATCAGGAGTGGCTAGGGAGAAGAAGAGCTGGTTATCTATGCTCTCTTATTTGTTATTGTTAATGCTCTGTCACATAGAAACATCATTAGCCAGTCTTAAAATTGTGTCTGTATAGGGGTGAAAAAGTCTTTGCTTTGTGAAGTAATCAAGAGCCCTTCTAGTGGGTGAAGTGAATAATCTTGAAAATAAGGATTTTGTTACAACAAATTTTGATTGTTTGGAATGTTTTAAAATGTTTCATTACCTTGTGTGTGTGTGTGTGTGTGTGTGTGTGTGCGCGTCCGTGTGTGTGTGTGTTCTCTGACTTTCACCTGGAACTTATATAGGTAGGGCTGTGGTATATCTGACCTCTTGGTGACTGATTGCTTGCAGCATTTTATTTTTTATTTCCATCAAAAAGGCTTTGTGCAAATCTCCCCCCAGACTTGTTAGGGGAATTAAATGAAATACAGATTTTAAAGAGTAGAAAACCAGGAAAGAAGCAATGAAAATGACAGTTTTACTTGAATAAGACATTTGATGATTTACATTTAATAAAAGCCACAGAGACCAAATCTACATCTTAATGACCAAAAATGTAGGAGATTTCATCCTAGTGGTTATGTATGTATAATGAAGACAATGGCAACTCCTAGATTAATTCATTTAGGGGATGAGAATTAACTATGTAGTATGTTGTACTGAGAATAAAACTACTGGAAAACTAGATTTGTATTCTTAGACTTGTCAAAAATATCACCCATTTCCCCCAAGTAGTCAATTTTTTGCTTATTATAAATATCTTACTCTTATGCACCAATATAAATTGAAATGTCAGACTTTCAAGAGTACTCTGGAGACACTTAAATCCCTGATATGTCCTTGAAGGATTTTTCTCTGTAAATCCCCATCTATTGCAGGAGTTCTGACATAAGGTCCCTGAGCTGTCCACTTAACGTCCAGTAGACCTGTTGTATGGAGCAGAAGTATTTCATGGTTGAAAGTCAGTCCCTCGAGTTCAACTTGGATTTCAATTCCTGCTCTCTGTCTAAATTGTGACAATTTAGATAACAAACAGATCTAACCTCTCTAAACATACTCTGTTGAAATGTCAATAGGGATCAAAAAATACTCAAGGGGTTGGTTACTTGGAGAACTGAAAATATGAGTGTAAAGTGCTTATTACACATTCAGGAGTTAATAATATGCCACATGTATACATTACTTTACACTTTGTAAAGCACTTTTGCGCTCTTGATTCATTCAGCAAGTATCTAGTGTGTGCCAACTGTGTACTAAGCAATTTTCAAGAGATGGGCACATAGCTAACAAAGTAAATAGCTAAGAGATAGTTAATAAAATAGATTAAACAAAAGAAAACCTCTAAGCCTCAATGAGTATGTATTTCTTTTGGAAAGAAACAGACATCAAATAAGTACAATATATGATACATAAGACGGTGATGTATAACTTCCAGTTATAAAACAAGTCATGGAAATGGAAAGTACAAAATAGGGGATATAGTCAATTATATTGTAATAACAAGGTGTGGTGACAGATGATGACTGTACGTAATTATGGTGAGCACTGGGCAGTGTATAGAATTGCTGAATCACTCTGTTGTACACTTGGAACCAATATAACATTGTATGTCAACTACACTTCAATTAAAAAAAAAAAGTCCTAATGTCCGGGAATGTAGAAAGATAGTGACATAAGGACAGAGAGTTCAGGGACAGCAGCCTGCTTGTAGGGAACTGTTGAAAGAGAAGTGATATTGGGTAAAGATGTGATGGAGGTAAAGAAATAAATCACGGTGGATATCTAGGAAAGAATGGGCTGGGTTAGTGATCATCAAGGCCAGCATTCCTATGGCAGGAGCATGTGTGGAGTACTTTGGGAACACCAAGAAAGCCAGTGTGGTTGGATCAGAATAAGTGAAAGGGTGATGTCAGAAAGACAGCAAAAGGGAGGAGACTGTGTAATATGTCCTAAGGCATTCTGATTATTTTGGCTTTTATTCAAAGTGAAATGGGAAGCCCTTGAGGGCTTTTCCCGCAGGATGTGCTTTAAATTTTAACAGATCTCAGGGCACCTGGGTGGCTCATTCAGTTGAGCATCAGACTTGATTTTAGCTCAGGTCACGATCCCAGGGTCGTGGGATTGAGCTCCCCCATGTCGGGCTCTGCACTGAGCATGGAGCTTGCTTGAAATTCTCTCTGCCTCCCCCCAAATCAATAAATAAAAATAAGAAAATAAATACATTTTAACAAATTCTCCTTGCCTCTTTGTTTAGAACCCACTAAAATGGAGCATGGGTGGGAGCAAGGAAATCAGTTAAGAAGCTATTTTAGGGGCGCCTGGGTGGCTCGGTCGGTTGGGAGTCCGACTTTAGCTCAGGTCATGATCTCACAGTCCGATCCGTGAGTTCGAGCCCCGCGTCGGGCTCTGTGCTGACAGCTCAGAGCCTGGAGCCTGTTTCGGATTCTGTGTCTCCCTCTCTCTCTGACCCCCCCCCCCCCATTCATGCTCTGTCTCTCTCTGTCTCAAAAATAAATAAACGTTAAAAAAAATTAAAAAAAAAGAAGCTATTTTAATAATCTAAGTGAAATGATCACGGTATGAGCCAGAGGGTAGAGATGCTCATAATAGATGATGGATATGGTAGAGATAAAGAGATGTGTAGATGTGTTGTATGTAGGATTTTAGAAAGTAGAATCGAAGCTGACTTCAAAGGGTTTTTGGTTTTGTATTTGTTTTTTGTTTGTCTGTTTGAGAAACTAGAGGGATGAAATTACCACTTAGTGACATGGGAAAAGCTGCATGTAAAAGAGGTTTGAGAAGGTGGGAAGATGAGGAGCTTGGTTTTGGACATGTTAAGTTTGAGATCTCTTTTAGGTAGAGATATCAGATAGTTGGCTATACAAGTATGGAGTTTTTAAGAGAGATCAAGCCTGGAGGTAAGAACTTTAGATTTGTAAGAACATAGATGGTCTTTAACGTGAGGAGACTGGAGTGCAGGTGGACATATAAAGGTTAAACCGTTGAGACTGAGAAGATGAACAACAACCAGTATGATGTAGTTTCCTAGGAGCCAAACGGGGAAAGCATTTCTAGGTTAAAGGAGTGCTCGGTCAAGCTGCTTGCCAATCAAGTAAGTTTGGGGCTAACTATTGTCATTGGATTCATTAACCTGGAGAAGTCACTGGTGTCCATGATAAGAACAGTTTCTGTAGAGTGAACAGAGGAAAGCTTGATTGGAGTGACTTCAAGAGAGAACGGTGGCATCTAGGGAGGAACTAGAGGCATCCAGTAGAAACAACACGCTGGAGATTGTCAGCTATAAAAAGAAAAAGAGAATGGGGAAATAGCTGGGGTGGGAATAGGAGTTGAGAGGGTTTCTGGTTTTTGTTTTGAAGACGGACAAAAATCTTAGCATGTTTATATTTAGAGGAAAACAACCAATAACACAGGAAAAAATGAGAGATGGAAGAAGTGCAGGAGCAGAATTTGAGAAGTGAGAGGGGATGAGATCAGGTAGACAGATTGGCCTTTTCGAGGACAAAGTGGATTGGTCCCAGGGATCAGCAAACTCTTCCTGTGAAGGGCCAGATAGTAAATACTCTATGTTTGTGGGCCATATGGTTTTTGGTGCAACTCCTAAATCTGTTGTTGTAGCATTAAAGGCAGCCTTAGACAATACATAATTGAATGGGTGTCCTATGCATCAGTTTAATAATCCTTGGTCTTCAATATCAGGAGGGAAGGCAGAGTATATAGGTATAGACAGAGATAGGTAAGTAGATATGGTAGTGGGGGCTTGTGAATGATTTTGTTTTCTCAGTAAAATAGGAAGAAAGGTCACGAGTTGCAAGTGAGATAGGATAGACTGTTGTGAGTTTGAAGAGAGAAGGTAGTGAATGGACAAGGGAAATATACGATGCTTGCTGTGATTATGGGCTTCCTGAGGTTAGTGATTATAAATTTCAACTAAGATCATTCAGTATGTTGGGATGATTATCTCTAGCCACACCCACTAAAAGAAAACTAGAGGATAGGAATATATTTATGTTTGTGAGATGTATCCATGTTGTTGCTCATGTTTATATTTGACTCCATATAATTGTTGGGCAGTATCTCATAGTTTATTTTCACTCCACAGTTGATGGGCATTTAGATCATTTCCAGGTTTGGGTTATTATAAATAACCCAAATGTTGTTTTCAATAATTGTGTACAAGTCTCTGTATGGACATATGTTTTTATTACTCTTGGGTAAATACCCAGGAATAAGATAATAAGATTTCTGGATTTTAAAGTAAAACCATGTTTTACTTTTTGAAAAACTTTTATTTTATTTTTACTAAGTTTTTAATTTCAATTACAGTATAGTTAATGTACAGTGTTATATTAGTTTCAGATGTACAGTGTAGTGTTTTCAACAATTCTATATATTACTCAATGCTCATCATGAGTGTACTCTTTAATCCCCATCACCTGTTTCACCCCCCCCCCCCCCACCTGCCCTCTGGTAACCATCAGTTTTTTCTCTATAGTTAAGAGTCTGTTTCTTGGTTTGCTTTTCTCTTTCTTTCTCCCCCCTTTTGTTTTTTTTCCTTTTGCTCATTTGTTTTGTTTCTTAAATTCCACATATGAGTGAAATAATGTGATGTCTTTCTCTGACTGATTTATTTCACTTAGCATTATACTCTCTATCTCTAGCTCCATCCATGTTGTTGCAAATGATGATTTCATTCTTTTTATGGCTGAATAATATTCCATGGCATGTATATATGTGATATATATAATATATATATATATTATATATATATATAATATATATATATATTATATATATATAGTATGTGTGTGTGTGTGTGTGTGTGTACAGAGGTGCATGCATTCCTTTGAATTAGTGTTTTTTTAAATTTTGGGGTAAATACTCAGTGGTAGTTCTATTTTTAACTTTTTGAGGAACCTCCATACTCTTTTCCACAGTAGCTGTACCAGTTTGCATTCCCACCAACAATGTACAAGGGTTGTTTTCCCCCACATTTTCCCTAACACTTATTGTTTCTTGTATTGTTGATTTTAGCCATGCTGACAGGTGTGAGGTGATATCAAGATACACTTACTTTTATAAAATACTGAGATACTGTTTCTCAAAAAGATGGTACCATTTTGCATTCTTACCAGTTGCTTCAAATACTCCCCAACATTTAATTTTCTTACCTCATTGTGGTATTTCTACTTTAATGTTGAATAGAATTGTTGACAATTGTTCTTCCGGATTCTAGTAGAAATAACAGCCATTCACTATTAAGTGTGATAGTAGCTGTAGATTTTTTGTAGATGTCTTAATTGAATTGAGTAGATTTCCTTTGCTTCCCTAGTTGGCTGAGAGTTGTTTTTTTTATCACGTATGATAAAATTTCGTTGAATTTAAATTTGACTGAATTTTGCCATATTCTTTTTCTGCATATACTTAAACATTTAGATGGGTTTTCTTCTTTATTTTGGTGAATTATATTCATTGATTTCTAGATGTTACATGAGTTGCAAGAATTATTAGCACAAAATATTTTCATAATATTCCCTTATCCTTTTAATGTCTGGCTATTAGTGGTATTTCAGATTTAATTCTTGATATTGTTAAATTGTGAATTCTCTTTTTCCTGATTATTCTAGCTGAAGGCTTTTTTTTTTTTTTTGATATTTTCAAAATATCAGTAACTGTTTCATTTATTTTTTTCTATTTTCCTTTTGGTTGATTTTTAGCTCTTTATTAATTTCTTCTTTTTAATTACTTTGCATTTAATTCGATCTCTCTTTGATGCTTAAAGTGAAAACTCAGATAATTGATTTTAGATCTTTTTTCTTTTTAAACAGGAGCATTTAAAGTTATAAATAGATGTATTCTTTCAGTTAAAAATGTTTTCTAATTTACCTTGTGATTTCTTCATTGGCCCATGGATTCTGTTTGATTTCCAAATATTTACTTTTAATAAGTACCTGATAATGATTTTAATTTTATTTAAATGCTTTTTGATTTTGTCAGAGAATATGATTTCAAACTTTTTGTTTATTCAGACATTTTTTTTTTTTTTTTTATGGCCTAGCCTAGCATGTATCTCCTGGTAACCATACCACATTCCCTTGCAAAGTACATTTGTCACTTGGATGTAGTGTTCTGTAAATATCAAGTTGGTTGATAGTACTGTTGACATCTTTTATGCCTTTTGTCTAGTTATTTTTACAGCTATTGTTGAGAGAGTTGTTAAAAATCTCCAACTATATAAAATTATGCTGTAGGTATTTAGAAGCTCTGTTACTAAACCTATACATATTTATAATTTTATCTAAAAGAGAAATAATATTACTTTAATGTACTATTTAATATATCATATTACTTTAATAAAAAGATATTCCATGCAAATGGAAACAAAAAGAAAGCTAGAGAAGCTATATTTATATAAACAAAATAGACTTTAAATACAGACTGTAATGAGACTAAGAAAGGCATTACACAATGATAAAGAGGTCAATCCAACAAGATGATATAATATTTACAAATATTTATGCACCCAACATAGAAGAACCTAAATTAATAAAGCAAATATTCCCAGACCTAAAGGAAGAAATAGACAGCAATCCATAATAGTAGGGGACTTTAGTCCCCCCCCCCCCATTTACACCAATGCATAGATCACTCCAACAGAAAATCAATAAACATCAGTCTTAAATGGCACATTGAGCATATGTACGTAACAGCTACTTACAGAATATTCAATCTAAGAGCAACAGAATACATATTCTTCTCAAGTGTACATAGAACAATTTTCAAGATAGATCATATGTTAGGCCACAAAATAAGTTTTAATAAATTTAAGAGGATTGAAATCACATCAAGCTGTTTTCCAAACCACAGCAATATGAAACTAGAAATTAATTACACTAAGAAAACTGGAAATTTTGCACGTTTCTGGAGATTAAACAACATACACCTTCACAACCAGAGGATCAAAAATAGAAATCAAAAGAGAAATTAAAAAATACCTTGAGACAAATGAAAATGAAAATGTAACATATCAAAATTTATAGATGCAGCAAATGCAGTTTTAAGAGGGAAGTTTATAGTAATAAATGCCTACCTCAGGAAACAAGAGAAGTCTCATATAAACAACCTAACTTTATATCTGAAAGAACTAGGAAAAGAAGTACAAATGAAGTCCAAACTAAGCTGAAGGCAGGAAATAAAAATTATAGTAGGAAAAAATGGAGACTAAAAGGCAATAGAAAGGATCAATGAAACTAAGAGCTGACTCTTTGAAAACATAAACAAAATTGACACACCCTTAATTAGACTCACCAAGAAAAAAAAAAAAGAGAGAAAACTCAAATCAATAAAATCAGGAAAGAAAGAGGAGACATTACAACTAATATCAGGGGATACAAAGGATCCCAAGGGACTCCTAGGAATAATTATATACCAACAAATGGACAACTGAGGCAAAATGGATAAATCCCTAAAACTATACAACCTACCAAGCCTGAATCATGATGAAATAGCAAATTTGAACAGATAACAAAAATTACCAGTAAGGAGATTGAATCAGTAATCAGAAACCTCTCAACAAACAAAAGCTCCAGACCAGACACATCACTGGTGAATTCTGCCAAACATTAAAGAATTAATATCATTTTTTTTTTCTCAAACTCTTCCAAACAATAGAAGAAGGAAGAACTCCTCTAAACATATTTTACAAGGTCAGCATTACTCTGATACCAAAATCAGACAAGAATACCACACACACACAAATAAAATTACAGGCCAATATCCCCGATCAATATACCTGCAGAAATCCTCAACCAAATATTAGCAGACCTGTTTCAAAAATACATAAAAAAGATCATACACAATGATCAAGTGGAATTTATTCCAGGGATACAAGAATGGTTCAACATCTGTAAATCAATCAGTGTGATATACCACATTAACAAAATGAATGATAAAACTCCTATGATTATCTCAATAGATGCAGAAAAAGCATTTGATACATTTAACATCCACTTATAATAAAAATCTTGTAAGAAAGTGGATATAGAGAGAATGTACCTCAACATAATAAAAGCCGTATGTGACAAGCCCACAGCCAACATTATACCCAACAGTACTCTAAGATCAGAAACAAGACAAGGATGGCCACTCTTGCTATTTTTATTTAACATAGTATTGGAAATACTAGTCAGAGTCATTAGGCAAGAAAAAGAAATAAAAATCATCCAAAATGGACAGGAAGAAGTAAAACTGTCATTACTTGTAGATGACATATTATATTCAGAAAACTGTAAAGACTCTATCAAAATACTGCTAGAACTAATAAGTGAATTCAGTGAAATTTCAAGATAGTCTGTTGTTTCTTTACACTAATTATGAACTATCAGAGAAATTAAGAAAGCAATCCTATTTACAATTGCATTAAAAGCATAAAATACTTAGGAATAAATTTAACCAAGAATGTGAAAGAGCTATATGAAAACTGTAAGTCATTAATGAAGTAAATTGAAGACAGTGCAGATAAAGAAAAAATATATTCCATACCCATGGATTTGAAGATTAATATTGTTAAAATGTCTATACTACTCCAAGCAATATGCAAATTCAGTGGAATCTCTATCAAGATTACAATAGTATTTTTCACAGAAATAGAATAATCCTAAAATTTTTGTGTGGACACTAAAGATCCCAAATCTTGAGAAAGCAAAGCAAAGGTGGAGGCAGTATTTCAAACTATACTACAAAGCTGTAGCAATTAGAACAGTGTGGTAAAAAAGAGACACATAGTTCAGTGAAACAATAGGGACCTCAGAAATAAATAAATAAATAAATATATATATATATATGTCAATTAATTTATGACAGGTGAGCCAAGAATGTATAATTGGAAAAGGGCAGTCTCTTCAATAGTGTTTGGAAAATTGGACAATCACCTGCCAAAGAATGAAACTGAACCATTATCTTATACCCTACTCAAAGGGGATTAAAGACTTGAATATAAGACTTGAAACCATAAATCTGGAAAAAAAAACAGGTGATAAGCTCCTTGGTATAGATCTTGGTCAATCTTGATGATTTTAGCAAAAGCAAAAATAAACAAGTGGGACTATACCAAACTAAAAAACTTCTGCACAGCAAAGGAAACCATCAATAAAATGAAAAAATAATCTACTGAATTGAAGAAAGTAATTGCAAATCATATATCTGATAACAGGCTAATATTGAAAATATGCAAAGACTCATACGGCTCAAAAACAAAAAGAAAACAAAAAAAGCAGAAAAACCAAAAATAAAAGTCCAGTTAAAAAATGGGCAGCAGACTTGAATAGGCAACATCTAATTGGTCAACAAACACAAGAAAGATGCTAAACATTCTCCCAATCTCATTTGAATTTACCTTTCCCATTGTTAACAAACGTGAAAGCTCCCTCTATGAATTTTAGGTACAGAGTTTTGTCTGTAGCTCTTTCTCTGAGTATGGAAGTAATTATTGAAGCAATTTTTTGCTGCATTTAAGTAAATTATGCATAACACTCCATGTCTCTGGTACATATAGTACTTGAATTGTTGCTAAAAGGGAATTTTTTTAAAAAGGGAGTTTTTTTAACACGTAACTTTCAGTTGAAGTGTAAAAAGATTAATAATTTAGGTTACAAGGCAGACCTCTAGCAGACCATGCATGCACACATTCTTCCTTATACTCTGATCATCTAGAACAGTGTTCAGGGATTATAAGGACCTCTTACAGAAATGTCAAAAAGGTTTTTTTGGATTCTCACATGATATTAATAATAGCTTTCCTTTTCGTATCCTTAGAGTAAAATGTTATGAAATGATAACATGCTAATATAATTTAGTAGTACTTCTAAATTAATTTTCATCTTATTAATCACAATTCCCCATGTATGAATTTGATAGTTTATTGCAGTGTGAGATAAAAATTATTTGTAGTTTAGACAGGTATGTAAACACTTGCAGTTTACTCCTTGACCTCTACTGGTTCATGACATTTGTTATTATATTAGCATTATACTCTCTAGCTCCATCCTTCTTGCTGCAAATGGCAAGATTGGCATTGTTTTATGGCTGAGTAAAGTTACATTGTATGTATATGCACTTCATCTTTAACGATTCATCTATCGTTGGACACTTGGTAGGCTTTCGTATCTTGGCTATTGTAAATAATGCTGCAATAAACGTAGGGATGCATATATCTTTTCAAATTAGAGTTTTCATTTTCTTTGGGTAGATGCCCAGTAGTGAAATTTCTTTTGATTGGTTTATAAATTATTAAACCAATTGGTTTAATTGGTTTATATTGGTTTATATTGGTTTATAAATTATTAAAATTCACTATGCATTATTTAACAGTGAAGTAATTTTATTTGAAGACTATATAAGTGAATGGTACAGTACTTGTCCAAAGAAATATTATTTGCTCAGATTTCTTATTTTAGGATTAAAAAAGCAAATGGATATTTTCTAATTTTAATATGATTTCATGAAGAGAAGGCATACAGTGATGTTCACATTTTTCTCCATTTCTATTCTTTCATCTCTGAAATGATAAAAATCTTAATAGAATTGACCATCATGGTTTCTAACTTAATATCTGGAATTATAAATGCCTCCCTCCTCTCCCCAGAAAACCCTTAATGCCATATTCTTCCTTTAAAAGGACAGTCCCTTCTCTGTTTCTTTGGTCTGCTTTCTTTGACATTCCAGCATCTTTTCCTCACAAGGTTTTCTGCGTTTTCAAAATGACCTCCATCTGAATAATATTGGCTAATCTTTTCTTTTACAACATTCTCAAGTGTATCATGCTCTTGTCATGGTCATCGGTTTTATGCTTCTTGGCCTTTCTCTAACCCACCTCAATGTTTTCATACCAAAGTCATTTCTTTCCTACGTCTCCTCTTCCCATCTTTCATGGGTATTCTTCCAGTTATTCCATTCTTCAGAGCTTTGTCTCAATCTTTTCCTTCCTCCTTTAATCAGTAACCAAGTCTTTTAAAATGTCTTGTCAAAATCCTTTTGCATCAGTTCTGTGCTTTGTTTCTGCAGCTACTATTTTTTTCCTTTCTTAGTCTGTTGTATATATCCCTACCAGAATAATGTTACTCAGCATTCTTTTGGTAATGTCATTTCTCTTCCCCAAATTTAAAGTTTCTTAATATTTTCTACCAGGTATGGTAAATTCATTATAGGGCTTTCAGGACCCTTAAAATCTGCCATTATTCTCCATTTTCTCATGAAGTTTCTGATATATCAGGAAATTTTCAGGTATACTACTGAGTTTACAACAGTTTGATATATCTATCCTGTGTTATTGATGAAAGTGAAATGCTATGGAAACACAGAGAATGGTGTGTCAATATATTCTATTTCAAAGAATTAAGTAAGGTTGTTTTTGATTGCTAGATTGACATATAGCATTTGATTAAAAATAGAAAAATTGACTTGGAAATATGACTTGTTAAATTAATGCCCATAGGTATAACTAATTGCAGTTTCGGGCAACAAGTGATAGGATCTTGGTTTTATGTTAGTTTCCACTTCCAGGTTAGAAACATTGAGACTTATATTAACTTTTAAGATGTAGTCTCTATTAATTAGTTCTTAGTTTTCCTCAGGACCAAGGGTAATTAATATAACTGTCAAGCCTTTACATTCTAAGTAATATTGTTTCTATCTGCAGAAGTTACTATATTTTGCTAGAAACCTTTCTTTCTAGTAGAGAATCTCGTAGCTCTTCAATACTCACAAAAAAGAGCCGAACAAACTTGACACCTCTCAGGAGACTTTAAAACAGTGCAACTGATGGAATATATTTTTCAGTGTTTTAACTGATTATTAATACTAATATAATGCTTACCATACTTCCAAGGCGAGAGACAAGAACACCAAGTATATCTTTGTTCGGTTGACCTATTTGTTAATTCTCTGTGGTGGTCAAATCTAAGAATAAAAAGTGCATTTGGCCCCATAAGTGCATAGCCTAGGCAAACCTGTTTTCTACATTATTTAATGTGAGCCTCCTTTGACATCATAGAAGACTTTTTCTGACACAGGGTGTCACTGGTAGTCAGTGGGAATGTGGCAAGTGCAAAGAAAAGGAGGGATATAAATTATTGCAATTTTCCTTTTGGATTTTACAATTATTTGGCTTAAATTGATATGTAACTAGTTAACCTTCCACAAATGGTTAATACAGATAGCAGAATATTACTCTTTCCTTGAAAAGCTGAAATCATTTGTTTCCCCTGAAATAATCAGGAATGCTCTATCTTTGTCTTTTCTATTAGATATTTTAAATTGTGAGCCTTATCAGAAAATTGCTTTATATGTTCTATTCTTGTTCAGACTTAGTTGTTCTTGGGGTAAAATGCAGTTCTGTGACTGTCTAAAATAAAGCTGAAAAATGAAATAACTCTAACTAGAGAGCTTTGTGGCTTCCTCCGAGATACTACAAAATAGTTTCAGACATCTTTAATATTTAAACCAGATCTAAATTGTGTTTTTACACGTTGGCTTAAATTTCTATTTACTTTTAAATATTGAATATTTACAAACATCTCCAACTACATTAAATAATACTTACATGAAAAGTATGTCAATATTATTTTTTCTACTCTTTGAGCTTGAAAGAGACCTGATGGCATTGGAAGTTAACTGCAGAGGGATATCATCAAAAAGTAATGTTTGCAGAACATTTCACAGGGGTAATAAGCAACTTTAACTGCTATTTCTATTTCTGTAGGTATCTTCTCAGTACTCAGCTTGGCCTCCGAGTGCACAACCCTTGCTGCTGAACTTCCCAAAGTATCCTACGTGAAGGCCCTTGATGTGTGGCTCATTGCTTGTCTTCTCTTTGGGTTTGCTTCTCTGGTGGAGTATGCTGTCGTGCAGGTGATGTTGAATAACCCCAAACGAGTCGAAGCAGAGAAAGCCAGAATTGCAAAGGCTGAGCAGGCAGATGGAAAAGGTGGAAATGTAAATGCTGCTAAAAAGAATACTGTGAATGGTACAGGGACTCCTGTTCACATTAGCACTTTGCAGGTAAGAATGACACTGGCGAAAGTATTTCCCCCATCCGCTCTGCAGTTCAGGAGAAAGGTACTTTTCTGTGGGTGTGAAGCTTTGATAGAATTGGTGCTCCCTCATTCTTCTCTCACAGATAAAAAGGAACTGAAACACATCGAACCTTTTTGTAAAAGAAATAAAAAATACTTAGGTCAAATACTAATTAATAAAAAGAAATCAACACCTTATCAACTTTCTAGAAGACTTTCCATGGAGTTTAATGAGACGTTTCTTCTTTGATGGGTACCATTGGCTGTGGGGATATTGTCAAAGCTACAGACCCTCCTGTTCTTTCTCACTTGATAAGCCTCAAAGGCCAGAGGATTGCTGGAAGCACTGACCTTTTGCCCACTTGGTAGATTTAGGGGAGCCCATGCTCTCAATAAAACCCCCTTCCTGTTCCCTATCAAGTTAGAGAGCTCCACACAGAATATGGCCAGCAGGCTACTTACTTACGGGATGCCTGGCCCATGGGAAAACTATACCGTAGTCAGGGATCTGTCCAGCCCAGTGGTACTTGCAGCAGAATTGGACCTTGCCTTGTCACTTGATCATTGGTCTAAGAGTAATGGTCAGTGCCTTTAGATTCTGATAAATTCTGGATCAACAGGCTGTTTCATGAATTTAGGATAGGTTTCTACTTACCCCAAAGCTCCCCTGATTGATACCTTCTGTTTGGGATGACCAGTAAACCAGGAGGCTATTGCCATTGAGCTTATCAGCCTGGTACATTCCACAGGAGACTAATAGGTTCACACCATCTTACAACCTTGAAAATCTTGCCTTCTCTGCCTATATTTTGGCCCAATATTACTCTTTCAGTTTGTTATCTACCATCACACCCCTTACCTAGAATGTTAGACAAGTATGCCAGGTGCGTATTTGTAGATATGAAAAGTAAACTATTTTTGTGGTGCTGCCTGAAGCTATATTTTTTAGAAAATTTTAATTTCTTGTAAAGTCATTAATCTGATTTTCTGCATCTACAGCCAAATCTCTGTAGTGTTAGTTGCTACCTTGTGGGAGGGTTTTTAAGGCCTTATGATTCTTTCATACCCTAACTCTCTTTATGATAAATAAAGCTAAACTGTTTGTTAATAAAGAGCGATCATGACCTTAGAGAAGTCATATATTTGACATATCTTTTTCCATCCTTTTCCATCCAGCATGTCTAAATCATTATGTTTGAAGTAAGTTTCTGGTCGACAACATATATAGTTGATTTATGACTTTGAACTGCTCCACCACTCTCATGTTTTAATTGGTATGTTTAGATGATACGATTTAATCTAAGTAGTGATATGTTAGGGCTTCAGTCTATTGTTTTATGTTTTCTTTTCTGCTTATCCCATTTTTTATCTCCCTCTTTTCTGTTTCTTGCTTTCATGAAGGTTACTTAAACATTTTTGAGAATGACATTTTGTGAGTTTTCTACATTGTGTTTGAAAGTGTGTCTCTTTATCCATCTTGTTTAGTGATTGTCCTAGGTACTAATTATATGTACATAACTTATCAAAGTCTGCTGGTGTCATTATTTTACCAGTTTGTGTGATGTGTAAAAATATTACATCCTTTAATGTCACTTTAACTTTCTATTTATGATAGACTTGTAAATATTTCTGAGAATCTAATTAGAAAGCATTCTACTTTTTATTTCACCATTGAATATACTTTAGGAAACTGCAAGGGAGAAGGAAAGCTTATTGCATTTATGCATATTTTTGCTCACCATGTTCTTTCTTTTACTCTGATATGTCTTTCATTGTTTACTTATAGAGAATTTCCTTTATTAAATATTTTGGGGAGCACTCCTGGTAACAAATTCAGCTAGTTTTCCTTCATCTGAGAAAATCTTGATTTCCCCTTTATTTCTGAAGGATATTTTCACTGGGTATAAAATTCTAGGTTGACAATTCTTTTCTTTTAGCATGTAAAAAATATTGTGCCTCCTCCCTCCATCTGGCTTCCATGGCTCCTGATGAGAACTCCTCTTCATTCATATAGGTTTTCCCCTGAGGGTAAACTCATTTTTGTCTGGCTGCATTCAAGACTTCTTTTGGTCTTTATTATCCTTAAAGTCTGTGTTTTGGTGGGGATTTCTTTGGGTTTATCCTGTTTGGGATTTATTCAGCTTATTTAAAAATGTAGGCTTATGTTTCTTGTCAAATTTGCAGTTTTCGACTGTTATTTTTTTTGAGTACCCTTTGCAGACCCACCTTCTTTCTCCCGTCTTTCGGAGCCTCTGATGACGCAACTGTTAAATCCTTTGTTATAGTCCCACAGATCCCTGAGACTCTCTTCATTTTGTCTAGTCAATTTTTTTCGGTTTTGTTCAGATTGGATAATTTCTTTGGTTATATCTTTTAATTCACTGATTCTTTTTTCTGCCCCTTCCATTTTTTCTGATGAGCTTATCCACTGAGATTTATATTTTGCTGAATGTATTTTTCAGTTACAAAATTTCCATTTGGGCTTTCTTTTTGCTGAGATTTTGTATTTCTTTGCTCAGGCTTTCTATTTGTCAGTGCTTTCAAACAAATGTTCATAATACCTGATTGAAATTTTTTTTTTTTTTATCATCCATGTTTTAGAACCTCTCTCAGATGATTCTAACACATTTTTCATTTCGGTGTTGTTATCTACAGACTCTATTTTTTAAAAAATTCAGTTTGAGATCTTCTCCAGTTCTTCATATGATGAATGGCTTTCTATTGAAACCTGGACATTTTCATAGTTTGTTATGGACTCTGAATCTTATTGAAACTTTCTGTGTTAGATGGCTTTCTCTGGCCCTGTCCTGCCAGGAGAAGGAAGGGTGCTGCTTCAGGACTTCAGTGGAAGTAGAAGTCCAGGGCTTGACACAGTGTAGCTGGGGGCTCTTTATTATTGCAGGGTGGGACTGCTAGTTTTTAATTACCCATGTGGTCTGCACTGATACACAGTGTGTGTGTGTGTGGGGGGGGTTCCCTCATTACCACTTTGTGGTGATAAAAGTCCTGCCCCTCAGCTAGGGCTCCTGTGACATCACCTCCAGTGTGGAAGAGGAGAAGCAGTCTGTTTCTGCTGGGTAGGGGTGGAAGTCCATGCTGCCTGCACAGTCTCCTCTGATGCAATGGGGGAAGCAGGGCCTTGTTAGTGGTCTATGGAGATGAGAGTCCTCTCTCCTTAATGGGTCTTCTTTGATATCACTGCGGTGGGAGTGTTGGGCACCTTGTTATAGCTTCTAAAGGTGGAAGACTCAGCTCCCCACTCAACCTTTGCTGGCGTGGGTGGGGATGGAGTCACCTTTTTGTGTGTGGTGTTTGACTGGACTAGAGAGAACATTGTCTAAAAGTTTTTTGTCTTGGGGCTCATGGGTGGCTCAGTTGGTTGAGCGTCCGACTCTTGATTTTGGCTCAGGTCATGATCCCAGGGTCATGGAATCAAGCCCCACATTGGACTCTGTCCTGAGTGTGGAGCCTGCTTGAGATTCTCTCTCTCTACCTCTGCCCTTCTCCCTGGCATGCTCTCTCTCTAAAATTAAAAAAAATAAATAAATAAAAATTAAAAAATAAAGTTTTTTGTCTTGCTAAGCTACTCTTTTCTTTGTCCTTTGGCTAGAGGAATTAGACTTTTATTGGAGCTATTTTTATCTGTACCAATTTCATTTTGAATTTCAGCTCCTTCAGCTTCAAATCTGGGATATATGAGGCAAAAAGGACACTCACCACCATGTTGTTCCATGCGTCTGAAGTCCACAACTGGAGAATGGTTGTTTCTCCACTGTTCACAGTCTTCTTAGGTTTGTTTTATATAACGTCCAGTATATGTCTACTACATCTTCCCGGGAGCAGAGTTCCCCAATACTCTTTTCAAGTCTCCCAGCATCCTCACTGAACCTGTAGCCTGGCTGCCACACCCTAGTGATTAGACATGTCACTGAGCTACTCTTAACACTTCAGTTATGTGACAGCTGCTCTACCTATTGGACTGTTTCAGACTTAGTGCATTCCTGCACCAGGAACACACCTTTTCAGAGAAATATTGGTTCTTTCCCCCAGTATTTTACTTTACTTTCTGTTATGACCCAAACCACCAAATAGTACCTTGGAAGAGCTCATGGCTGGTTAAGGGTGCTTTAGAACATAAAAAAAAAAAAAAACAAAAAAACAAAAAAACTGGTATTTGAAGCATGCTAGCTCCTTGTGAGGAACTTTGCTTTTCCTTCTAAACATACTTATTTCTCCATTCCAGAAATGGAAGGAGGAATACTTGAGCCCCCTTTTTTATATGGACATGTCACTATATGGACTCCTTAAATATGTGGCCCTAGCTATCAGTCCCCCAATTTATATCTCCTAGTCTTTTACCACTTTCTCATTTTTCCTACCTACTAATCCCTACTACCCACTAACTTGAACTCTGGTTAAGTGATCTAGAGAAGAAAACAAAGACGTTCTATGGAATGGGTGCTTGATTTTCAGTAGTGCCACAATCAGTTCCATTTTATGGCATGTCACGGGGCCTGGATAATTGCAGAAATTATCTAGTAATAGGGAACACCAATGTGCAAGGAATTTGGAATCTTAATATATTCGATGCAGTGGGATTGATACAAGAGATTCATTGGAAGCAGATTTTCAGAGTACTATAGAACATATCAAAATTATTTGTGAAAATAGATACAAAGGATAAATAGGATCTAGACCATTAGACTGAATTATTTATTTTTTATCAAAGAATAATTGCTACGCAATATTGAATTAGTTTCATATGTACAACATAATGATTTGATACTTATATACACTAGGAAATGTTCAGTGCAGTAAGATTTGTCACCATCTCTCACCTTACAAAATTGTTACAAAATTATTGACTTTATTCCCTATGCTGCAATTTACCTGTTGTGTCTCACTTATTTTTATATATAGAAGATTGTATCTTTTAATTCCTTTTACGTATTTCATCCATCCTCCTGCCCCCCTCCTCCAACAACCATCAGTTTGTTCTCTGTATCTATGAGTCTGTTTGTTTCATTTTGTTTGCTTGTTTGTTTTGCTTTTAACTCCAAATATAAGTGAAATCATACAGTATTTACTTTTTACTGACTTATTTCACTTAGCATAATACTCTCTAGGTCCCCCCATGTGGTCACAAATGACAAGATTTCATTCTTTCTTGTGGTTGAGTAATACTCCAATGTATGTATTTACCACATCTTCTTTATCCATTCATCTATCAGTGGACACCTAGGTGCTTCTATACCTTGGCTATTGTAAATAATGCTGCAATAAACATTGGGGCACATATGTCTTTTTGAATTTGTGTTTTCATTTTCTTCAGATAAATACTCAGGAGCAGAATTGCAGGATCAAATGGTGGCTCTCTTTTTAATTTTTTTCGGGAACCTCCACACTACTTTCCAGTTTACATTTCCACCAATAGTGCACAAGGATTGCCTTCTGTGTACATCCTCACCAACACTTGTTACTTATTATCTTTTTGATAGTAGCCATTCTGACTGATGTTGTATGATAACTCATTGTGGTTTTGATTTGCATTTTCCTGATTGTTAGTGATGTGGAGCATCTTTTCATGTGCCTGCTGATTATCTGCATATATTCTTTGGAAAAGTATCTATTCAGGTCGTCTGCCCAGTTTTTAACTGGATTGTTTTATTTTGTTTTATTTTGTTTTATTTTGTTTTTGATATTGAGTTATATGAGTTCCAATGTGAATGTTAGCACATTTGATATTGTCCCAAAGATCTCTTAAATTATCCTATGTTTTAAAATCCTTTTTTCTTTTCATTGTTCAGTTTGGGTTATTTTCACTATCTTGTCCTCTAGATTGTTGATCTATTATTATATATCATATAATGTGCTGTTTATTCCCTCTGATGTATGTATCATTTCTGTTATTGCATTCTTCAGCTCTGGTTGGTACTTTCTTATATTTTCCAGCTTTGTTAAAATTCTCACTGTGTTCATCCTTTCTTCTCCTGAGTTTGATAGGCATTTTTATGACCATTACTATGAACTCTTTATCAAGTAGATTGCTTTGCTTCATTCATTTAGTTCTTTTTCTGAGGTTTTGTCTTGTTCTTTTATTTTGAACATATTCCTCTGTCTCTTCATTTGCCTGACTTTCTCTATATGTATTGGGTAGTTCAGCTCCTTTTCCTGGTCTTGAAGGAGTAGCTTTATGTAGAAGTTCTCCTGTGGGGCCCAGAAGTGCAATTCCCCCTGGTCTCCAGAACAAGGTTGCTCCAGGAATGTCCCCTGTGTAGTCTGTGTGCACTCTCCTGTTCTGGTGGGGAAATGACTGCTGTGGGTACATGATAGGTGGGAGTGGCCCTGGACCAGCTGGCTGCAATGCCTGGCTGTCATTGCTGCAGATGCACTGGTGGGTAGGGTTATTATGCTGTTTGCTGTAAGGCCTAGACAAGGCCCAGGCTTGTTTGACATTATGGTGGATCATGCCCTCTGACATTAGCAGTCTAGAGGGAAAATCCAAAATGGTGCTCCCCAGTGCCAAAATCAGTATGGCCGAACAAGATAGTAAAAATGGCTGCCTCCAGTGTCTCAGTTCCTGGGGAGAGAGAGGCCCAGCTTTCTCCTGCCTCTCTAGTGGGTGCATTAGTAAGGAGGCCTCCTTCACCTATAGATATGCACTTTTTGATTGTGTTTCTTGCACTGCTTTCCATGTCAAGTGAGCCAGCACGTGAGCTTTTTAAAAGTGGGTTATTCTGTCACTACAGTTTCATAGTTTTCCTGGATATGTTCCTTGTAAGTTTTCAGAGTTGGGTATTTTGGGGGTTCCTCTCTCCTGTGCAGAATCTAAGGGGTAATGTGCCTTACATGGAGCTCAAATCTTTCACTCCTCAGGGTAAATAAACCTCTGTATCTTTGAGATTCCTCCGATCCATGGAGTGCTGCATCTCGGGTGTGTTTTTATCCTTAGCGAGTCAGTGTCTCTGCCTCGTCAACCCATTTTGTTGTTCCTTGTTGCAGAGGCTCTGTTCATCCAGCTTCTCAATCCCCTTCATTGCACTGCTTGCCATGTCACATGAGTCAGCACCTAAGCTTCTCAATCCAGTTTCTCAATCCCCTTCAGAGGGAATTATTCCATATGCAGTTATGGATTTGTTATGTCCATGGGAGGGGTGAGTTCAGAATCTTCTATGCCATCTTGAACTCTCCCCCAGAATTATATTATTTAAACTTTAGCCTTCAGGCATTAAAATAATTTCCCAATGAAGAAAACTTCATCATATTTAAGAACTTCTGTATTTCAATTCTCTATGTTTGGGTTGCTAATAGAAACACACGTGTCTTAATTCTGAACCTGCTACATTCTGCTACAGAAGTTATAGGGGCGCCTGGGTGGCGCAGTCGGTTAAGCGTCCGACTTCAGCCAGGTCACGATCTCGCGGTCTGTGAGTTTGAGCCCCGCGTCGGGCTCTGGGCTGATGGCTCAGAGCCTGGAGCCTGTTTCCGATTCTGTGTCTCCCTCTCTCTCTGCCCCTCCCCCGTTCATGCTCTGTCTCTCTCTGTCCCAAAAATAAAATAAAAAACGTTGAAAAAAAAAATTAAAAAAAAAAAAAAAAAAGAAGTTATAGAGTGATGCTTAGGGAGTTTAAAAGTTGACCAGAAATTTTAATCTCCAGAAATAAATGTAAATTACTCTCATGGCTTACAGGCCAAATGCAATTTCTTTTTTAAAAAATTTAATGTTTATTTATATGAGAGAGAGAGAGAGAGAGAGAGTGCAAGTGGGGGACAGGGACAGAGAGAGAGGGAGACAGGATCTGAAGCAGGCTGCAGGCTCTGAGCTGTCAGCACAGAGCCCAATGCAGGGCTTGAACCCATGAACCGTGAGATCATGACCTGAGCCTAAGTTGGACGCTTAACCAACTGAGCCACCCAGGCGCCCCCAAATGCAATTTCTAAAATGAACATTGGACCTATGTAGTATTTGTACCCTGAGAAAGATTTCAGAACGTGAATGCACCCGAAAATAGCTTAGCTTTAATTTATCTATATTTATATCTATATCTATATCTATGTCTATATATGTATATCAAGCTTTATCAAGCTTACACATTTGCTTGATAAAGCTTACACATTTGCTCTAAGTTTGATATATATATAATATGATATATATATATATATATATGATATATATATATCAAACTTAGAGCAAATGTGTAAGCTTGATAAATTCAGTAAGATTGTTACACATTGACACATAAAAGTATGTAAAAAAAGAAATTAAAAAATTGTTTCTTTTTTCATTGATGGTTTTCCTGTGAAAAATATAGTTTTTGGTTTCAAAATGCATCTGTTCCAGTGTATTTTGCTTTCAAATCACAAACTTTTGCTAAGTAATTTCAATGAAATTGTTAGAAAAACCCAACTTCGGCTGCTTGCCACTGGAAAGGTAATACTCAAAAGACAGGTGCTGGCCAGAAAGGAAAGATTGCTTTATTTAGGAGTCTGGCAACCTGGGGAGATAGCGGATTGGTGTCCGAGGACCATCTCCGAGGTTCCAGGTTAAGGAGCAGGGTTTTTAAAGGGGAATTCAGGGTAGGAGATTACATATATGTTGATGAAACGGGCAGGGAAACTTATGACTATTCATGAGGAAAGGTGGAATACACACATTGAGCAAACATACATGCAGCATACATCCCATGTTCACTTTGGGGTGGGGACTTAACACCAGAGGAGGAAAAATTCAGCTCCTGGCGTCAGTCAGGAGGTTATTTTACGCCAAGGACAAGGGGCTATGGGCATGTTCCAAGAGCTGGCATAAACTGGAATGGGGTCTTAGGCTCATTATCTGTTAAGGAATGCAGGGCTTTGCTTGTTCATAGGCTGGAACTATACAGTTGACCTTGAGTTCAAGCCTCTGTAGAAACAGCTAGTGGATTTGTTAGTGGGGTCTGAAAAGACACAATAGCTGATTAGGGAGAAACAATTCTCTAAAAAACAACCTTTAAACTTTCTACTGGTTTCAGTCTCATTAACACTGTGGGGCATGGTTTCAAAATGATATGTCATTTATTTTTAGACAGCATAGGAATAGTAACTGGAAGCACAGTGAAATTTGGATTATAGGAAATTTTTGATGCTGATATTTAAAATAATACTGTCCTTGCTAAGAAAAGGGGAGATATAAAAAAATGTAAGAACAATGATAGTTTAATCTAGCTTTTAACGTGTTTTTATAATTTTAGCTACATACATAAATCTGTCAGCATACATACATAATTTTCCAGGTAAATTTAGGACTTCCTCAACCATTACAATATTCTGTTTACCAATTTGTTCACTCGCACATTTCTTTCTTTTAATTCAGCAAAAACAGTGGGGACCTACTGTTGTTAATACCACCCTATTCTCAATGCCTAGTGTATGCCGTGTACCATTCACAAGAAAGTTGTGAATGAAAGACAAAAATAGTATCCTTGCTTTTGGATTTGATTGAATTAAAAATAAAATCTACTGTTCATGCTTCAATGGGAGAGTTGTTTCCTTTGGTAATGTTAAATTTTTAAAAATAAGGAATGACTTAAATTTAGTAAAATATATAGAGATTATTCCCTTCTGAACTTATTTTCATCAACTGCAGAAGGTATCTTTATCACCACGAAATCATGCGTAAGTCTTCTGGTCAAGGAATATTGCATAAGGTTATTTGCCTTTAAATGTGTGACTCAAACTGAAAAGGACAACAAAGAAAATCTTAAAGGCTTCAGTTTGAAACATTAGTAAGTTATTCTCTGCATCATTATTTTTATTCCTGACAGTTTCATTATCATTTTTACTACCTCATTTTTGCTACCCGTGATTTTCTTTTTTTTTTTTTAATTTTTTTTTTCAACGTTTATTTATTTTTGGGACAGAGAGAGACAGAGCATGAACGGGGGAGGGGCAGAGAGAGAGGGAGACACAGAATCGGAAACGGGCTCCAGGCTCTGAGCCATCAGCCCAGAGCCTGACGCGGGGCTCGAACTCACGGACCGCGAGATCGTGACCTGGCTGAAGTCGGCCGCTTAACCGACTGCGCCACCCAGGCGCCCCGCTACCCGTGATTTTCAAAAGTGACAAGTTTATATGATGAAATTAAGACACATATTTATCTGAGAAAAATTGAGAAATTTTAGATTGGAGATTAATATAACTAAGATCACTTTTAATAATGTGTTATGTAGGGTTAGCATCTCATTTATAAGGAGTTTATTGAATCTCTCTTCATGTGATATTATAATTGCTTAAGACATTTTAATAAATTTGTACTTTTATGTACATATTAGATATGATAATTATGTGTGGAGAGTATTAACTAAATAAAAAGTTATGTTTGTATAAAATCTCTGATGAATGGAAAAAGGGGAGAGCAGCCAACTTGTTAATGAATCATGACTTATTTAAGGAATCTGAGGACTTCTTATTTCTTTCTCAGTTGTGTCACATAATTAAAAAATATTTCTGTAGAAGAGGTTCTCTCCATCAGTACACACACACACACACACACACCCCTACTCTTTTCAAATAGAAGAATCTTCAACTACGTTTCTAAAAGAGGTTTTAATAAATAAAATGACTGAAGATTTAGTATAACCAAATTGAAGCCCTTTGGAGTATTTTTCTATTTTATTATTTTAACATTGAAGAAATTATTCTTCTCTTAGAATTTCAATTAACATTGAAGTTCTTCTCTTAGAACTTCAATTAACATTGAAGAAATTATTCTTCTCTTACTGACAGGTTTACTATATTTAAATAAACTCTCTGAATAAATATAACATCCTGTGTCACATTTTGAATAAACTGTGTAGGTAAAAATTTAAAATTATTAAAATTGCTAGCAGAATCTAAGAATATGTTTATGTAAATAAAACAGATTAGAAAATGTGAAGCATTTATGTGTGACTTAGGTTATAATATCATATAAATTTGATTACTTGTTTAGTTATTTATAGATACTAAAACTATACTTAGAGCTATGTAGGTGTGTATAAAATATGACTTAAAGTAAATGTATTTCTCATGTAAATATGCATCTCTTTCTTTGTGAAAAAGTAAAGTCACTGAGAAGAAACATACTTCTTAAGTCTATTGGCAGAAGCCCGAATACTCCTTTGTTTTGATAAGTGGATTCTAAAGCACAGTTAGTGAATCTAAAACTTTAGATTTCTTAGAGAATTCTAAAGGGAGAAAGACTGGGATATCTACAGAGTCCCAGATTTTGCAGATTACTCTGAGAGTCTGGGGATAGTGCACAGATTTGATATGTAGAACCTGTTCTCAACCTCTGTTCCAGTGAAGGTAGTCATTTTACTCTTTACAAAAGTTCACTGGTACATACTGAGACCGACTCCTCAGATAGCACTGGAAAATTTGAGCTTTAAGTGCGGGCTTCCTTCTGGCACACTTACACGGAAAGTGTGTGAATGTGAATATGATGAGTCTGTGTATGTGCATGAGTCTGTCATGGTGGTGGAACTTAAATGACAAACCGCTTGCTGAAAATGGCCTTTTGAAATTTCCAATTGGGGAATTTAAATGGAAGGTCTAAAAGTAAATTTAATATATATAAAGTCTATTTTATATCATATGTAATCATTATATTCATAATTCATAATACATAAATAATACTCATGTACATAGTCAAATATTTATAATATTCAAATACAGGTATTCATGAATTATATATATATGTGTGTATATATATACACATATATATATATATATGATTTCCCAAAGTCCTATTTAAATAATTTAGGTTTTAGTTGCTACCTTTGCTGTCTTTCTCATTCACCAGCCCCTCTTTTTTGCCAGATATTGTCATAGACACAGTGCATAAATTGGTATGGACTAGACACTAGACCTGTGGTTGCTCCGTCAAAACCAGATACCTCATCAAGACACAATTACTCTTCTAAGCTCAGCTGAGATCTCACAATTGGCAAATTGTAACGGCACATTAGAAAAGCTGTGGGGATCCTCTTTCTTAAGGTTGGCTGCTGGTAGCTAAAACAAAGTCCCATCAAAGCAGGATGGAAATGTGTTTCCATTTGGGCTATTTAATAACAAACATTCTCTAAATATGTTAATATATTGGCACTCCATATCTTTTCTTTCTTGTGTATTTTTGTATAATTATGCTTATAGAAAAGTATTTTTTTAAAAATCCTTACTCAATGGGATTGTACAAATATCTATGTGGTATAAAGTATATAATGATCAAGCTAACACTTGCATACCAGCTGAAAAAATAACATTACCAATACATGTTCATAATTGAAAAAAAAATGGAAATAACCTACATATATAATGACAGGAGATGCATAAACACATTTTGGCTTTTCCACTCAGCGTATCTTAATTATGTGTGCTATCCACCTCTAGACACTGCCATCTGTCTCTGGCCCAGAAAATATGTCTCAGTGTTTGTTCAGATAAAGGATAAGGTCCTGCTACCTGAAGTACTTCTAGGAAATAATGTGTTTTACTTCTTAGAGTAAGCATAACTTTTACCCAGCCATAACTTAGGGTAAGTAGAATCCATATGTATTATACTAACAAGGCAAAAACTATAGTATACTGACAGTATATATAATGACATAGTTTCCTTTTTCAGTCAAATCAGTAAATATCGATAATGGAGATCCCAAAGGTGAAGCATAGAACTCAGGAGTAAGAACAGTAGGAAATTAAGCAGTAGAGTCAAAAGCTGGCCCTTCTGTGGCCTTTTGTAATATCAGGGCTATCCTAGACACTGGGGTTAGCCTACACCTCTGTTTTTTCTAAGAGCATTTCTGATTGCTAGAGTTCAGTGTAAAATAATTGTTATGTATGTTATGGGGAATGAATTCAGATTTAATAATTCAGAGACCATCAACTGAATAATCTCTATGGCTTATGACCTGGCTGAAATACACACAATTTCTTTAGATTCTCTGAGTGTGGTTGGCTCTTCAAATTTAGTCAACAAATTAGGAATGGATGCCTTTCACCAGAAAATCTTTGGTTCATGGTAATTGTGACCATCTTTTAGATCTTGTTTGTGAGTGTGGTTTGGAGACAGAGTCTGTCTCATTGAGGAGATAAATGCCTCAGTCATTTACAAACCACCGTCTTTGGAAATAGAATCCATGGGGAAGTCAAAGGTTAGAAATACCAGAAGATTTCCGTAATCCACATATTGTGGTAATGTGGTCTGTGTTATGGTTAAATATTGGATTTTTATTCATTGGTATTTCAGCTGAGAACTCTCACAAGCCTGGGAGCGCCTGAGATAAATGTTGGTTTGTGCTTTGATCCTTTGACATAAAATAACCTGTCAAAAGTTTATTCCATGACATAAGCCTTGTTATATGGGCAACATTTTCAAGCCCTAAATGTTCAGGTAACCCGATGGTCTAATCAGTTGCTATTAAATTGTTTTGCCAAACAGAGATAATAGTCAACTGATTAGACCATCAGATTTTTTAAATATCCTTTTGAAGAGATGTTTTATGAATAGAAAAAAATTAAATATACCCTGTCCTTAATTTTTATTCTCAGGTTGGAGAGACAAGATGCAAAAAGGTTTGCACCTCTAAGTCGGACCTGAGGTCTAATGACTTCAGCATTGTTGGAAGCTTACCAAGAGATTTTGAATTATCCAATTATGACTGCTATGGAAAACCTATTGAAGTCAACAATGGGCTTGGGAAATCTCAGGCAAAGAACAACAAGAAGCCGCCCCCTGCCAAACCTGTTATTCCAACAGCAGCTAAGCGAATTGATCTTTACGCAAGAGCATTGTTTCCTTTCTGCTTCTTGTTCTTCAATGTTATATATTGGTCTATATATTTATGATAAATCTTTTTCATTTGTGTAAAATAAAATCCCATGTCATTGTGACCAACCTCATTCATAAATGCCAGTCTGAAAAATTTTGCATTTTCATAGCAATATATTGCATTTTGGATGCCATGTGATTGTAATAAAAATGTGGCACCTAACTTTCGAATGGCAGCATGATCTTGTTACGTCTGTGCTCTACTGATGATGTATATATGTATAGCAAACATATTGCTTTAGGAATAAATGAAGGATAAGCATACTCCATACAATAAAATCTAAACCATTCTCTTTGGTTAGTGTAAATTGCAAATATTTCACATAATTCTGATAATAAAATGATGTGCACGCTGGATCCTGTTACGATGACCACTCTAATGTATGTAGTATTTCAAATTTCCTTCCTTGTAACTTTCAGAGAAAGCCATCTTATTCTTGTATAATTTTAGATGGTACTATCACAGATTAAGCAAAAAGTATATTACATATTGTTTAAACTTTGTAAGTAGAAATATATTAACTATAATTATGTGGGCTCTGTGGAGAAATAAAGTTCAAAAAGTTACTAGTTTGTAAAATCAGCTCATTTTAAAGTGTGTCTGTGTTGTCAAAATGCCAGGTTATGAAACACGGTAAGCATTTTTGAAACAAAGGGACATCTGGATTTACATAAATTCATACTGAATTCTGGCTTCTGATAAAAATAAAGGATAGATACATTGATTAAATGTTTCTGACAAAAGAAATTCTATTTAATCCATCTTAAAGCCTAAATATATTTTCATGGATTTCATTTTGTTGATATAGAATATACAAAATCATTGTGCCTTAAAGAGTCATAAATATTTTAAATTGGAATATAATAATGGATATATGATTCCACATAATTTTTAAGAAACCGAGAGGAAAATACCCTATTATTAGAAGTAACGAGTTTGGAAAAAAAAAATCTTTGAAGGATTTTAGCTTCTTTATTTTATTAAAATGCTTACATATTTTAAAGTAAAACTAAATTTTTTAAATTCATTTCTTTTTTATTTGAATAATTTCGGATTTGTTATAAAACATTTAAAGATTAAGTATATAATGTCTTTGTCTATGTTAGGCCTTCTAGTTGTATTTTTGTTCTTGCTACAAGTCTAGATTACTTAGATTTATTTACTTTGATCTTCAGTTTGAAAGTAGGCAATTTCTGGTCTTATAAGTGTCCTATATCCTAGTGGTATCAACCCAATGTATTTTTTTATTTCTCCATAGTTGAAATTGGAATTATCAGTAATTCATATAACACAAACATAAGACCAAATAAGTATATTTACATTATTTGGAGAGTTCTGTCGCAGATGAGAGTTTATATGGTTAATTTGACAATAAAGTGTGTTTAAATATTGTTTATGCAAATTGCTATGTGTCATTCAATGCTATTTTATTAAAGACTTTAACTTTTAAAAATTTTCACCGATTACCAAATTTTTAAAAAAATAAGATGTAGTCTAATCCTCTGTAGAACTTCAGCACCCCCTAGTTGCAAAAGCTCAGCCATCTGAATAGTTTTAAAATGCCACAAGTAACCCTACTGATGGACTTCAATATCCTGCAAGGACCCAAGGCAGCAACATTTTAATGGAACCATGCTAGGAAGAAAATGCCTTGAGTAAGACTTAAACCATTTACAACTTTTATTTATAAAAATGGCATTTGCTTATAATACATTTTTTATATTTCTGCAAATTTCACTCATATTCAGAAGTTTGATTTAGATATAGAGTTTTAAGTGGAAATGTACCAAATGGAAGACAGGTTTCATTATACAGGAATTTATTTATTGAAAATAATGTGAATGAATTCCTTTCTGTAATATTTTAGCCTCCGAAGATCAATTTTAATACCAAACTAAATACATAGCCATCTAAGGATTAAGTGTGTGTATAGAACTTCAAGTGGAACATTAGACAGTGATCATAACAATGAAGTCCAATTAGTGTCCACTTAACAGTTGTTCTATAATTATTATCTCAAGGACTTAGTCGCTTAACCCCAGGGTAGTTCTGGTCTGTGTCTTTAAATATTATGTCTTTCCAGGAGACTTGCAGTGTATTTACCTGTATCTCAGTATCTCAGATCCACTGTCTCCAAAATAAAAATTATCTTGTCCTCACAATCACTAGGTTCTCTCATTCTCTATTCCTGTTAAAGCTGTCCCTGTTGCAGTCAGCCATATTAAATCTTCTTTCCTTCTCTCACTCTACACCTGTTCAAGTACCGAGGCATATAGATTCTTCCTCTCACACCTACCACTTCCTCCTCTCTGTTTCTGCTGACACAACCCTAATTCACTTGCGCTTTCCCATTCTTTATCAGACTGTTACAGCAGACTCGCTCCACTAGAACTCAGCTTATTATTATTATTATTTTCATCAGGTAGGCTTCACACCCAATGTGGGGCTTGAACTCACAATCCTGAGCTCAAGAGTCACATGCTCCACTGACTGAGCCATCCAGGCACCTCAAATCAGCTTATGTTTGAACTGTGTGATACTCATTTTTTTTTAATTACCCAAGTAAGAGATGAATACCTTGATGTATTAGAAACCAAGATGTATTTCGAGTAAGCACTCAAAGTTGCTGTCATGGCAGCTGCTCTCCAAGCTCTTTTCTCTTTTCCCCAGAGGTCACCACCTTAGGCATCTGCCTTAGGCATTTACAACTCTATCCATTTTTTTAAGTCAAATTTTTAATTAAAATTTTTTTTTAACATTTATTTATTTTTGAGAGAGACACAGAGACAAAGCATGAGTGGGCGAGGGGCAGAGAGAGAGGGAGACAGAGAATCCAAAGCAGGCTCCAGGCCCTGAGCTGTCAGCATAGAACCTAATGTGGGCCTTGAATCCACGAACCCCAAGATCATGACCTCAGCCAAAGTTGGACCCTTAAATGACTGAGCCACCCAGGCACCCTTATCCAGTTGTGTTTTTTTAAATGTTTATTTATTTATTTTTGAGAGAGAGAGAGAGAGAGAGAGAGAGCACAAGTCAAGGAGGGATACAGAGACAGAGGGAGACACAGATTCCAAAGCAGGTTCCAGACTCTGAGCTGTCAGCCCAGAGCCTCATATGGGGTTCAAACCCATGAACCGTGAGATCATGACCTGAGTCAATGTTGGGCACTTAACCGACTAAGCCACCCAGGTGCCCCCCCATCCAATTTTTAAATATGAAAGATAATTTAATGTAATGGGATTTAACATAAAGGGGATTTTACCATATGTTTGGTTTTGCAATTATCTTATTCTTTATTTAATATGTCTTGGAGATCTTTCTTTGTGAGGACATATTGGACATTCATAGGTCTATCTTCTGTCTCTTATTATTTTATAGCATGAATATGCCTGAATGTAGCTTCCTCTTAAACAGAAATTTGTGCACATATGAATATTCTTCCATGAGACAAATGCCAGAAGTGAAGTTACCGAGTTGAAAGATGTATACATTTTAGATTTGGGGAGTTCTCCCAGATTTCCCTCCTAAAAGCTACAAATGTAGCTTTTCATCATGATAAACTCTCACAACCTAGTCATCTCTTAACCTATCTTATGTCATTGACATATTACTTTTATAGCTCTTTTGAAATTGTTTCAGACTTTTAGAAAGCTTGCAAAAATATTCCAAAGAATTCCTGTGTACCATTTATCCAGTTTCCTCAAATGTGAATATTTTATCATACTTGCTTTATTCCCCACTACTGTGTGTGTGTGCGTGCGTGAGTGTGCATGTGTGCGTGTGTGTATGTAAGTGTGCATGTGTGAGTGCGTGTGTGTGTCCTTAAGACATTTTTTTTCTGAAACATTTAAAATAAAGTTGCAGGAAGATATGATGATGTCCCTTTACCTCTACAAACTTCAGTGTACGTTTCCTAAACAAGAACTTGGTACCACCATAATGCCAAGTATCCATATCAAGAAATTAACATTAATAAAATGCTATATTCTAGAGACTTTATTCCAATTTGCCAATTGCCCCACTTTTCGGAGGGGGTGTTCAAGATCCAATCCAGTTTCATATATTTCACTTAATTATCATGCGTTAAGTTCTGTAAAATAAAATTGTGATCGTGGCATTCTGGTCAAACATCTCTAGTACCTTGTGTTGCCCAATGAGCTAAGTAAAAAAAATCCTCCTTCTGACATGAGATTCTCTCCTCTTAAATGTTTAATTTATCCCGGAAGCTGTTTCTCATACTACTCCTCTGCTCACATTTTGAAATCCAACCAAATTGATTTTGACCTTTATGTTTCATTTAGTAGTGATTGGAGTGTTAAGTTCAGCCAGGTACCTTGCCTTATAGGAAAGTGGTTTATGTTTCACTATTTCTTTTACGTGTGCCAGCCTTGGATGTCATGTCTTTAAATACTCCTTTTAACTGATGTGTTTTCACTCAACATTGTCTTTTAGTCACATGGTTACATCTCTATTGAAAAATAAAGTTAAAATATTTCCCATTACATACACAGTGTTTAACTTAAGCTGCTCTAAAAACAACTCAATTTATCATCTATTACACTGAAAACTTCAGCTTACGCAAATAGTTGAATATAAAATTTTGAAGGACCAAGCCTAGGGGTGCCTGGGTGGCTCAGTCAGTTAAGCGTCTGACTTCGACTCAGGTCAAGATCTCACAGTTTGTGATTTCAAACCTCGCATTGGGCTCTGTGCTGACAGCTCAGAGCCTGGAGCCTGCTTCAATTCTGTGTCTCCCTCCCTCTGCCTCTCCCCTTCTTGCTCTCTCTCTCTCTCTCTCTCTCAAAAACAAATAAATACTAAAAATACAATACCAAGCCTGTGATAAATGGTTAGAAATATTTTTGATAACTTTTACTCAATGCTTTCTTGTTAGAATATTACCTTGCTTTAGAATAGCAGATTTATTCCAATTATATTTTCAAATTAAATGCATATGTTTATATAACATATTAATAATTTAGCACTCATTAACTGACCCTCAGTTTTTAACTAAACAGACTTTCTTGTGATTAATATTAATGGATAATATGAATGTTATATTCAAGGTTGGTTATACTCTTAGTGTGTGTATACACATATATACAGACATTTAATATTTTATATTTAATATGTTTTATATTTTCTCTACATATATACCCATATATTGTTATATATGCATATATATTATTTTATTTTGTCCTTACTCAGCAAGAACAATGAAATTTTGGAATTTCTATATTCTAAACAATAAATACCATTTACATTTACACAAGTACTTTAAGATTTCTCACATCTCACATATCATACCCCAGACAATTCTTTCTAAACCCTCTTTAGCCTAGAATACTGAAAAAAAAAATGTAGCTCAGTAAATGCTTCTTGGGTAATTAATATCTTAATAGGTGTTAACCAAAAACTGTGAAGACAGAGATTCCATTCCTAAATTAGAGTCAACAGTGTGAGAAGGAAATATATGTTAAATTCCTGAATCACTATAAAACAAATCAGAATGCATAATGCATATTATCAAAGCATTAGGAGGAACAAAATCATTTGTGTAAAAGGAAAAAAACGTGTCTTAAGGAAAAGTAAGTAAGAAATACTTTAATATACCCATTAATAAAGGCCATTTTACCATTGATCATAGAATTTTGAAGCTAGACATTAGCTAAAAAAAGAAAATTATGATACGTAAAGTGCAGAAACATTGCAATTAAAAATGTCGAAGTGCTTTTTGAATTTTATTTCCTAGTTAACATTGCTGAGGAAATAATGAACAGTAAAGGAAAGTTTCCTTAGCTGATGATGTAATGCACTTTACCTAATGTTTGTTTCTTAACTAAAACTCCCATCTGATCTTAATCCTGTAGCTTGAAACATTTTTCAGTAAATCCCAATTTGCAGCCTGAGGCAACTGCAGTTCAATTAATATCATTCACAGCGAGGCTGTCAAAAGGAGTCAGAGCCCTCCACCCCTTCAGCAAGAATGCAGTCAAACTACAGGTCCTTTCCCAATTACCTCATCAAACAGGGATTTTATTAGTCAATTAGCATTGCCTCACCCTATGCCATCGATGACACATAACAGAAACCCCGTTTGGTGAAACGGTAAACAAGATGAAGAGGCAAATGATTTCAGTTTTTGAAAAGCTCAGCTCAGTTCACTGTATGTTCCCATGGGATATTCTTTTAAGTGTTTATTAGAGTTGGAAGTATAGCAGGAGGGAAATGGCATTTAACAATAGTAAACACCCTGTCTGCTTCTCTTTGAGGACTGCGACCTCACGCCATATAGCTTTTAGGTATCTCCTCCTTAGGACACGAGCACACAAGCACATCCGCTTGCTTTGCTAACAGGGTTTTTTTGTTGTTTTGTTTTGTTTTATAAATCTAAGTCAGAATTTTCAGGCTTGTCAGCTACAAAGATGATCTTTAACTTATTAACTGGGAGAATTATATGGAACTCATTAAGAGGGAATACCTAATAAAGTCTGCCTTAGACTATTATAAAGCCTCATTCTAAACACAGCTGCACTTGTCTGGTTCATTCATTTGTATACTCAAAAGCCCTTTCATTCAAAAATCACTGGAGTTTCCAATCAGTCCACTGGCATCTTAGAAGCTTCCAAATTTCTAGATGAATTAATTTAAATGTCTAAAGAAAAATGTGAACTTTCCTAATGAATATATGCGGGGCATGCATCATATAAAAATAATCTTAGGGTCTAAACAAAGACGAAAGCCAATTATTGTATTATATAGGGAGGCGGGAGTGGGTAGCAGAAAGACTAAAAGTTATAGGACCTAGGTTATAGTTCTAAGTTTGCCATATACAATCCTGCAAACCTTCTCAAAGAATCTTTTTCTCTGTTACCCTATTTTTAAAGAGGGAATAAAAATAATGCAAGAATGACCAATTACAACATGTAAGCCTGCCTTTTATAGTCCATTATAGACGAGGATTTGGGAACATAGAATCGAGGCTAGAATCCTATTTGCTAGTGTAAATCTTGGCAAGTTATTCAACATCTGTGGGCCACAATTTGCCTATTTCTAACTCAGGGGTCGCAATGACAACCTCGTAACGTTTTTGTGGCGTTTTAATTTGTTGTTATAGGTAACATACTCAGCAGAGTCCCCAGCACATAGTACGTGTAATAAATTATGGTTCTTATCATCTCATTTTACCTCTTACTACTATAACTACACTATTTCTAAAGAAGCTGCCACTTTTCAAAAGTTCTTTATTAAAATAACAAGTATTGGGCTAAAAAATACACCGACATTTTGACAATAGATTCACATTATGTCTGTCCTTCAGGTATTTTAGCACTCATAATCATCGAGGTCAATTTGGAGTATAAAGGACTTTAAGAATAGAAACAACATCAGGAACTATAAATTGCCTATTAAAATATTCTTGGAATGTGTAAAAAAAAATCTTCAGACTATTTACTTGGAAGTCCATAATGTAAACATTAGGTTGTGGGTAACGGAATATAGTAATGCCAAAAATTCAGAATCCACATATTTAAGGGTCATATTCTACATGTATCCTATACAAATAAATGAGAATATTTTAGATTTTTTTAAAAAAATAATACAGAAAAGAATTTTCTAGATATGTTACCCATCTTGTTCAAATTGAGCTTAGTCTCTAATAACCCATGAATGTATGGTAGTAATACAAGATAATTAATGCTCGTAACAATTATCCTGGAGAACTGCACGATTCTCAAGTTCTTTCTGAAACATAGAGGGAATACTAAATTATGTTCGGTAGAATTTTCATTTTAATATATTTTATTGTACTTTAATTCTTTGAAGATTGGTAACCCAACTATGTACTGAACATATTCTCAATTAACCCAAATATCCAATTAACCCAATTCTGTATAAATGATAATGTGTTGCATTCTGAACTTACATTGAAAATATATGAGGCCAACCCCTAAGTAACAAAATTATATTGAACTTCTTAAGGCAACATAATTTATATGATAGCCATAGTATTTATCCATTTATGAAGAAACTTTTGTTAAAAACTTGACATCTAACAGGTGTAATGCTGTGAAAATATTAAAGTAAAAACTTAGTATATGTGTGTATGTGTGTGTGTGTATGAATAGGTGTAAGTGAATATATATAATATATTATATATATATGTATACACACACACACACACATAGTATAGTAACAATTGGTGTTTTATTTGCAACTAAGACATACTATATTTTTCCCTTTATGAAGTACTAAAGGGTACCTATTTTATGTATATATGGAACAGTTTCACATTAAGGTTACATTAGAAGCTCTTTGAGAGAATGCCTATTTAAGGATCAAATAAAATCAGTGTGTGCTAATTGATATGAACCAGATGGCCCACAGAGAAAAACTTGGTCTCAACAGATTGTTCCATTTATTTATTTGTGTGCTATTCACTGAAAACACTCCCATTCTTGTATATGCCCCAGGTTAATTCTGCCCCACCTCATAAAATGAACTATAGCTTCTCCCCACATCATTCTATACATCAAGAACAACTCCTGTTTTTTACATTCCAAAGGGCTCAGGAAGGAAACACACCTAGCTGCCTCCCCATTTCTCTTAGTCCAGTTCTTTTGAGTTTGCCCATAATTCAGGTTGAATCTAACTCCTTCCACCAAACGCTGTGTCAGTCCTGTCCTCCAATGCAGGTTGGCAACTGCAGAATATCCTGTCTTGGTAGGATTCCTTCTCTTGGTGTCTATTCGTGAGTCATCATCCTTGATCCCAGCCCAGATGGCAGCCCTTCTTCTTCCATTCTTCCACTTCCATGGCTCAATCTCCTCTCGTGCCCTCAGGTCCATATGTTTCTGCATGTGTCCTCTGTGCCCCCTGGAATGCCCATGCTGGTATAAATAAAATCTTATCCTTAAGCTTTATGTGTGTGTGTTTTAATGTTTATTTATTTATTTATTGGGAGAGAGAGCATGAGTGGTGGAGGGGCAGAGAGAGAGAGAGAGAGAGAGAGAGAGAGAGAGAGAGAATCCCAAGCAGACTCCACACTGTCAGCACAGAGCCCAATATAGGACTGGAACTCAGGAACTGTGAGATCATGACCTGAGCCGAAATCGAGAGTTGGTTGCTTAACCAACTGAGCCACCCAGGCGCCCCAAGCTTTATGTGTTTTATTCATTCCCCTGCCTTGCCTGTACTTAATCAAAAGTGGTTATCAACTATATCAGTTTCAGATGGGCCCTGTTTATCTTCCCTCACTACGTACGGGGTAAGGGACCTGAATTAGTGTCTTGCTTGGTCTCCAGTAGTTTTCCAGATTATTTCTCTACCAATGTATTTTAGACCATCGGAGTCAGTATAAGAAATCACCATAGACTGGATGACCTAAACAACAAACATTTATTTCTCACAGCCCTCGAGTCTGATAGTTTGAGATTAGGGTGCCAGCACAGTTCTTAGGGAACTCTTCCTGGTATACAGAGGGCCATGTTTCTGTGGTGTCCTCACATGGCAAAAAGAGAGCTCGTTAGCTCTCTGGCCTCTTCTAGGAGAAATAATCCCATTCATGAGAACTCCACCCTCATGACCTAATTACTTTGCCAAAGCCTAATCTCTAAACACCTTTACATTGGGATTAGGATTTCAACATATGAATTTGGGGGAGCCCAAACATTCACACCACTGCATTATACAAAACTACTTTTCTTTTTTTTGATGCTTGAATTATCTTCCTTTATTATGCTTTTAAACACGTGTGTGTATCTATGAAAGAGAGATCTGTGGGAATGGAAAACAATCAGAAAAATGGTAAAGGAAATATAATAATTACTTATTTTCCAACACTGAGAATTAAATCACTCTAACTTTCTGAAATATTTGATTTGAATTTTTTAATTCATTTTATTGACAAGTGACATATGAATACTTTGTCTTACTTGGTTTTTTAATTAGAACTATGAAACCTAATAAAGGGAAACCTCACTAAAATGGAGCCAGGAGACCAGAAGGGGAAGCTCCTAGGCCCTACCACTTGTCATCCATCGCAGCCAGGCAGGAAGAGACATAACTTGCAAATGATAATACTTTAGCTACTACTTTACTACCCAGCAGGAGGAAAAGGTTTTGCTCCTCCCCCAGCAACAACTCAGCCAATGAGAGACTGTCACAACTCAGCCAATGAAAAGCCACTGCATTTCAAACTCCCAGTTTACTCCAATGAACTTTTTGTTTATAACAGCCCTCCTGTTGTGTTTATAATGTAAACAACATGCTATGTTTTGTTTATAACAGCCCTTCTATAACAATCCCCATCCTCTATAAGGAACATAACTTTCTTTTGTTCTCCAGACTTGCCTAGGATTTGCCATAGCTTGTTTGTCCTGAATTGCCAATTTTCTGCTATTTCTGAATAAATTCACTGTTGCTGCTAAAATAACAGTTTTATTTTTAAAGTTAACAGAACCTAAAGTATAAACTTGAAATTGTCACCTGTTATTTATCTAGAGTCTCTGCAGTTATGCCTAGAGGCAATTATGATTATCAGTAGGTTTGTATTTTTCCAAATATTATCTTACGATAAAGAAAAAATATACAAATAGTCGTGTTTTAAAATTTACATAAATGATATCTAAGTATATGTATCACACACAATATTAGATTTTTATTTTATTTTTTTTATTTTTTAATGTTTATTTTTG